>NW_028318218.1:9472500-9811250 GCF_062004578.1 Staurois parvus | reverse complement strand
CATCATCGACTGCAGACTGAGGCAGCCGCTGCTGGTGGAGCTGCCACTCCTCCTACCACCCCACCCCTCCCCTGCTGCCATGGCAGCGGAACGCGAGCGCACAAGGCCCACATTGTCTGAGGATGGACGTTGGCGCAGAAAGGCAGAGACCAACTGACTACATAGGTGGTTTTTATAGTACGTTATTTTGGCCTCCCTCTCAGCAGGTGTGAAAAAGGCCACCATTTTTGAACGGTAGCGAGGGTCCAACAAGGTGGACAGCCAAAAGTCATCCCTCTGTCTGATGGTTATTATTCGGCTGTCGCTACGCAAGCAACCGAGCATGCTATGGGCCATTTGTGCCAAGGAATGCGAGGGACTCCCTGCCTCCATCTCCACAGCATACTGCCACGGTGCGTCTGGGTCCTCTGTCTCCTCCTCCTCCTCCTCTACCAGATGCTCCTGCTCCTCCACTCCTGTCCGCTGAGTGGAAAAACCACCCATTTCACTCAATAATTCCTAAGCACAAATGTCCTCCTCTACCTCCTCCTCTTCTTCCTGTCCTGCCCCCACAGGGGTCATGTGGCGTTGAGATCTGTGCGCCACGTCTACCGCACCCTGACCAGCCATTGTTAACAGCATTTGTTCCAGGACGTGCAACAGAGGAATGACGTCGTTCATCCCATAGTCCTGCCGACTCACGAATAGCGTGGCCTCCTCAAAGGGCCTCAGCAAGCGGCAGGTGTCACGCATGAGCTGCCAATGGCTGACATCGAAGTTACACAGGGGAGTACCTTTATCCGCTTGTAACATCAGGAAATCGGTGATGGCCTTTCGCTGTTCATAAAGGCGGTCTAACATGTGTAGGGTTGAATTCCACCTTGTTGCAAGGTCGCAGATCAGGCGATGCTGTGGAATTCCGTTCTGCCGCTGCAGCTCAAGGAGGGTGTGCTTTGCGGTGTAGGAATGGCTGAAATGCATGCAAAGTTTACGTGACATTTTAAGGATGTCTTGCAGTGGGATGGTGGATTTTAGGAACCGCTTGACAACCAGATTGAACACGTGAGCCATGCATGGCGCATGGCACAACCTTCCTTGACGCAGAGCAGACACCATGTTCTTTCCGTTGTCGGTCAACATGGTTCCGATTTTCAGTTTGCGCGGAGACAGCCATCTGTCGATTTCTCTGTTCATTACACTCAGAAGTTCCTCCCCTGTGTGACTACGTTCGCCAAGGCATACCAGGTGCAGCACAGCATGACACCGTTGCGCCCTGCACATGTGATATGCCGGTCGGGTAATGGGACTTGGCATGGGGGTGGCGGCTGAGGACACGGCGGAAGAGGAGGTGGTAGAGGCGGACATCTTTTGTGGACCAAGGACGTGCAAACGTGGAGGCAAAAGAGGCGTGACCTGTCCAAGTTGCTGGTGCGGCTGTGCCGGCACCACGTTCACCCAGTGGGCCGTAAATGACATGTACTGTCCCTGACCGTAGTTACAGCTTCACACGTCGGCGCTGCCGTGCACTTTGGCAGAGACCGACATGCTCAAAGACTGGCCCACCATCTCTTCTACATGTGAATGCAGGGCTGGCACTGCCTTTTTGGCGAAGAAATGCCGGCTTGGCACTCTCCACCACGGCGCGGCTTAAGCCATCATTTCTCGGAAAGGTGCTGAGTCCACCACTTGGAAAGGGAGGGACTGCAGCACCAGCAACTTGGACAGGAGGACGTTCAGCTTCTGCACCGTCGGGTGCGTGCTCGCAAACTGTTGTCTCTTGGAAACGGATTCCAAGAAAGACTGCTGACGGAATCCGTGAAGAGGAGTAGCAGGAGAAGGAGCATCTGAACGAGCGGAAGATGCCAACGAGCGACAACTCCCCTCAGCAGAGGTGTTGGAGCCTTGACTGGCTGATAGAGGGCGATTGACGTCAGGTGACGGAGCAAGTAACGGAGCGGGTGATGGAGCGGGGGCTGGGGCAGGCAGAACCGCCGTATCTTTTTCACGGTTTTCCCAGGCCACCAAATGGCGACGCTGCATATGCTGATGCAACGCTGTAGTCCCAACATGGGCCCCCTGGCCACGCTTGACTTTCTGGCCACATAGTCGACATACGGCTACGTTTACTTCCTCGGGCGGCTTGACGAAAAATTGCCACACCGCCGAGTAGGAAACTTTGCCCCGATACTCCTCACTGGTTGACTGCTACTTCCTCCGTGCACACCGGCACCACTACTGGCCGTGGTGGTAGGCTGCAGTGGAGCTGGTGCTCTACTCCGTGGCCGTTTGCCTCCACTGACACTGCTGCGACCCTGCTGCCTCCTGGGCAACCCACCGACTGTTTTGCTCGCTGCTAAGCTGCCACCCTCTTCTCCTGATGATGCGGAAGCAATAGCCTGATGACGACGAGGCTGCCAAGTGCAATCAGCCTCATCATCATCAATTAGGGTCTCCGCCTCACTACTAGCCCCCTCGGCTGCGTGTGGGTCAGGAGACAGACCTGTCTCTAGACCGGCTACCAAGCCACTCTCCTCGCCAGTACTTCTTCGCCAGGCTGCTGAAGAGGCGGATGTCTCCCCCCGTTCCTGACCGCCCTCTGTTAGCTCTTCCTCACTGTACAGTGGGGCTGAGCCCACAGCATGCGATACTTCGCTTGGTGAGGGAACACCAAAGGACAGGGGCAGGTAGAGGACACGTGATTTCAGTGGGCTTGCTCCCGGGCCATGCCAACTAACGGTTGTGTCTGACGTACCCACCGACCGTTGGCTGTAGGTGTCAGAGGTGACCTGGGAAGAGGAAGACGACCGAGCCAACCAATCGATGACGGCAGGGTTGTCGGTGGAGACACGACCACTGGATGACACCGGGAGCACTGGCCTCTGGCTGCGACTAGTGCTGCCTCCACCCCTTCCTCTGCTGCCACGTCTGCTCGCTCCTAAAACATTGCCTCCTCTGCCACTCCTCTGCGTGTTGTCTGACATACTCTTTAATTAAACGATTCTGTGTCCCTGAGTAACAATTCTGTGTCCCTCAGTAACAATTCTGTGTCTGTCCCTGAGTAACAATTCTGTGTCCCTGAGTAACAATTCTGTGTCCCTCAGTAACAATTCTGTGTCCCTCAGTAACAATTCTGTGTCTGTCCCTGAGTAACAATTCTGTGTCCCTGAGTAACAATTCTGTGTCCCTGAGTAACAATTCTGTGTCCCTCAGTAACAATTCTGTGTCCCTCAGTAACAATTCTGTGTCCCTCAGTAACAATTCTGTGTCTGTCCCTGAGTAACAATTCTGTGTCCCTGAGTAACAATTCTGTGTTCCTCAGTAACAATTCTGTGTCCCTCAGTAACAATTCTGTGTCTGTCCCTCAGTAACAATTCTGTGTCTGTCCCTGAGTAACAATTCTGTGTCTGTCCCTGAGTAACAATTCTGTGTCTGTCCCTGAGTAACAATTCTGTGTCCCTCAGTAACAATTCTTTGTCTGTCCCTGAGTAACAATTCTGTGTCCCTCAGTAACAATTCTGTGTCCCTCAGTAACAATTCTGTGTCCCTCAGTAACAATTCTGTGTCCCTGAGTAACAATTCTGTGTCTGTCCCTGAGTAACAATTCTGTGTCTGTCCCTGAGTAACAATTCTGTGTCCCTGAGTAACAATTCTGTGTCCCTGAGTAACAATTCTGTGTCCCTCAGTAACAATTCTGTGTCCCTCAGTAACAATTCTGTGTCCCTCAGTAACAATTCTGTGTCTGTCCCTCAGTAACAATTCTGTGTCCCTGAGTAACAATTCTGTGTCCCTCAGTAACAATTCTGTGTCCCTCAGTAACAATTCTGTGTCTGTCCCTGAGTAACAATTCTGTGTCCCTGAGTAACAATTCTGTGTCCCTCAGTAACAATTTTTTGTCCCTCAGTAACAATTCTGTGTGCCTGAGTAACAATTCTTTGTCCCTGAGTAACAATTCTGTGTCCCTCAGTAACAATTCTGTGTCCCTCAGTAACAATTCTGTGTCCCTCAGTAACAATTCTGTGTCTGTCCCTGAGTAACAATTCTGTGTCCCTGAGTAACAATTCTGTGTCCCTGAGTAACAATTCTGTGTCCCTCAGTAACAATTCTGTGTCCCTCAGTAACAATTCTGTGTCCCTCAGTAACAATTCTGTGTCTTTCCCTGAGTAACAATTCTGTGTCCCTAAGTAACAATTCTGTGTCCCTAAGTAACGGTTCTGTGGCCCTAAGTAACGGTTCTGTGGCCCTAAGTAACGGTTCTGTGGCCCTAAGTAACAATTCTGTGTCCCTAAGTAACGGTTCTGTGTCCCTAAGTAACGGTTCTGTGTCCCTAAGTAATGGTTCTGTGGCCCTAAGTAACGGTTCTGTGTCCCTAAGTAACAATTCTGTGTCCCTAAGTAATGGTTCTGTGTCCCTAAGTAACGGTTCTGTGGCCCTAAGTAACGGTTCTGTGTCCCTAAGTAACGTTTCTGTGGCCCTAAGTAACGGTTCTGTGGCCCTAAGTAACGCTTCTGTGTCCCTAAGTAATGGTTCTGTGTCCCTAAGTAACGATTCTGTGGCCCTAAGTAACGGTTCTGTGTCCCTAAGTAACGTTTCTGTGGCCCTAAGTAACGGTTCTGTGGCCCTAAGTAACGGTTCTGTGTCCCTAAGTAACGGTTCTGTGTCCCTAAGTAACGATTCTGTGTCCCTAAGTAACGATTCTGTGGCCCTAACTCTCTCCCTGAATACAGACAGCTCTGCCTCTCTTGAATGACTGGAGGCTAATGCAGAATTCTAAAATGGCCGCAATTTATAGCTCGACCATTACACAGTGCTGGCTGGCTGGCTGCTGATTGGCTAATGCGATCACATGTCATGAATGAATGCATAATGGGTCAGCGCGCCTTGTCTGCGCGCCTTCCCAGAGATCCCCGCTCCGTCGCCGCACATGTCGTCGCCATTTTAGGAAAAATTTCGATTCGCGCATCCGAAGTCTGCTAATTTTCGGATTCGTCGCGAATCGAAATTTTCCTAATATTCGAAACGAATTCCACTTCGCCAAGTTCGATTCGCTCATCTCTAATCAATATATAAAGGGGGTTGGAATGTATAAGATGTATACATTTTAGGCTTACATGAAAAGCCCTACTGCATGAAGTAGTAATATCAAAATTAGTAATAGAAATAAATAAAAGGAATACCATATTTGCCGATGTATAAGGTGACTGGGTCTATAAGAGGGCCCCCTGATTTTTCAGTTAAAACATACGTTTTGGGCTATACTCGCCATATAAGACTACCCCCCTTCCGAGGCAACACCATTGAAAAACATCAGATTTGAATAAACATCAGATTTGCACCCACTAATCTGTCAGCCGCTGGATGTGCGGTAATACTGTATGTATGGTAGCTTTGGCTTCATAGAGTATATATACAGTATACCACGCTGAGCCAAGCTGGCTCAAAATGAACATCCCCAATCTGTCAGCCCACTGGATGTGTTGTAATACTGTATGTACGGTAGCTTGGGCTACAAAAAGTATACAGTTATGCAGTACACCGCGCTGAGTCAAGCTGGCTCAAAATGAACGTCCCTAATCGGTCAGCTCGCTGGATGTGCGTTAATACTGTATGTACGGTAGGTTCAGCTATATACAGTATATAGTTATACAGTATACCGCGCTGAGCCAAGCTGGCTCAAAACAAACGTCCCTACGGTAATCTGTCAGCCCACTGGATGTGCGGTAATACTGTATGTATGGTAGCTTCGGCTACATACAGTATACCACGCTGAGCCAATCACGGCGAGCAATGTATTCTATTAATGAATACAAAGCCTGCTCGGATTGGCTGAGTCAGAGAGGCAGACTGATGAAGTTACAACCTCAACCAACCCGAGCAGGCTTTGTATTCATTAATAGAATACATCGCTAGCTGTGATTGGCTCAGCGCACTATACTGTACGTAGTCTAAGCTACCGTACATACAGTATTACCACACATCCAGCGGGCTGACAGATTAGGGGCATTGGTTTTGAGCCAGCTTGGCCCAAATGAACGAAAGTTCACAGTATATACCCCGCGTATAAAATTACCCCCGATTTTTGGGGTATGTTTTTAAGTATAAAAAGTTGTCTTATACACCAGAAAATACGATAGTTGTTTTTTTTGCAACTAACAGCACCTACAGCTAAAACATGCCATGCAAATATTCTGATCCACATAAAGGCTAATGTTCACGGGTGTCTAAAATGCATTCAATATGTTTTCACATTGTGTTTGCTAAACATTTATAAGTCCCCCTCCATGTGCCAAAATTGGCCAGAATTGCCTAGAACATTTTGTTTTGGCTTTCTTTGGACTAAGACTGGCAGGGAATGGGAGACTGAACTTGCAGGATATATAGATTTTGCAACCTGGTTAGCTATATAACTATATGCAAATTTGTGTAATTAAATGTCAGTAATGACAGGAACATATAATTTATTGTGATTTGAAAATTACAGCTGTGCTGGTCCTTAGCTTAGGAGAATATTTGTACAGTATACTCAGTCTTAACACATAACAATGACAATTAAATAAGACATTCACTAAAAGCTGTTCTGAATATATTATACTTCTAAAGAGAGTTATTTAGAGAGCACCTCTCCAAAAATCGGGTTTATTCCATTGAGTGTAGCCAGTTTTCATTGCTAATGACATACTTTTATACAATAGTGGTACTTTGTATAAATATAGAAAGTTTATACACAGCACGATTTTATTTAGGCTATTTATTGATGATTGCCAAAAATTCTTTCTTAATACATTTCTATTTTTTTGTGAACGTTTCACAGCATATTGGTAGCCTATTCGTTCAATGTACACAATCATTCTGAATCCGATAAGCAACATTGATTCCAAAAGAGGCTTGATTATTGTTTGACATTCCTCCCCTCTCTGATGAATCTATTTAACAGCGTGTTGGATTTAGCCCCCGAGGACGTCATTTATGATGAAACGTGTTGGGCAGAGCTCATGCTCGTTACGTCATCACGCTGTTTGATGTTTCCGGGACCGCTGTGTATTTATCCAAAGCGCTATTTTTACTACTGGACATGTGAGTTTATTTACTAGATTTTAATAACATTGGCTACAGTTTTACGATATGTATGTCTTTCTTCTCTACTTTTATGACATACATGACTGACATTACCAGAGATGATGTGAGATAAATTTGGAGGAGAATGGTGGATGAGATCTCAAATGGAAATTTTGGCATTTTGGTATATCTGGAGATATGGAAGAAGTTTTGTCTATATCTTTTTAATCACATGCCTTTATGATTCTTTTGTTATCATAAAAGTCCACTTGATTCGGTAAGAGTCCATTGTGTGTGCGGTGGTGGTGCATTTTGGTTTTAAGGAGATGTGTGTATATACACTCATCTTCACACTATATTATATACCAATACTGGAAGTCTTCTTTTTTCTTCATCACTTAGACTTTTTGTTTGCTTTTTTGTTGCATGCAATATAATCTATGTACACATACATGGGTGATACAACAGGGCAATGACCCAAAGCATACAAGTAATTCAACAAAACATTGGCTGCAACAGCACAGAATACGCCTTCTGGAGTGGCCCAGTCAGAGTCCTGACCTTACCTGATTGAAATGCTGTGGCATGACCTTAAGAGAGCGATTCACACCAGACATCCCAAGAATATTGCTACACTGAAGCAGTTTTGTGAAGAGGAGTGGTCCAAAATTACTCCAGATCGTTGTGCAGCTCTGATCTGCAACTACAGGAAATGTTTGGTTGAGGTTATTGCTGCCAAAGGAGGGTCAACCAGTTATTAAGTCCAAAGGTTCACATACTTTTTCCTCCCTGCACTGTGAATGTTTACATGTTATGTGCAATTAAACCATGGCAGCATCTAATGTTTGTGTAGTATTATGTTCAGCAGACTGTGTTCTTTTATTGTTGTGACTTAGATGACGTTCAGAGCACATTTTATGCCCAATTCATGCAAAACTTCACGTAATCCCAAGGGGTTCACATACTTTTTCTTGCAACTGTATGTTTATGTCACTTGTCACATGTTGCAACCTATTAGCACGGCATTATATTTGCACCAACTTGTACACAGTTCATCTAATTGTTTTGCCAGCTGCTTGATTTGGATTCTACCAGCGTGATTTCTACTAGTGTTAGAGAACGTTGTATGACACACCGTGTAAAAACAAAACTCTGGAAACTTGTTGATCATTTGTAATGGACTAGCAGGTATCCAGTGGTATGTTTAAGAGACCAACAGGAAACAAATTAGAGAAGTTCATTGTTAAGGTTTACTGCATTCCACGGGAAGAAGTTGGGCAATTTCAAGATCTCCAGCAGCTTTGGAGCTTCTCTCAAGCAACCTCAGGCTTGCACTGGCAATCTCAGTTCTGTCATCTCAGAAAAGATGGTCTGTCACATTATCTGTGAGTTGGTATGAGCAAATCCCAATCAACCAAACTTAAGTAAAACCAACATTGCATGCACAGTGGTCTACATTGCATGCACAGTGCTGATGAATTGCCAGTTGACCAAAAAAGTGTATCTAAGCTCAAAAATGTAATACACTGCAGTTCTTAGATGTGGTGGGTACATTAGTTTTAATTTTTTTGCCAAACAAGAAGTGATAAGTAACTTCTGTTGTGTGCCAAAGATCTATATAATACAACCCATCCACCAATGGGACTTTTTCAGGAGAGTTTTTATTAGATTTGTACAATGGTACAGAAAACAAAGCTACACTTCACCAATGAGACCTTTAAAGCACATTTACCAAACAGAAATATGTAAAAGAATTATTTTACTTAGACATGTTTCATAAACAAGTTTTGACTTTAAAAATTGGCTGATATAATTTTTTGTACAATCACCAAAGCCATGTCTCTTATCTGCATTCCCACTTAAAGCAGAACTTCCTCCTTCCCTCTCCTCTCCTATTTTTTTTTTTTATTTTGGGGAGGGGGGTGCCTATTTTTAGCAGGTACACATTCTCACAACTACTCCGACCGCCTAGGTCAGTGTTTCTCAACCTTTTTTCAGTCAAGGCACCCTTTAAAATTATGGACAGTCCCGAGGCACCCTGTAAAAGTTTGGACAGTCCCAAGGCACCCTGTAAAATTTTGGACAGTCCTGAGGCACCCTGTAAAATTTTGGACAGTCCTGAGGCACCCTGTAAAATTTTGGACAGTCCCGAAGCACCATTTTAAAATTTTGGACAGTCCGGAGGCACCCTGTAAAATTTTGGACAGTCCCGAGGCACCCTGTAAAATTTTGGACAGTCCCGAGGCACCATTTAAAAATTTTGGACAGTCCCGAGGCACCCTGTAAAATTTTGGACAGTCCCGAGGCACCCCATTCTAAAATGTGAAAAAACTATTTGAATAGTTTTATATAACGCAGCAACATTCACACATGTAGGACACCCGACATTTGAGGTAATTTATGCCTGATACTGGTACTTACTAGTGTTCCAGTATTTCTCTTCTCCCTCGGTTTCTCTCCATCACTGAGCTAATATGACCCCATCACTGATGGAGAGGGGCAGGGGAGGGTCAAACTAGGATGCTGTGCAGGCAGCTGACATTCTCCCTATCAACTGATGATGTAATTGGTTGTCAGGACGCCGGTGACTAGAAGGCACAATGAAAACCTGTGGCTTTGTGTAACTAAAAGGCAGGCTTGTTCCACCCGCTGGCTTGTATACACTTTTTGGGCAATTTTTAGACATTTTGCCAAGGCACCCCTGAAGACACCTCAAGGCATCCCAGGGTGCCTGGGCATCCTGGTTGAGAAAGGCTGGCCTAGGTGATCAGAGCGGAATTTCTCCCCTCTCCTCCTTGCCCACAGTCTTCTGGGTTGCATCACAGGTCCCAGGAGGCTGCAGGACCATTCATACAGTGCAGCTCACACATGTGCAGTGGGAATCCAGCTGTGAAGCCGAAAGGAGTCACAGCTGGATTCCCTTAGTAAACATTGCCAGTGCCAGGGATCCAAAGACCGCCAAAGAATCAGCTTAAGTGTGGACAGCACTGAAGACATTTGATCAGTATTTGTAGCTGCTGACTTTTATTTACTTTTTAAAGACTGAATATTCTCTTTAAATCTGTTGCATTGATTGTGTCTGTGAAAAAGAATCCCAACGTGTTTCAAAGAACTCTCCTCAGGGGCTTAAGCGAGATCATGCTCTTTCAAGCTCCTGAGGAGTTTTTTTTAAAATGCCTCGGGCTTCTGTTTCCACAAATGCTAGCAATGTAAGAGATTTAACTTTTAATGTGGGAATGTAGCTATGAGACATGGATGTGATATTGTACAAAAAAAAATTAAACCTGCCAATATTTTTATGTCAAAACTTTTTCAGGATGCATAATATTTTTATATACAGTATTTCTTGTTTGGTAAATGCGCCTTAAAAGTCCCATAGGTGGATAGGTTGTATTTTATTTTCATTGTTTTCAGCATTTTTACTGTTATTTTCACCCGGTTATTCTACCAGTAACACACTTCTTGTCCTATGATGAGAGCACTCACTCCACTGTAGACATGTGCACACCGGAAATGTTCTTTTCATTTAAAGTGATATTAAACCTTAGTTTTTAAATTAAAATACCAAACATGTCTATACGTACCTGTACTGTGCAATGGTTTTGCACAGAGCAGCCCCAATCTTCCTCTTCTGGGGTCCCCTGCCAGCACTCCTGGCCTCTTCCTCTTCGGTGGGTACCCCCTAAATTTGTTACGTTACATTTGTTGATCCGGGTAGATTTGAACAATGTAGCATTTTTTTTTGAAGATTGCTTTATATTTTCAGTGGATTAGATATAGTGAAACTATTCAGAGGAATTCAATATTTTCAGAAGCAACTGAATAAATAATGAAAAATTCAGCGGCCACAAATTTTTCATACTTGAAGCATTACTAAACCCAGGACCCTGCATTCACTAAATCTGGTCTCCCACAGTACGCAGAACAAAGAAGTGCAAATATTTGAGCAAATATAAACTGCTAAATACTTTTCTAATCAACAGTATATAGCAGACTTGTGACTTCTCTCAGTGTTCAGCTGAGCACTGGTTAAAGGTTGCAGAAGGAGTTTACATTCTCCTGCCCTATGAGATTGCATAATGCCTGACCCTCTGTCTGGACAGTGCTGATTGGCCCTTTGCTGATCACATGCACCCTCCCAAGAAAAAAAAAAACTCTCTAGCAGTATACACCAAACTGAGCATGTGCAGAGTGTCCCCAAGGCTTTATTCATAAGATAAGAGTGGGACAATGGAAGAAGGGGAGGTTCAGAGAAGACAGGATCAAACATCCTTTTTACTCAATGCAGAGGATTAACTCCTTAAGTTCCACAGTGAGTAGAACAAACATGCTTTACTGCATATACAGACTGATATTACTCTTGTGGGTTTAGTAACATTTTAAGAATTGCATTAGACTGTGGAACTGAACTGACTGGGCTGTGACATTTATGAATTCAATTTAAATCACAAATTTACTTGAATATGAATTATCGAACGAATTTGAAAACTGAATTCATTTCCTCATGGGTCCAAATTACTATCAAATCACGGGACACCATCCGAATGAAATGAATGAAACAAATGCATTCGTTAATTTTGTTATAACATTTTTTGGATTCGTTTACAGTCCTTACTATGTCCATTTGGAGACTTGTATACATCCAAATCTCAAAAATCAAATTTCCAAATTAAAACTGATTTGTTATTAACCAGTTGCCACCCGGCCTATAGCCAATTGGCAGCCGGGCGAAAAGCTTGTCCCTCCAGGTGGACGCCATATGGCGTCCTTTCCAAAACGCGTATTGCGCATGCCCGCAGGGATGTGCTGTGGCGAGATCAGTCACCGTCCGTGTACCTCGGACACGGTCGATGACAGATCTGTGTACCGGCCCCGTTGCAAGTACCATGTGACCAGCTGTGCCATAGCTAATCACAAAAAAAAACTCCTGAATGAATCAATTTCATTCAGGTAAATGCTTGCTTATAGCAAAGTAATTCTGCACTGGTGACAGTATGTACAAAAATATTTTGAAAATCATTTCATTAATTTCTTCATTTTCCGAAAAATATTGACAAATTAGTTACAACTTCCAAAAACTCGCCATGCCTGTTATAAAATACGTTGGACTGTCTACTTTGCAAAAAGAGGTCATTTGGGGGATATCTGTACTGTTCTGACATTCTTGGACCTCAAGAAATTAGATTGGCTGTCAGTACTTCAGGATTGATCAATTTTCAGATATATTCCATAGTTTGTGAACTCTATAACTTTCCTACAGACTGAATAATAAATACTAATTTGTGTTATTTTCACCAAAGAAATGTAGCAGAATACATGTTGGCCTTAATTTATGATGAACGATTATTTATTTGCAAACTTTTATAACAAAAACTAAAAAAAATGAGGTTTTTTTTTCAAAATGTTCGGTCTTTTTTTGTTAATTTAGCAAAAAATAAAAACTCCAGTGCTGATAAAATACCACCAAAAGAAAGCTCTAGTTGTTTGAAGAAACTAATAAAATTTTATTTTGGGTACAGTGTTGTATGACCGCGCAATTGTCATTCAAAGTGTGAGAGTGCTGAAACCTAAAACTTGGCCTGGGCAGGGAGGGGGTAAAAGTGCTCGGTATTGAAGTGGTTAAACAAAATGCATATATCTATTCCACTGTATCTATGGAGGGAGCCATGGTTGCCCTAAGACAGGACTGCAGAGAATTCCTCTTGTCCTCTTATCCATAACACAAATGGACCATGACGCTATAGTCCTCATAGATAACTAATAACAGTGTACAGTTGTGTTCAAAATAATAGCAGTCAGACATCACTAACCTGATCAATCACTGTTTTTGGTAGAAATGATATTTCTACATGGCAAATAATTTACTAGCAGGTGTAGTAGAGTAATAGAAATCCAACAGACCCAACAGTCATGACATGCATGCTGCTGATTCTGTGTAATTGAATCACTAATTGAAAGGGGCATGTTCAAAATAATAGCAGTGTGGAGTTCTATTAGTGAGGTCATTCATTCTTTGAAAAACAGGTGGCAATTATTGCCCTTATTTAAGGAAGGAAGGCAGCAAATGTTGTACATGCTGGTTACAGTGCATTTCTCTCTGAAATTCTGAGGAAAATGGGACGTTCCAGACATTGTTCAGAAGAACAGCGTACCTTGATTAAAAAGTTGATTGGAGAGGGGAAAACATATAAAGAAGTGCAGAAAATGATAGGCTGCTCAGCTAAAATAATCGCAAATGCTTTAAAATGGCAACCAAAACCTGAAAGATGTGGAAGAAAGCGAAAAACTACCATTCGAATGGATAGAAGAATAGCCAAAATAGCAAGGACTCAGCCAACAATCAGCTCCAGGAAGATCAAAGAAGGTCTAAAGTTACTTGTGAGTACTGTTACAATTAGAAGACGCCTATGTGAAGCCAAGCTATCTGCAAGAAGCCCCCGCAAAGTCCCACTGTTGAAAAAAAGACGTGTGCTGAAGAGGTTACAATTTGCCAAAGAGCATATTGACTGGCCTAAAGAGAAATGGTGCAACATTTTGTGGACTGATGAAAGTAAGTTTGTTCTTTTTGGGTCTAGTGGCCGGAGACAGTTTGTCAGACGACCCCCAAACACTGAATTCAAGCCACAGTACACTGTGAAGACAGTGAAGCATGGTTGTGCAAGCATCATGATATGGGGATGTTTCTCATATTACGATGTTGGGCCTATTTATCGCATACCAGGGATCATGGATCAGTTTGAATACATCAGAATACTTGAAGAGGTCATTCTGCCTTATGCTGAAGAGGAAATGCCCTTGAAATGGGTGTTCCAACAAGACAACGACCCCAAACACACCAGTAAACGTGCAACATCTTGGTTCCAGACCAACAAGATTGACGTTTTGGAGTGGCCAGCTCAATCCCCGGATCTTAATCCAATAGAAAACTTGTGGGGTGACATCAAAAATGCAGCTTCTGAGGCAAAACCAAGAAATAGAGAAGAACTGTGGAATGTAGTCCAATCATCCTGGGCTGGAATACCTGTTCACAGGTGCCAGAAGTTGGTTGACTCCATGCAACACAGATGTACAGCAGTTCTCAGAAACAGTGCTTATACAACTAAATATTCATTAAGTGATTCAAAGGAAAGCAAAATCTTCAAACATTTTTCAGTTTATATAGTGAATGTTTGAGTTTGTAAAGAAGAATACAAACACTGCTATTTTTTGAACAGTCTAATATTCACTTTTCTTCAATTTTTTTAGAGAAACACAAATTTGATCTATTTTTCTTCATGTTTTGATTTGGAATAGAATGTGTATTGTTCCCAATGCATTTGTGTGTATGGAAATAAAAGCTATTAGAAGGATTTTGAGCTTTATTCACTTTTTTCAACACACTGCTATTATTTTGAACACAACTGTACCTGCTAATAGTCAGCAAACACAGAGAACACAAGAAGTTATCAGATGACAAGATTTATGGCAGGATCAACAGGTTTTTTATGTTGTTGCACTTATTAAACATAAATAACAAAATCCTTTAATGGTATTTTTAGTGGACCAATAGGAAACAAATAGAAGACGGTCATTTAACACAAATGTAGACTGCAATACTTTATATGCCAGGCTTGCATACATTCACTTCAGCCATGAGAAGCTCTTTAGGAGCAGGGAACACATGGAGACAACCATTGCCTTTAGAGGTTTATCATTTTTCATAATAAAAATGCAAATCCCTTTTTGTATTACTGAAACAAGCTGAAGAATCCCATATTCTTCACCAGGTCCACTGTATATTGCTCTTGCGGTACACCAGTCACCCTTGGCTCATTAGTACTTAGGTGTGTCTAGAATGTTAGAATTGAGGTTAGGCTCCTTTTTCTAATTAGTATATTGCGCACATTCTAATGACACTATTTGTAATTAGTGTGGTAACAGAGAACACAGTTATCATGTTTTTAATATTTCAGATTTCTGAAGTAAGCAATCCAGAGTTAAGATTGTTCAGTTGCCAGTTTGCTTTTTCAGTGCGTTGCATTGCTCTCTGATAAAGGCAGGCTATAAATTGCAGGTCTTGGCAGTGAAGCATGTAATGGGGCATAGAGCACCCCTCTATTAACAAGTACTGCAAAAACAGAATTTTTCACCTTTCTACAGAATGTTTATTGACAATATTAGTTTCTGCTGAGCGTTGTGTTTTGCTTGCCTTTATCTGGCCTTTGGGAAACAATTCCTTCCACTAATACAAAGCACTATTCCTTCTGCTGACACCAAAGATGGGGCACTATTCCTCCTACTGACACCAACAATGGGATGCTATTCCTCCCGCTGACACCAGAGATGGGGAACCAATTCTCCCAATGACACCAATGATGGGGCACTGTTCCTCTCACTGACACCAATGTTGGGGCACTGTTCCTCTCATTGACACCAATGACGGGGCACTGTTCCTTTCACTGACACCTATGTTGGGGCACTGTTCCTCTCACTGACACCAATGATGGGGCACTGTTTCTCTCACTGACACCAATGATGGGGCACTATTCCTCTCACTGACACCAATGATGGGGCACTATTCCTCCCACTGACGCCAATGCTGGGGCACTATTCCTCCCACTGACACCAATGATGGGGCACTATTCAACCCACTGACACCAATGATGGGTAACTATTCCTCTCACTGACATCATTGATGGGTAACTATCCCTCTCACTGACATCAATGATGGGGCACTATTCCTCCCACTGACACCAATGATGGGGCACTATTCCTCCCACTGGCACCAATGATGGGGCACTGTTCCTCTCACTGACACCAATGATGGGGAACTATTCCTCCCACTGGCACCAATGATGGGGCACTGTTCCTCTCACTGACACCAATGATGGGGAACTATTCCTCCCACTGGCACCAATGATGGGGCACTGTTCCTCTCACTGGCACCAATGATGGGGCACTGTTCCTCTCACTGACACCAATGATGGGGAACTATTCCTCCCACTGACACCAATGATGGGACACTATTCATCCCACTGACACCAATGATGGCTAACTATTCCTTTCACTGACAACAATGATGGGGCACTATTTCTCTCACTGACACCAATGATGGAGCACTATTCCTCCCACTGACACTAATGATGGGTAACTATTCAATCATCAGCCTAGCTCCCATTCTCAAATCTTGTTCCATTCAGAGAAGTTATAATATGGCTTCTATGAATCGTGGAGCGGGCCAGAAAGGGTGGGCATAGCCAGGCTCTCTTGATTAGAATGTGTGACAGCCCTTTGGTTTTGTTAACCCAAAAACCAGTGACAGCAAATAACATTGAAATTAATTATTTTTTTATTATAACAGTTATTTTTATCTGTAGTAGCCCTTTAACAGTAGTTTTACCAGGAATAGTAAATTAGTTGTACTAACCCCCACTGGGCCAGAAGCTTTTAGTGGGGGAGGTGTGGTGGGGGAGAATGATGGGGGAAGATTACTACTAACAGCTTGGTAATCAGCACAGGGCACACATCCTACTGACAATAAGTTACGTTCCTTGGGCTGATTTTTCTGTTTTTGGTTTTAGCTGCACTTAGGCTTTAGGTTTTTGGTTGCTTAACCTCTTGACGCCGACGTAACACAAAGATTGTAGCTTTTTTCCATGGGGCCACATAATTGCGTACCTGTCTTTGTGCTTCTCCCAGCACAAAGATCGTGATGTCACGGAGAGCACCGGGTCCCGTTCTAATGATCGGGACCCGGGACTCCCAATTCCGAGTCACGTGATCGCTGTGATAGCCTCTGATTGGCTATCACAGTGATCAGTCACTGTACAGCCCGGCCCCCTTGTTTTTTTTTTCTCTCTATGAATGGAGGAGAGAGATACATTGTATTGTTTCTAATTCCTGGCATAATGGGGGAAAAAAATTTTGTAAAAAAAAAAAAAAAAAAAAAAAAGGTAAATAAATTAAATAGAAAAGAAAAAATACCTAGATCAAGGTTTGATCTAGTTCAGTGCCAGGGTTAGTGTTTGGGTCAAGGTCAGGGTCAAAGGTCAAGGTCGAAGGTCAGTATTTAAAAAAAAAAATTGGTATCAGTGTCAGTTAGTGTCAGTGTGTTTTAGGTAAAAAAAAGACACAAACAAAATCTGCACTATTAATTCTGGGCTGTACTACAGGTACAAACAACAAATAACATACGCATATATGGTATCACTGCGATCGTCAAGAGCTGGAGAATTTATTTTGGGTTGTTCTTTGATGGTAGGTTATGGTAGTAACAAGAAACACACAGCTAAATAAAAAAAAAAGATATTTTTTTTAATATTTTTGGCCAGTTTTCCTTTGATAATAAAAAAAAAATCAGGAGATATCCATTACCATTCACCACCAAATGAAAGCCCAATTTCTCCTGAAAAAAACAAGGTATGATTCATTTGGATGCACAAAGTAGTTGTGATGATATGGACGGTTTTACTAACACATGTCAACGTTGCAAATATGTGCTTAGCCATTTGTTTTACTCTTAGGCGTGAAAGGGTTAATGCTGAAGGTTGGAACCAGGGGAGAGGGTTGTTTAAAATAGCCATGCCAGACCATTATTCAACTGCTGCCCATTGTCAGCGTTGGGATAAGAGATTGCTTCTGGCTAGTCGCTGCCAACAGCTACCCAACCTGTCACAGAAAAGTATTAGGGTTCATTCACACAATGTTATAAATAGCATAAGTTGTATATTTTTTAAAAGTGAAAACCACGAGGAACTATAGAAGCAAAGTGAAAGAGCAAACATGCTTTATAATACAGTATGAGACACAGAATGATGATATCTTGGAATGGCTAAGCAAAGGAAGGGGTCAGAGGCAGAACACTGACACTTTTATCTGTAATAGATGATGGGAGCTCGGAGTATTGTTCCCACTGTATGTTCTGACAAAAGATAAGTCAAGCTTATAAACACACAATAAATTGTGCTTAACATTCACAGCATTTGCTGTACTGTCTCTTTAGCTAAAACATAGTTCTCCAGTAATCCTTTGTCATGTATCAAATGTTTAATATATTGTATAAAAAAATGTGTAGGAAGTTATAAGTTATGGTAACTTTGGATACATTTGATAATATATGTGAAAATACATGTCTACACTAAGGGTCCTCCACAAATTGCAGTTCTTAACTATATAAAAAAGTATAATAATATATACAGTATGACTGAATCACTGAGTCACTGGTATGTCGCAGGGGTGTGGTCTCACACAGGGGCGGACTGACCATTTGGAAACTCTGGCACTGCCCGAGGGCCAGGGGTAAGTAGGGGGCCACATGAGATGCCCCTGGTACCTTTTTCATAGGCATTTTTGAGTTTGGCAAGGACACAGGGGCCCCATGATCCCCTATTGCCCGGGGGCCCCATGAGTTGTCAGTCCGCCCCTGGTCTCACATGTATTAATTTAACATGGCGCCCTGTCCGGTCTCCGGAAATGTGTCACTCCAGAGTCAGATGTGATGTCAATGCCCATGACGCTCCTGCACCTGCACAGTTGAGATGACCGCCTGGGACCACATGATGGGCGCCATTTTCCTCTCCAGTGGACATACTCCGCACAAGCGAGGCAATCTATGCATCACATCCACCTTGGACCCTACAAAAGGCCACTTTTGGCTCTCTTACAAACACCGCTGTTGGTATCTAGCTCTAATGTGGGAGGAACCACATACACTGTGCCCCCTGGAAGGGGGACATTATTACATGGCTATGCAGTTTATGCAGTTAAATGTCAGTAATTACTATAGATATTTATTTCAAAAATCATTTTGCAAACTATATAGCCGATATATCTAATATTTATACAGTTTGTATTGTTGTTGTAGACTTTATAATATTCATTACGGTGAAATATATACAGTAATCCACCTTGATTTGTTCCCCCCTAATTCATGTGTCTAGCAAAATGATACACTATGACCTTTACAATCCCACAAATTTATATATTTGATGTGCTGCTGTATGTTCTTTTTTTATTAATATTCTATTAAGTTTTACATTTTATCTCTTCCATCAGTTAAAATTTCAACATAATTTATTCCATTATTTTCACCCAACATACAAAAAATACAAACTCCCCCTTCCCCTCTCCCTATTCCACACCTTGCCTACCCCTACCTCCCCCCACCCCCCCCCCCCACACCCCCACCTCTCAGCACCCTTTCTCTCTCTTTTGGAGTCCTAGGGTATTCATGTATTCTTCTTTTCTATACAATTTCAATTAATTTAACCTTCCTAAACTCTTCCCACTTTTTCAATTTCCACTTTATCCTCATCTATATTTTATAGCTCTTCCATCCTGTATATCTGATCTACCTTTTTAATCCAGTCCGATATTCTTGGTGCTTCTTGTTCCATCCAGAATTTAGTAATCAAACTCTTTGCTGCATTAATATAGTGCAATAACCCAGAATTTTTATACCTTTCAACCGTTAACTCTGTTCCATGTAAGAGACATACCCCTGGCTCCTTTAATATTTTTATCTCAGTTATTTCTTGTGTCAAGTAAAGTACTTCTTCTAAATATTTTTGAATTTTATGACATTCCCACCAAATGTGACCTACTGTGCCCTGTTCCCCACAACCTCTCCAACATAACGGTGATTTATCCCTGTTTTGTTTGTGTACTATATTTGGTGTCATATACCACCTCACCAAACATTTATAGTTCATCTCTACCTCTTTCATGCTCACATTACCGTGTGTTATCTTGTAAATCTTTTTTTATTTATCCTCCTCTATTTTTATTCCTAATTCCCTCTTCCATCCCTCCATATATACCGGTACCGTTTTTGTTGTTAACTTAGTAAGAATTTTATATATTTTCGAAGTTCCATGTTTCCCATCTCCCCGTGTACTAAACACATTTTTAAATGGGTTCCATTGTTCTTTCTTCCTTAGGGGCCTAGGAAGTTTTTCTATGAAATGTTTTATTTGTAGATACCGCCACTCATCTACTTTAATGAACAACTCCCTCTTCTTCTTCAATTATATTAAGGGGCAAATTTCCTCACCTTTCATTAGGTCTCTTAATTGAGCATCTCCCTTACTTATCCATCGCCCTGCAATCTTTTCATTTCCTGGTGGAAAAAAAAACTGTGTTTCCAATAGGCATCAACACAGAGTTAAATTCCCATCCCATCTGTTTGTGCATTGTGTCCCAAACTCAAAACAATTCTTGTGAATACACTTGTACTTTCTATCACGCCACGAGAGTGAGGTGGCAACCATATTATCCTATCCAAATGTGTTTTATTTAGAGTGTTTTCTATATTTATCCAACTTTTCCTCTGTGAGTTATGTGTCCAATCAACAATTCGTGCTATCAATACTGCATTATAGGTACACCTAAACCCCCGTTTTCTTTGTCTCTAGTTAGAACTTCATAACTTATTCTAGCTTTTTTATTTCTTCATATGAACTTTAGCATAATTTTTTTCATTATCCCAAAATACAGTCCTGGCAGCTTTATTGAGATCATCTGGAATTTATATAAAAATTTTGGGACGATTACCATTTTAATTAAATGTATTCGTCCTATCCATGATATACCACCTATTCCAAATTTTCTCATTTCATCTTTAATTTCGTTTAATAATGAAATATAATTTACTTTGTATAGATTCTTCAAGGAGACAGCTAAATTTATTCCTAAATATTTTAGTTCTTTTTCCTTCCAAGAGAAAGAAAATTCCCTTTGCAAAGCCTTTCTCTCTCCTCTTGGAAGATTTATATTCAAGATTTCTGTTTTAGTTGGGTTAATTTTCAAGTTAGACAACTCCCCATATTCCTTCAGTGTTTTCATTAAATTGGGTAATGTTATCCTTGCGTTACCTACATAGAAGAGCATGTCGTCAGCATATGCCGCAACTTTATGCTCTGTCTCTCCTATCCTAATTCCCTTGATATCTGTATTTTTCCTTATTTTCTCTAAAAGGGATTCTAAGGACAGGACAAACAGCAGCAATGACAAAGGGCATCCCTGACGTGTCTTAAAACATCTTAAAACTCTCTGATATTTCTCCGTTAACCTTTATTGCAGCTGATGGTTGACTGTACAATTTCCCTATCCATATTCTCATTCTAGGTCCCATCCCCAGGACTTTCAGTGCATCCAACATATACCCCCAGTCTACTCTGTCAAACGCTTTTTCAGCGTCTACCAACAGTAACAATACAGGGAATTTTTCTCTTTTACTGTTTTGTATGAGCACTATTGATCTTAATCCATTATCCCTACCCTCGCTCCCAGGGACAAACCCCACTTGATCCATATGGATCCTCTCCGGCATTAGCTCCTTCAACCTACTTGCCAGCACTTTTGCATACTGTTTGAACAACGGATCCGTGTGTAGTTTCTTGAGGAGGAGGGCGTGGTCAACTGTGTCGAGAGGTCGAGGAGTAGGAGCACTGAGTAGTGGCCATTAGTTTTGGCGGTTAGCAGGTCGTTAGTGATTTTGAGTAAGGCGCTTTCGGTGGAGTGTAGGGGACGGAAGCCGGACTGTAGGGGGTCAAGGAGGTTGTTGTCATTGAGTTGGGAGCTTAGGCGAGTATATACTAAGCGCTCAAGGAGTTTGGATGTAAATGGCAGCAGGGAGATGGGTCTAAGGTTGTGCGGTGGGGTCCAGGGAGGGCTTTTTAAGTATGGGAGTGATGTGTGCGTGCTTCAGAGGGGAGGGGAATGCGCCAGAAGAGAGGGAGAGATTAAAGATGTGGGTGAGGGAGCGTAGGATGGAGGAGGAGGGAGATTGTAGGAGTTGTGAGGGGACAGGGTCGAGGGGGCAGGTGGTGAGGCAGGTTTCAGAGAAGACCTTGGTGACCTCCTCAGTGGTGGTGGGGTCGAAGGAGTGGAGTGTTGAGGGGGCTACTGTGTGAGGGATGTTCGATGGGGTTAGATGGATGTTAGATGGGGTAGAGGTCTGAACAGTGGTGAGGCCAAAGGGGAGGGGTATTGAGAGGGTTGCTGTGTGAGAGGATAATTATTATTATTATACAGTATTTATATAGCGACAACAGTTCGCTCAGCGCTGTACATTACAATGGGGGACAATACATGAGACAGTATAATAACAATACAGTGCGATACACGAGGGGTTTGAGGGCCCTGCTCCTTGGAGCTTACAATATAGGAGGGAGGGGATAGTGGTACGGGAGGAAAAGCTGTGGGGGATGGAGTACTAGGAAGAGTAGAGGAGATCGGCAGTTAGCAGAGGGAGGGGTAGGCTTCCCTGAAAAGGTGAGGTTTTTAGGGTGCGCCTAAAGGAGAGGAGAGTGGGTGACAATCTGATGGATTGGGGTAGGGAGTTCCAGAGGATGGGTGATGCCCTGGAGAAGTCCTGGAGGCGGGCATGGGAGGAGGAGATCAGGGAACTAGAGAGAAGGAGGTCTTGTGAAGAGCGGAGAGTGTGTTTTGGGTGGTATTTGGATATTAGGTCGGTGATGTACAGTTGTGGCCAAAATTATTCAACCCCCACTGAAATTGAGTGTTTTGGCCAGTTTGACATTGCTTTTGATCATTCAGTCATCTTGCTTACATTTACATTAAAGAGGCACTTGTAGGTCAGACAAATATAACATAACAGTTATAATGAAATAACCACAAATGTCTTTTCTGTGCTCACAGCATTATCAGTTTTATTCAACCCCCAAGTGACATTCAATCTTAGTACTTAGTACAGCATCCTTTTACAGTTATAACAGCTTTTAAACGTGAAGCATAGCTTGACACAAGTGTCTTGCAGCGATCTACGGGTATCTTCGCCCATTCTTCATGGGCAAAGGCCTCCAGTTCAGTCACATTCTTAGGCTTGCGCACTGCAACTGCTTTCTTTAAGTCCCACCAGAGGTTCTCAATCGGATTTAAGTCTGGTGACTGCGATGGCCACTCCAAAATGTTCCAGCCTTTCCTCTGCAACCATGCTCTAGTGGACTTGGAGGTATGCTTGGGATCATTGTCCTGTTGAAAGGTCCAACGTCTCCCAAGCCTCAGGTGTGTGACGGACTGCATCACGTTTCCATCCAATATCTCCTGGTACTGAAGAGAATTCATGGTACCTTGCACACGCTGAAGCTTCCCTGTACCTGCAGAAGCAAAACAGCCCCAAAGCATGATTGACCCTCCACCATGCTTCACAGTAGGCAAGGTGTTCTTTTCATCATAGGCCTTGTTCTTCCTCCTCCAAACATAGCGTTGATCCATGGGCCCAAACAGTTCTAATTTTGTTTCATCAGTCCACAGAACACTATCCCACAACTTTTGTGGTTTGTCCACATGGCTTTTGGCATACTGCAGTCGACTCTTCTTATTCTTTGGAGACAGCAAGGGGGTACGCCTGGGAGTTCTGGCACGGAGGCCTTCATTACGCAGTGTGCGTCTTATTGTCTGGGCTGAAACTTCTGTACCCACATCTGACAAATCTTTTCTCAGTTCCTCAGCAGTCACACGGGGACTTCTCTCCACTCTACGCTTCAGGTAGCGCACAGCAGTCGAAGTCAGCATCTTCTTTCTGCCACGACCAGGTAGCGTTTCAACAGTGCCCTTTGCCTTGAATTTGCGAATGATGCTTCCTAAGGTGTCTCTTGGTATGTTTAACATCTTTGCAATCTTCTTATAGCCATTGCCCTTCCTGTGAAGAGAAATCACCTCTTCTCTTGTCTTCCTGGACCATTCTCTTGCCTTCACCATGTTTGTAACCACACCAGTAAATGTCTAGAAGGAGCTGAGTATCACAGTCATTTTAAAGCTGCCTAATTGGTGCTTATTATGCTTGATTGCTGCTCGGTGACATCCACAGGTGTTTTCAATACCTGATGGAAAGCACCTGTATGAACCTCTGTTCTTCAGAGTGGTAGTCTTTAAGGGGTTGAATAATTGTGGCAATGAAGAAACCACATAAGAACCATTTACTACTGTATTACATAAACAATTGATGTCATTTTAGTTGCATTTGGGTAGTTACAACGTCCTTGTAGGATTTGATTCTGAATACAATTCCAAATGTACACTATAGTCCCTAAACCCCTTTACAGCATTGGGGGTTGAATAATTTTGGCCACAACTGTAGTTTGGGGCAGAATTATGGACAGCTTTGTACATCAGTGTTAGCAGTTTGAATTTGATCCGTTGGGCAATCGGAAGCCAGTGGAGGTATTGGCAGAGGGGGGTGGCGGAAACAGAGTGGTTGGTGAGGTGGATGAGTCTGGTGGCCGATCCCAATCCATCAGACGTCTCCCTCTGCCTGGGAACGCCGGCCAGCTTCTCCTCCTCCCAGTACTCCCTTTTGGGAGGTCATGTGGCCGCTTTGCATCCTCCAGGCTTCAAGCTGCCCTGGACGGAAAGCCCCAGCCATCCCGCTGCAGCGATCCCCAGCCGCCCCATCCTCCTCTCCAATCGACCCGCTCCGCAGTCCTAGCACTCGCCACGTCTCCTCATCTCATGTCTCCAGCAAGGTTCCCCCACTCACAGGTAGGGCTTTACGGGCTCATCTACCTGCATTACAGGGCACAATGATTGAGAGGCGGCAGCCTTGTGGAGAGAGCTTACATCATGCTCTCCCTCACCACCATGACCAGGCTCCTCCATCCTCGACCAGCTCCTGCTGTATGTTTAAGATATCATTACACATAGTATTATACATATATACAGTCATGGCCGAAATTGTTGGCACCCTTGATATTTCTCCAGGAAATCATGTATTTCTCACGAAACGTATTGCATTAACACATGTTTTGCTATACACATGTTTATTCCCTTTGTGTGTATTGGGACAAAACAAAAAAAGGGAGGAAAGAAAGCAAATTCGACATAATGTCACACAAACCTCCAAAAATGGGCTGGACAAAAGTATTGGCACCCTTTCACAACTGCGGATAAATAAGAATGTTACAAGCATGTGATGCTCCTGTAAACTCACCTGGGGCAAGTAACAGGTGTGGGCAATATAGAAATCACACCTGAAAGCAGATAAAAAGGAGAGACGTTCACTTAACCTTTGCATTGTGTGTCTGTCTGTGCCACACTAAGCATGGACAACAGAAAGAGGAGACGAGAACTGTCTGAGGACCTGAGAACCAAAATTGTGGCAAAATATCAACAATCTCAAGGTTACAAGTCCATCTCCAGAGAACTAGATTTGCCTTTGTCCACAGTGCGCAACATTATCAAGAAGTTTGCAACCCATGGCACTGTAGCTAATCTCCCTGGTCGTGGACGGATGAGGAAAATTGATGAAAGATTGCAACGCAGAATAGTCCGGATGGTGGATAAGCAGCCCCAAACATGTTCCAAAGACATTCAAGCTGTCCTGCAGGCTCAGGGAGCATCAGTGTCAGCGCGAACTATCCGTCGACATTTAAATGAAATGAAACGCTATGGCAGGAGACCCAGGAGGACCCCACTGCTGACACAGAGACATAAAAAAGCAAGACTACAGTTTGCCAAAATGTACTTGAGTAAGCCAAAAGCCTTCTGGGAAAACGTCTTGTGGACAGATGAGACCAAGATAGAGCTTTTCGGTAAAGCACATCATTCTACTGTTTACCGAAAACGGAATGAGGCCTACAAAGAACAAAACACAGTACCTACGGTAAAATATGGTGGAGGTTCAATGATGTTTTGGGGTTGTTTTGCTGCCTCTGGCACTGGGTGCCTTGACTGTGTGCAAGGCATCATGAAATCTGAGGATTACCAAAGGATTTTGGGTCGCACTGTAGGGCCCAGTGTCAGAAAGCTGGGTTTGCGTCCAAGATCCTGGGTCTTCCAGCAGGACAATGACCCCAAACATACGTCAAAAAGCACTCAGAAATGGATGGCAAAGAAGCGCTGGAGAGTTCTGAAGTGGCCAGCAATGAGCCCAGATCTAAATCCCATTGAACACCTGTGGAGAGATCTTAAAATTGCTGTTGGGAAAAGGTGTCCTTCCAATAAGAGAGACCTGGAGCTGTTTGCAAAGGAAGAGTGGTCCAAAATTCCGGGTGAGAGGTGTCAGAAGCTTATTGATGGTTATAGGAAGCGACTGATTTCAGTTATGTTTTCCAAAGGGTGTGCAACCAAATATTAAGTTAAGGGTGCCAATACTTTTGTCCAGCCCATTTTTGGGGTTTTGTGTGACATTATGTCATATTTGCTTTTCTGCCTCTGTTTTATATTTGTTCCAATACATACAAAGGGAATAAACATGTGTATAGCAAAACATGTGTTAATGCAATACCTTTTTTGTGTGAAATACTTGATTTTCAGGAAAAATATCAAGGGTGCCAACAATTTCGGCCATGACTGTATATTGTTAAGACAGTGCTTGTGATGTGGCACCAGTGGTCCTTGCACGTCATTGGATGGCCTCGGCTATGGAAGAAATTTGCCTTCTAAACACAGTGAAGCACTTTCTTTTAACTATGTTTGGTGGTTATATAAGTCATGTATTCCATATGGCTAATTTATTGCTATTTAACTGTAAGGATATGCATTGATTACTGATTATTGATAATAATTATTGTTATAGAGTGGTATCCTTTACCTGAGGAAGAATCTGTATTAATTTATTTGAAATATATTGGATACCAGGCTGAATATATCTGCAGGCAAACTTGAGGTTGCAAGATGGAAGTCATCTCTTGAGGGATACCACTGGATACATATTGCATAAACCCAAAATTTGTTTAGTGAATGTTTTGTCATAAACTTTTGCTGCTGATATTGGTCAGTATGCACTGCCTGCCTGATATACATTCATTTGTCAAACCAAAAAAATTGCTTAAATAAAATGTTTATCTTTTTAACAAGTGATTTCTCTGTATATATTTCAAGGTTGCCTTAAAAATCCCACAAAGTGTAAGGTAAAAATTCTCTTTGTATGGAAATAAGGATGATGACAACCACACTGATTGACCTTTAACATTCACAGCATTTGCTGTTCTGTCTCTTTAGCTAAATCATAGTTCTCCAGTAATCCTTTGTCGTGTATCAAATGATTAATATACTGTATAAAAAAATTTGTAGGAAGTTATAAGTTATGGGAACTCTGTTTGCATACAATTGATAATATATGTTAAACTACATGTCTACACTAAGGCTGGGTTCACATATAAGTGGTGTGGTATATCGTATGTGATTCACACAGAAACCGCACCGCATTCCTGTGCGAATCACATGTGATTTGTGTGTGGTGCGATCAGAGCCATACATCTTGTTCAGCTCAAATTGCACCGCATTCGCAGCAAAAAGGTGCAGGACCCTTTTTTGGGTCTGCACTAGAATTGGATCGCATAGGTATTCACACCTATGCAATCCGATTCTGCACATTGCACTGTGTTTTGCGGACCGATTTTGGGGTGTTGTTAACTTTACATACACACCCGCAGCGATGCAATTCTGATGCGGTGTGGAATTCGCACAGAAAATGATGCAAATTCCGGACCACTTCAATGTGAACCCAGGCTAAGGGTCCTCCACAAATTGCAGTCCTTAACTATATAAAAAAAGTATAATAATATATACAGTATTACTGAATCACTGAATCACTGGTATGTCACAGTGGTGTGGTCTCACATGTATTAATGTATGCATCAACAAAATCTATTTTTAATCTACAGTTGTGTCCAAAATTATTCAACCCCCACTGAAATTGAGTGTTTTGGCCAGTTTGACATTGCTTTTGATCATTCAGTCATCTTGCTTACATTTACATTAAAGAGGCACTTGTAGGTCAGACAAATATAACATAACAGTTATAATGAAATAACCACAAATGTCTTTTCTGTGCTCACAGCATTATCAGTTTTATTCAACCCCCAAGTGACATTCAATCTTAGTACTTAGTACAGCATCCTTTTACAGTTATAACAGCTTTTAAACGTGAAGCATAGCTTGACACAAGTGTCTTGCAGCGATCTACGGGTATCTTCGCCCATTCTTCATGGGCAAAGGCCTCCAGTTCAGTCACATTCTTAGGCTTGCGCACTGCAACTGCTTTCTTTAAGTCCCACCAGAGGTTCTCAATCGGATTTAAGTCTGGTGACTGCGATGGCCACTCCAAAATGTTCCAGCCTTTCCTCTGCAACCATGCTCTAGTGGACTTGGAGGTATGCTTGGGATCATTGTCCTGTTGAAAGGTCCAACGTCTCCCAAGCCTCAGGTGTGTGACGGACTGCATCACGTTTCCATCCAATATCTCCTGGTACTGAAGAGAATTCATGGTACCTTGCACACGCTGAAGCTTCCCTGTACCTGCAGAAGCAAAACAGCCCCAAAGCATGATTGACCCTCCACCATGCTTCACAGTAGGCAAGGTGTTCTTTTCATCATAGGCCTTGTTCTTCCTCCTCCAAACATAGCGTTGATCCATGGGCCCAAACAGTTCTAATTTTGTTTCATCAGTCCACAGAACACTATCCCACAACTTTTGTGGTTTGTCCACATGGCTTTTGGCATACTGCAGTCGACTCTTCTTATTCTTTGGAGACAGCAAGGGGGTACGCCTGGGAGTTCTGGCACGGAGGCCTTCATTACGCAGTGTGCGTCTTATTGTCTGGGCTGAAACTTCTGTACCCACATCTGACAAATCTTTTCTCAGTTCCTCAGCAGTCACACGGGGACTTCTCTCCACTCTACGCTTCAGGTAGCGCACAGCAGTCGAAGTCAGCATCTTCTTTCTGCCACGACCAGGTAGCGTTTCAACAGTGCCCTTTGCCTTGAATTTGCGAATGATGCTTCCTAAGGTGTCTCTTGGTATGTTTAACATCTTTGCAATCTTCTTATAGCCATTGCCCTTCCTGTGAAGAGAAATCACCTCTTCTCTTGTCTTCCTGGACCATTCTCTTGCCTTCACCATGTTTGTAACCACACCAGTAAATGTCTAGAAGGAGCTGAGTATCACAGTCATTTTAAAGCTGCCTAATTGGTGCTTATTATGCTTGATTGCTGCTCGGTGACATCCACAGGTGTTTTCAATACCTGATGGAAAGCACCTGTATGAACCTCTGTTCTTCAGAGTGGTAGTCTTTAAGGGGTTGAATAATTGTGGCAATGAAGAAACCACATAAGAACCATTTACTACTGTATTACATAAACAATTGATGTCATTTTAGTTGCATTTGGGTAGTTACAACGTCCTTGTAGGATTTGATTCTGAATACAATTCCAAATGTACACTATAGTCCCTAAACCCCTTTACAGCATTGGGGGTTGAATAATTTTGGACACAACTGTATATGTAACAAGCATAAAAGAAAAAAAATAAAACCCATATAGCTATTTTTTGTGTAAATAAACCCCAAATAAATAAGACAAAAGCAGGCCATTAAAAAGAGCAAAGTAGAATAGGAAGCAATCAGGGTGGCTAAAATAGAATGCAAGTCCCACCCTTCCTTCACCTGTTTTGGGGATATTACCTCTCAGCATAGAAGGTATTCTATTAACTGTCAGCGGTGTTGTTTTTTCCCATACTGTTAGAATCAAAACTCCTTCTAAGTAACTGGAAAACTGTCACTTCACTGTTTTCACCTATTATTGATAAAATCAACACACACTGTTCTTATGATAGAATGTTAGCCTTAAAAAAATGATACTCTATATAAGTTCCACCGAGTGTGAGATGCTTGGCTCAAACACCATTATTGTAAGTTGTAATGTTTACTCATTTAATACCTTAATGAAATGATACATTAATTACTGTTCATACCTCTCTTTATGCCTAAAACTGTAACTTGTATCCATATTGTTCATTCTCATGGTAATTTTGTAGTACTCTCTAACTATAACTGATATTGTATTGCCTTCCCCAATTTACCTCCTTTTCATGTATGGAGGGAATTCTACTTCTTGGTACAAATGTTTGCTATTGATATAATTTCAATTAGCCCTCATGCACACTGGACGTTTTTACAGTGGCTGTTTTGGGCTTTTCATGTTTTTTTCTAGAGCTAGTAAACTCCACAGCATGTTATCCTATGTGTCCAAGCACACATAGACTGTAATCAACGTTTTTTGACTGGCAAAAAACCCAGGACTAGTGGGTTTTTAGAGGAGTTTTTTAGCTGTAAAAACGCTCTAATGCTCTAATGCTGAAAAACGCTGAAAACAGGGAAAAACAAATTAAAACATTGTAAATGCCACAAACCAGCATTTTTGGACTTTTTTTACCCCAAATTTTTTGGGGTAAAAAAAATGCTAAAAACTGCTAAAAAACTAAAACGCTTTAAAACGCAGCTAGATGCTAATGCAAAGATGCTAAAAAAAGTTTACAAAGAGTTTACACAGCTAACGTTACCAGCGTTATCAAAATGTCAAGTGTGCATGAGGGCTAACAGCTAAAAAACTCCTCTGACAGAAACCCACTAGTTTTAACGCATTTTTCAGCGTTTTTCAGCGTTAGAGCGTTTTTACAGCTACTCCTCTAAAAACCCACTAGTCCTGGGTTTTTTGCCAGTCAAAAAACCCTGATTACAGTCTATGTGTGCATGGACACATAGGATAACATGCTGGGGTGTTTACTGGCTGTAGAAAAAACCATCAAAAGCCAAAAAGCAGCAGCTGTAAAAACGTCAAGTGTGCATGAGGATTAAAGATCCATTTTAAATTAAACTAAAATTAAATAAAAGCATCGCTACAGTGTGTAAAGCACAAACCAAAATGATTTCAACTATATTAATAGTAAAAAAAGGTCATAAAGGAATAACAGATGAACATGGAAAAGCTGATCACAAATGACAGGGGAAAGGCAGATATATTAAATCATTATTTTCTCTTCAGGTTTTAGAGATTTCTTGATAATCTTTACAGCAATACTAATGATGTTTTACCAAAGGTACCGCTGTGGTTAAGTGAAAACCGGGTACAAAAGAGACTAGAGAAACTTAATTGAACAAACCACCAGTTACATAGTTACATAGATAGTCTGGCTGAAAAGAGACAAAAGTCCATCCAGTTCCAGGTGGCTTACACTAGTGAGTCCTTAGGGAACTTAGCTCTGTTTTACCTATTTCTAATTGTTGAGAACACCTTACTGACTGGAATTGTACTAACTAATTGGTGCAGAACCAATGTGGTGCAAACTTACAAAAAAGGATCAAGATGTAAACTCGGAAACTACAGACCAGTCAGCCTAACATTATTAGTATGTAAGGTATTTTAGAGAATGGTAGAGATTTATGAATGACTGTTCTTCAGAGCAACCTGTTATCACTCTGAGGAAGTAAGTGGATTGGATGATGGAAATCCAGTGGACATAGGTTATTTGGATGTTGCTAAAGCATTTGATACTGTACACCATAAACATTTCATCTATAAAATAAGGTCTGTTGGGGCTGATGAAATTGTATGTACATGGATAGGAAACTGGTTACATGAATGGGTCCAGAGAGTAGTGATAAATGACTCATTCTCTGAATGGTCTAAAGTTCTGAGTGGTGGACCCCAGAATTCTGTCTAGGGGTCCAATGCTGTTCAGTTTGTTTATTAATGATATAAATGTTGGAAGCACTTGATTTAAGTTTTTGTTGATGATACAAATTATGCCAAGAGATAACTTTGTCGCAGAAGTAGCATCATTGCGGGAAGACCAAAATAAAATTGGGTATTAGGAAGCTACATGGCAGATGAGGCTCAATACTGAGAAATACAAAGTTATGCACTTGGGTGCCAAAAATATAAAAACATACCTGCAAAATACATGTTAGAAGGGGGCTCCCCCAAGGGAGCCAGTTATGGAAAAGGAACTGGGAGTGCTTGTAGATCACAGACTTAGCAACAGCATGCCAAACCACAACTAACAAAGCTAACATAGTACTGCTGTGCATTAACAAGGGCATACTGTACATTCCAGAGTTATATCAATAATTCTATCCCTTTACAAACACTGGTTCAACCTCATCTTGAATATACTGTTCAGTTTTGGTCACCAGTCCTCAGGAAAGACATTGTATTAGAAAGAGCTTTATGAAGGGCAACAAAATGAATAAGAGGGACGGAGAACCTCAGATATGAGGATTGATTACATAGATTACAGCTATTCACTCTGGAGAAGAGGCACTTAGGAGAGGATATGATTATGGTGTACAAACATATCAAAGGTGACTTCAGTAACTGTAGAGGTAACTGAAGATATCTGAAGAGGACATGTGGCCATGATCTAAGTTTAGAAAAAAAGGCGGTTTATTCGTAGATAGTGGGAGGGGAGCAGCAAAAACATGGAACTCCCTCTCCCAGGAAGTGGTACTAGCTGAGCTGAGGGTGTTGACAGCTTCACAAAACCTACAGATATCTTCCTAAGAAAGCAAAATATAGGGCTATGGGAATTGTTAGAGAATAAAAATCACATGCACATACACACACTGAACTGGATGGACCTGTGCCTTTTTTCAACCTCATAATCTATATACTTGATCCAGGTCAATATAATTAGGCTTTCTGGATCAAATGCTGGTGAATCTTTATATTGTTTAGTATTTCTAAATCGCGTGCCTTGGTTGTCCACAACTACATTTGAAGTAAACAGTTGACACCCATTCAAACCTATCTTCATCCTCCAGTGCAGTCCTCATCTGAGATGTGCACTGCTGTATGCTGATAGCACTTGGTAACATATAATTTGCATATGACGGAAGATTTAAAATACGCTTCTCTTTTGACCTCGGGTTTTGCAGCTGCTTTTCCATTATAAGCTTTTTACTGAGCACAGAGACAGCATTTCCTCTGCCAAGTGGGATAATTAATAAGAGGCAGTCAATGGAGATTACATCAAAACATGATTTGACCTAAGTCACCACTATTGCTTTCATGTAAATTAAGTCTTTGGAATAAATTATCCGGCTAAAATACATTATGTTCTTGGAAACTAAATATTTACAGTTTACTTAATATGTGTTACTCTATTTCAGGATGACATTTATTCTTTACATTGACATCATAGACAAAGCAAAAGCAGTAAACGAAAAAATAAAAATGAAAAAGTGATGACTGGGCAAATTAAGAGATTTCATTTCCCTGATATTTCAGCTAAATGCAATGGAGCCAATGCTGAAGGTAAAATTAAATTTCCAGTTTTTTTTGTGTTTAATAAAAGTCAGCAGCTACAAAAACTGTAGCTGCTGACTTTTAATAAACACACACTCACCTCTCCAAGAATACAGCCATGTCCTCATCTACGCCATCCCTTCTCTCCCTCTTGCGGTTTCACAGCCGGGTGCCCACTGCACATGCGCAAGTCATGCTGCGCCTCCTGAATGGTCCAGAAGTCTTTTGGTACCTGTGAAGTGTCTCAGATGACTGTGGGGGGAAGGAGGGAACTAAACTTCTGGAACATCCAGACCGAGCCAGAAGTGGGAGCGGGTACCTGACAAAGCCAGGTACCCGCCCCCCTCTCCCCCAAAAACGTGCAGTCCCTTTTTGGGTGGAGCTCCACTGTAAGGTTTTTTTGTGGTGTTTTTTTTTAAAGTATATATAAATATATATATATGTCATTAGCAGTATTGCATTAGTTTTTTTATTTTATTTTTACCTGGCAATCCTGCAGAAACAACCCATCTTGTCCTTTCTTGCCTACACACATTTCTCCAATGTATCTAAGGAAGGAGCCACGGTTGTCACACAGGCTGGACTTCAAACATGCCGTCCTTTGTAAAACTCTTTTACATGGTGGATTGATGGGAATAATAGTTTACACAAAATAAGATGGAAATGTTTGGTCTTTGTTTTCAGCTCACAGAAAAAGACAAAGAAATTTCTGCATTTCCGGCAAAGTCAACAGGTATGTTCTGTTCTTGCTAAGCTGAAAAGAGAAGGTAATGCAGCCACTACATGTAAGGACTGGTAAGCTGCAATATATTACATTTTTTATTTAGATTTAGATACACTTTAAGGGTGCTATGGGCTTTAAATGGCTACTGAGCTATGTAAATATGTAAATGCTACTTTCAACCATCCTGGGACTACCCTTAACTTGTTGTTTCAAACTAATTTAATGTTGGATCCTAAGCATTACTTTCTGGATATTTTAGATGACACAGGATACATTTATATTGGAGGCTCTTTCCAAGGCCTTATTTCAGGATCGCGCAAGGCTCTTCTAGAGCCTCGGATACTCCTCCCACTGGTACTGACTGGAAGCAGAATATGGGAATTATTTTACGATATGATCTTGTAGTTTACCAGCATAGAGGATGTTCGGGTAAAGAAAGTTTAGGAGGCTTGGTTGGCCACTCCAGGGTTAGCCCCTTTTGATTTAATAATGCACAGGCTGTTGTAATTGTTCTTAATTGTAATTTGATTATCTCTTTCTCATGGCTGGCCTATGCCTTTCCTGCATTCTCTGGCGGTGGGTGGGGTGCTCTGTTTCCTGTGGGTCTACTGCTGTGGGGATACTCCTATTGTCTTAATGTGACAAACTCCTGCGCTCCTACCTAAAAACTAATACCTACCAATAAAGGTAAAGCTGCTACATACAGTCATATACCCATAGACAAAAAATATAAATGAAACACAAATGATGCAGCGCTACTACCATAAATGAATAAGTGAAACAGTGCAAAATTAGTGACACAAATAACATAAACACACAATATTAAATAGTGCCAAAAAACTCATAAATAATCACATGTGACAAGTTTCAATACGAGGTCCTAAAAGGACCAAATAACATAAATGGGGCCCCAAGTAATCCAATGGGATCCAATAGTGCTCCAAATCAAACAAGTAAGTCACAACAGGACTCAATGTGCTAAAAAAAACCTCCCACCAGAACTAAAAACCAGTTCCCACCATATAACACAAAACACACGTGCATCCCAATAAACGCATAAACTAAGAACTGATCATGCAAACAAACATGAATAAATGAATAAATATATAAAGTCCCGTGAGGTGTAAAACACCTGACAATATACAAAAAACCATATATAAAGTCCACAGCAATTCTTGAAGAAGAAAAAAAAAAAAAGTGCTGATAAATGTGCAGAGATATCCAAAAATGGCTGAATTGCCCGCTCACCTCCCTCTTGCGACCCGCACAGGGTCAAAAGGCCTTCAGGATCACTAACACATGGACCTCAGATCAGATGTACTTGCATGGGTGTCCAATGTAAATAAAGAAGTGCGGACCGGAAGTGCGTCACCGCCAACTCGTATCGTCACGCTTAACACATGACTTCATCAGGGCAAGATGGCCTTACTTTACAGAGTGAAGTAACAGACAATGAAAAGAAAATAATTATAAAAAACTGCAACAGGACAGTAGTCAAATAACGATCAAATAAGGCAATTTTGGCAAACTTTTATCTACCACAAAACCACTAATATTGTAGCAAGATAAAGTGTGAACACATTTTTTGCTCATCTCTGGAGTTGGATGGACTTGGGTTTCAGGAGGTTTTGGCAAACAATGCTGAAGTTCAGGTGCCAAATGGTAACCCAACTAAAGTCAATGGGAGCCAAATGAAAAAAAAATAAAATGGACTAATAGGCAAAAGATTGTCAAAAAAAGGGGGTAAACACTGCTCTGGTGAACATACAATATACCAAAGAAATAATATTTAGAAAACATTCTTGTGGAAAGCTCTTAACCTCCCTTGAAGTTGCATATTTTTAGGATGTATACAACCAACTACAACAAAACTGAGATTTAGAAGACAGCTCTGAGCTGCTTACTTCTGTTTTTTAAACAAAGCAGCTGTGGAGTTTCTTCATCTGTACCAGATGTACATCCTAGATGAGGGACTGATATAGATGTTAATGGGAGACCTCACACAAAAAAACACCATGGGGGACCCCATGAAAAAAAAAGAAAACAAAAACAGTGTGGTCCCCCTCCAAATGCCATGTAATTAGCAATATTGGTCTACACACATCATTAACTACACCATTCAACAACCAACAATAGCAGCCCCGATCCTCTTCTTCTTGGGTTCAGATGTCGATTTTATCAGGGTTCCAAATGCAAAACGCTTGTAAACGCATCTAAATGCGACAAATTGTGTTTATGAGCACTTGCATTTGCAATTTTTTTTTAACTCATCCAGTTCCCAATGCTGTCCAGAGCCTTTTTTCATCATGAAAAATGCATGCAAAGAGATTTCAAGGTGCTCAGATGGACAAAACACTGCACACAGGATGTTCCTATCAAGCTTGTCACGCATAGTAATGACCAATTAATACCTCAAACCTCTCCCACCCTTGGAAACAAAAGATATGTTAATGACCATTCACACCTCAAATTCCTCATGAAGACCCCCTGCCAGCTGACCTTAATGACTCACTCCACCAGACACCTATCCCACCCTTGGAAACAAAAGAAATGTTAATGAGCAACTCACACCTATTTATCTCAAGACATACTGCTGTCTCTGCTTCTACTGTGTGTATTTCTCTGAAACAGTCTGAAATAGTTAATAATTTACCACTTTTCAGTGCATTCTGGAAGGTTCTCCTGTGCTTATCTTTAAAAAACGCTTCTAAATGCAAACGTGCATAAACGCGCATAAACGCATTATGCAAACGCAGCTAATCAGACGTATTTTAACCTACGTTTTCCAGCAGTCAGTTTCCATCATTCAGAAACATCCCGTGTACATGGGGCCTAATACTGTAGTATCGTTGACTACTACAGTGATTGTCAGCTTCCCCAGCAGATCCTCAGGTATAAGAGTTTGCAATAAAGATCATACATGAAATTCAGCTTTCAGACCCTCCTGATTTACCACTGCACTGTGGTCAAGCTGCATATAAAATGATTATGTCTATTTTTCTTACTTTTTATCAGCTAGGTGCTGCAGAAATGGTTAAAAAAATTTGTGCTGCCTGCACTAGAAGAGTGGTTTGCTGTTTGCGAATACAAGCAGCCGACCATCAGACAACCCGCCAACACTTCTTCCTGAACACTGCTCTATGCACACTGGATGTTTTGATAACGCTGGTAACGTTAGCTGTGTAAAGTCACGTTAAAAACATGATTTTTTTCAGCTTTTATTAGCGGTTTTGCATTAGTGTTTAGCGACGTTTTGCCGCAATTAGCTGTGTTTTCCCAGGTTTTTCCCACATTTGTGTTTTTTAGCTGTTTTAGCAGTTTTTTGACCCCATAAAATTTTTTTGTGTAAAAAAAATACAGAAACTCCAGTTTGTGGCGTTTTACTGCATTTTACCGCGTTTTGTCATGTTTTGCAGCGTTTTTACAGTTAAATAACTCCTCTAGAAACCCACTAGTTCTGGGGGTTTTTTCCAGCCAAAAAACATGCCTGCCAAAAAAAGTTGATTCCAGTCTATGTGTGCATGGACACATAGGATAACATGCTGGGGGGTTACTGGCTGTAGAAAAAAATGTCAAAAGCCAAAAACAGCCGCTGTAAAAACGTCCCGTGTACATGAGGACTAATGGTCAATACTACTCGGGAGTGATGTTGATTAGAGCAGTGTTCAGCTAAGCATTTTGGACAGGAGGAGATCTGGGTGTGTTGGAGTCAGACTTTTGATGCAGCATTTAGCTTATAAAAAAAAGTAAAAAAGAACAATATTTATTGCTGTATATACACACTGGCTATATTGTAGTAATAGAGTAAGAAGATCCAGTTGATCTTTAACCGCATGCCGCCCAGCCACTGTACATGTACGGCGGCAGGGCGGCACTGGTAGGCAAAACAACGTTTTAAAACGGACCCCGCAAAACAGGTAGGGGGCGCGTGTGAGGCGCGCGCCCGCCCTCCCTGTCCCGTGGGTGTCCGCAGCGGGTGTCAGCCGCCGGGTCACGGCCGGTTTTTACCGGCCGTTTTCCCGCGATGAGCTGTAATCACTGTCACAGAGCAGAGCTGCATTGTTTACACACAGCCTGCTCTGTGACAGTTCCCCGACAAGCTGAAGAGGGAGAGAAATTCTTCTCTCCCTCGATCAGCTCCCCCCTCTCTCCCCCGTCCAGAACACACCCCCGCCCCCTAGTAAAACACTCCCCTTACACAGTAAACTCCTAAAAATGTTAACCCCTTCCTCCCCAGTGACATTAGTACAGTTTCAGTGTTTTTTTTTGTCAGTGTCAGTGACCCCAAGTCAGTTCCCCCCCCAGTGTCAAAATGTCCGCCGCAGTCCCGCAGTCCCGCAGTCCCGCCATAAGTCGCTGGTCTCTGCCATAAGTCCCTGATCGCTGCCATAATTCGCTGATCGGCGCCATTATTAGTATAAATAAAAATTAAAAATCCCAGTATCTTTCCCGCCATTTGTAAACGCTATAACTTTCACGTAAACCAATTAATTTACGCGTATTGGGATTTTTTTTAGCAAAGACATGTCGCAGAATGCATTTTGGCAGAAATTTATGACTAAATTTGATTTTTGCATTTTTTTTTACTGGACATGTTTTATAGCAAATAGTCCAAAATATTGTTTTTTTTTCCTAAAAATTGTCAGCCTTTTCTTTTATAGCGCAAAAAATAAAAACCGCACAGGCGATCAAATACCACCAAAAGAAAGCTCAATTTGTGGGAAAAAAAAGGATGTAAATTTCATTTATGTACCGTATTGCATGACCGCGCAATTGTCCATTAAACTAGCGCAGCGCTGTATAGCAGAAAAATGGTGTAAATTGCAGTATTTATACCATAGTTTGTAGACGCTATAACTTCCACACAAAGCAATCAATATACACTCATTGGGATTTTTTTTACCAAAAACATGTAGCAGAATACATTTTGGCCTAAATTAATAACCAACTTTGAGTTTACTATATATTTTTTATTGCTGAAAGTAAAAAATATTGTTTTTCGTCAAAATTTTTGGCTTTTTTTTGTTTATAGCGTGAAAAATAAAAAGGTGATCAAATTACACCGAAAGAAAGCTCTAATAGTGTGAAAAAAAGGACGTAAATTTCGTTTGGGTGCAGCATTGCATGACCGCGCAATTATCAGTTGAATAAGTGCAGCGCCGAGTAGCAAAAAGAGGCCTGGTCATTAAGGGGGGTAAATCCTCTGGAGCTCAAGTGGTTAACTACATTTAGCAATGATCTCATTATCAGAATAATAATTACAGTGTGCTACAAATGAAGTGATTGCCAACAAGTATGTTTTGCCTTTTTTACTCTGCTGCCCTAGGCATTGGAGCCTAAGTGCCTTTTGGTAAATATGACCATTCTAACAGAGGTAGAATGACAGATAAAAAAAAAAAAAAAAAATATTTCCCAGAACATTTATCCTAGCCTCCAAATTGACAGTAACAATTTAAGTTAAAAACAGAGGTTTTAGTTGCAAACATTTGCAAATAAATGTGCCTCACCGAGGCTCCTCTGTAAAGTTTGGTCCTAACTCTATATTTGAGAGACTTCATACTGAACCATATACAGTAAAGCAGCAGATAAATTATGGCCAGGTATGCCTGGAGGGGACCCACTCCTCCAATTGTTACTAAACCCACAACAGTAAAATTAGTCTGCATATGCAGTAAAGCATTCTTGTTATACTCACTGGTGAACCTAAGGGGTCGATCCTCCATATTATGTAAAAAGGCTGTTTGATACTGTCTTCTCCGATCCTCCTCTTCTTCTACTGTCCCCCATCCATCTGACGATAGAACAGAGCATTGTGGTAAGCTGCACATTCTCAGTTTGGTGTGTATTGCTAGAGAGGTTTTTTTTTTCTTCAAAGAGTGCATGTAATCAACACAGGGCCAATCAGCACTGTCCAGATAGAGGATCAGGGGTTATGCAGCCTCACAGGACAACCAGGGGAGAATGAATACTCCTCCTCCAAGCTTTAACCAGTGCTCTGCTGGACATCGACAGAAGTCACATAGCTGCTGTATACTGCTGAGAGAAGGTATTTAGCAGTTTATATTTACTAAAATAATTGCATTTCCGTGTTCTGTGGGGTACCAGATATAGTGAATGCAGGGTTTTAAGTTTAGTAACACTTTAAACTCACAGGGACACATTAGAAGCCCAGCAAGAGCACAACAGGAGCTAAAGGCATTCAATGTGTCCCCACACCTAATCCAGAGAGCAAGCTATACAACAATGGCAACCACCCCAATTTTTAACTAGCTTCTGAAGTAAGGTGCACAAAGAAGGCATAGCACAATACAAACAAAAAATGTCCCAGTGCACTTATCAGCCAGCCTGCAAAAAAAACCACATTGACCTGACAGCTAATTTTTTGCATTGCATAAAGTAAGGAATGGGCAGACCCCCCCCCCCTTACTTTTCCATTGACAGCGGTCACAAGCCTAGGGGCATTTACTAAGACTGAATGTCCCAAAATGAGCCACCTATGTCGATATAAACAAGACAGAGGTTCCTGACACTCCCGATACTATTTAAACCTAGAAAAAAAAGATTTGTTTGTAATTCTTGGTTTACAACACTGGCACATCCCACTAGAGTGATCCATGTCCTGATCTCGCACATGTATTGGGATCATTGATTAAATGCGAAATAACCTTTGCTTTCAGAAGAATAGAATTTTCTGAAAATAAAGCAACACATATTTAATGTTTATGTTTTCTTCAAATAGGTTAGTTTAGAGAAAGTTGATTGCCAATTTGGTTAGATGTCTTTATTGATGTTTCAGCCATTTGTGGCTGTCCGGTGTGGATCAATTTAAGAACCCAAATAGGTGATTTAATTAGGCCTTAATTGTTACAGCTGCAACTATATCAACTAGATTAGCTAGGTTACAATATAAATTATTTGTAATTGGTTAAGAGTTAATTTGAAAAGACTCCTCTCACAATTGTTTTATTGCAGAACACCGAGTTTCAAGGATAAAGATTAGGAGTAAGAGATAAAGTTTTATCAAACTGAATTTTGGTACTGTTGAACATTATAAAATGTATGAAAATTATTTTCCGCAATCAATCAGGCAAGCAAAAAATGCTGTTTCTAAAAAAGGAGGCAACAATAGCTATAGTGGTCCATGTGGGTTTTAGAGCCAGGGCTAAGGAAGGGATGGGGTAACCCATGTTGTTCTATTTGCTGTCTCACCGCACCTATATTTTCACTATATTTATGAACTAACTTAAATGGGTGGGCATTTGATGTTGCATTTTCAAAGAATCTGGCCTTCCGGTTTATTGTCCTCTAGGTCAAAGTTTGGTATCCGACCTTCTTAGGAGATGAAACGTGTATGGCGCTGCACTTTCAAAGGCTTATTTTGACTGCCACTCTGAGGGTAGGACTATACAAAAGACGATAGAGAGAAATGTACTAGTGTTTGTGCTAGAGGAATTCCATGTTTACATTATCCAAGACAATTGGGGCCTGCATATAGAAATACAGTTTGTTGGTGGCTTAACTGTGACAGCAGGGTTACAGGCCTGATTAAAATCCACAGTACATAGAACCCAGGGGCGGACTGACCATTCGAGCACTCGGGCAATGCCTGAGGGCCCGGGGTCAGTAGGGGGCCCCATGAGATGCCCCTGGTACCTTTAATTGGCGTTTTCATACGCTTTTTTGGGTGTGGGCGATGACATAGGGGCCCCATGATCCCCTATTGCCCGGGGGCCCCATGAGTTGTTAGTCTGCCCCTGGTAGAACCTGTTAATTTTATTTTGCATAGAACAGGAAAGGGTTAGTGCATCTCTCAGCTTTCTATCGCCATTTCTATCAACTAATGGGGAAATTACGTATCATAGAATTACCAGCACTTTTGTTGCTTTTTGCATTGAATAAAGGGTCCTTTACTGGCCCAAAAACATCGCACCATTTCTATGGCATGCAAAAAATTCTTCTCTTGTTGACTATCGTGTGCTCATGACTGTGATACTTAATGACGGCACCATCTGTGAAATTGGCAATGCAGCATGTATGCTATTCACAATGTCAGGAGTGCACTGGACTACTAGGCTTTTCTGTTGGGGAGATTTCCCCTCAATTTCTGTTAGGACAATACAAAACATAAATTTAGTAGAGCGAGAAAGGGTTACAATACTGACAACGTTTTTATTGCTGTCTGTACCTTCTTGTTCTGGAGATAGTCTTTCAGTCCTCACCCTTTGTTTGTATAGGTATCACTGAGGCATAGGAATTCTCCCAGGAATACAGTCACTTTAAGACTTGGGATCCAACTTGTGAGACTCCAAGTCGCATGACATGTGAAATCCCATGATAGTCAATGAGAGCTGTCTTAATTAGCACTACTGAAGTAGCTCTGACTTTAGGAAAGGTTCCTGTACTACTTCAAGGCAACTTCTATCCCACGTGTGCCCATAGACTTTAATAGATGTTGCCTCCAAGCTGGATCCTCATTTATATTGATGTGGTTTGGATCCAACATTACAGGCAGATTACCCAAGCAAAGTTGCATGGCATGAAAGTTGCACATCAATTCGCTTCAAAGTCATGCTCTAGTCGCCAGCTACTGGCTAAGAAGTTACCTGGCAAAGTCGCATCATAAGCTGCGAGACTTTCATGTCACAGTAGTGTGAACCGAGCCTTATTGTCTGCTTTTTTTTAAAACTGTCTTTTTATTAATTGAAAGTAAAAAAAATATACAGAACAGGAAGGATAAGCAAGCAGAATGTCTTGCAATCATGTCCCGAATGGATGAATGGGTTTACCATGCTTCCCTGACATAGAGAATACTCAGATTTCCATGTGGCTAGTTTAGCCTAGCGTGCAAAGAATCTGGCTGGAAGCAGAAAAATCAAACCAGCATATAGCAATCGCCTTATATCACAAGACAAGTCAACAACGCATACATGAAGTGTGCATAGAAGCAAAACGTTGACATGATCAGTTAGGCATTTGAAGTGACTAAAGGTGGATGCCAGGAAAAAAGGAAAGTAAGGAAGAAGAAGTGAAAAATAGAAAAAAAGGAAAGAGGAGAATATCCAATGCACTCCACTTCCAAGGGGGACCCACAGACCTGCTCCATTCCCCCCAGGCGGAAGAGGACAAAATTTGGATAGTGCTTATTGTCCACTTTTTTACTTTACTGTGAAAACTTTTTTTAAGGACTGCAAGACCATCAAGGTGTGCAAATTCTGCAGTAAATAATATAACCAAATTGTTTTTGCCATCATTCAAAAATAAAGGGTATGACATTATCTCAAGAGGTCAACTGGCCTAGCAAGTTACTAATAATTATTGTCTTTGCATCACCAGTTGACATAAATGAGAACATACTGCTATTATTTTGAGTGTACTATATTAGTCATTATTTCATTCATGATCAGGTAGATAATGTGTTATTGTCAGCTAATTATTGTCTACCAAATTAAAGGCTGAGGTCACATAAAGGCAAGGTAAATTGAGGACCATTGTTTTTTATCATGGTGGGTGAACACAACTGGACGAACTTTGCTGTCATCTAGACATGTGACAATGCCATAATAGACCAATGTACATCTTTGCCAGCACACCAGGGATTATCAAGTAACATTTTATTGTAGAATGATCACATCACAATGGACAGAGTGCAACGTTTTGGAGCTGCACAGGACCCCTTTTTCACATGCCTGGCCAATGGGGTCCTGTGTGGCTCTGAAACATTGCACTCTGTCCATTGTGATGTGATCATTCTACAATAAAATATTACTTGTTACTCCCTGGTGTGCTGGCAAAGATGTACATTGACCTGTGAAGATCCCAGTCTTCAGCTGGCTGTTGCTACAGCACCCGCTAAGCCTGAGCCTAATCCAGGAATGTGTGATGATAATGTTGACATTATCTCATTACAGTGTCATACTGACACAGACAATGCAACTGGCCAGTTTCTAAGTAACCTGTAAGTAATTTTTAACAGGAAAGAGAACCTGTCACCATTTTAAAGTGTTCTCTGGATGTGATTCTGATCCAGTGATTTATAGACTGAAATTGAACACCTGCTCACAGCCTGGTAGGAGCAACTCCATGCCTCCCAACTTTCTGAGTTGAGAAAATGGGAAACATACACATTATACAGTATGGAGGCAATGAACTTGGACCATGAAGAATATATTCACACAAAATGGTTGATTAAACCCATGTGTGCTTTCTTCTACCACTAATTTTCCTTTCCACTGGCTTTTTACAATAACAAATGTAATCATTTAGAGGTAGGATTAAAGGTTTATTACAACACTTTGGTATTTAAAGTAGAACTAAAGTTTCCCTGTAGCAAACTGCAAGCAGACAGGCTCTTTACTGCAGAAAAAACATGCAATATCTCTTCTGCAATAACATACTGGCTGTTTGCCGTCTTCGCTAGCATGTAAACTGAGCAGCACATGCGCAGCTCAACTTACTGTATGTTGCAGGTGTGGTCCCGGTGTGCCGGGATGACTGCCATCATCTTGCACTGTCCAGTGAAGGAAGTCAAAGACCAGCACCCAGCAGTGGATGCTGGAACTGGCAAGGGAAGGGGACCATGAAAAGAAAGGTAAGTTTAGATCTGCCTTAAATAATATATGTATTTTGTATAGTGCACTATGCATAAAACCAAAAGAGGGACAACCGAGGACGAAAAAGTGAATAAGTTTAAAAAAAAGAGGCTCAGTCCCTTCAAATGAGTGAGCTGAGAGTTACATGTGGAATCCATACCAATGGCTGAGGACCATTATTTATAGGTCAAGGAAATACTGCATACCTTTATCCAATGAAAATTGTGGCCATCTAAAGGCATTCTAAAGGCATTCAGTGTCTGCAAAAAGTGTCTGCAAAAAGTGTCTGCAACACTTGTTTTATCATTCATTCCTGCTGGAACTAGAAAATATATTTATCACACAAAAGCATCAATTGAACAGCTGTAATATAAATGTGGCTATTTTGCAGAAATAGCTACATGGCTACATGAATTCAGAGCTTTCTTAAGGTGTAAATGTGACAAAAATAATATAAAAATACAAAATGAAAACTTGCTCAACAACCAAGAGCTCCACAGAATAAGAAAAAGGTCCATTTAAGCATTTTATTTCACCTAGATCCTGCATCTGTTAAAATGATGCAGTCAACCTGAATTTATTGAGTAATATTTTTCAAAAACAAAATCAAACAGTGTATCTATTGCTTTGTTCTTCAATAAATTAAACATGTCATTCTTGCAGGACTTAACTGCCAATAAATGGTAGAAAAAACTGAAAAAAAAAAACTGAAAGGGAAGTTTTGTTAGATCCTTACCCAGATAACACACTTCTTTCAATTAATTAAATTATCTGAACATACAGGTGTAACCAAATATAAAGAATTAGAGACTTCAAACTAAGAAGGTTGAAAATAAAAGAGCCATGGGAGGATTTATGAGAACTGATGTACCTTTGCATAAAACAGGGGTGAATCCAATTTTACGGGAATCAGCATCAACAACACAACTACACCAGCAAAGAAAGTAGGCAGCCTGGCACAATGCCTAAAGATAAGTGTACCAAGAATCAGTCGATTTATCATTCAATTTTCTGATGCAGAAAGGTGGGTACTATCTCTTAGTCTTTTACCCACAACAAATTTTGACAAATTTTGTTCCTTTTTGCAAGGAATCTCATCCTTAAACTCATGTACCATAAAGAAAATCACAATAAGAGCAAATATAGCAAAATAAATAGCAAAAGGAAAAGCAATCACCTCTTACCATGACTACTGAAGCTTGGGCTAAGCTGTACAAACAGGACTTTAAGACTTTGAAGGACCTGATAAAACTGCTAAATGAAGGTAACCCCAATGTCTTTTCTTCACCAGATAATCAAGGAAATTGACAGTTCGCAATCAGCATTTAGGTATTTTGAATCTTACTAAAGAACAATCCTAGGCCTGACCATTAAACTGTCAAAGTTGGGTAATTGTTACAAAAGGGAGTCTGTATCCACTAGAAACATGCTTATAAAGAATAGGTGGTGGTAGCTGTTGCTGCGTGGAAGTGCATTTCTGGATTTAATGTTCCAAAAGTTTTAAACCTTTTTTATAACTTTATGTAGGATACTGGATTATTATGAGAATGTAGACTAATTCCCACATTGCTCAATCTTTGCGTGGTCATGTGGGTGTAGACTTTGCCAGCTATCCTGCCTGTCCTTTGACATAGCTGCTAATGCATTACAACATCATTAACATGCATGCATCACACGCACTATGTCATGATTTCAACGGCGTGGTGGGTGTATGGTGGGGGGATATAAGTACACCTCTTAGGGATGACACCAATGGTGCACTCAAAACTCTGTATGAATGGAGCCTCGAGAGTGAGTATCAGAGCACTTAGATTGCAAAGTGAGTCCATTAGGGCCACTGCTCCTGTATGAAGATTCAGTAATCTAAGATCATGAGTTAGTGCATTGTATGAGACCATAGGATAGTCCAATATGCTCTGTTCCTCTCCAGTTGCAGCCCTTGGCTTTGCTCTGTCACCTATCTCAGACATTGCTCTGAAAACAATTGACCGTTATATCAAACAGTTGTTTAAGATGCTGCTGACTGCTATTTTTATTTGCACTGGCAAAGTTAGTGAAACAATAAATGGGACTCTAATCGTCAATGATGATGGTCTATTTGGCAAATGCTGCTGAAAAACTGTAGACTGTAGCTTGAAAGCTTCAAAAGCCTGCCAGAATCCATCTATTTTGCTCTGGAAGTTGCAACAGAATGACTACCCAGAAGTTATCCCTTTGTTTTATGCTAGATAAGCTTCCTGAACCCAAGAAGTACTACATCCTCACTTTCTCTTCATCATTGTCACATGTATCCATGTGTGGGCTAGCCTTACCTCCACACATGGATACTGTTTAAAAAAACAGTATATTTATTTATTTCAGGTACGTGATATATATTACTAATATTTTGCCATGTTCTCTCTACTACCCCATTGTCCCAAATGTACTCTTGACCAAATTGGATAAACCATCAATTTTCAATTTCTCGAATGAGAATGCCCCAACATGTTTCAAGGCACTCTCTTTATTAGGTGCAAGGAGTAGAATAAAGCAAGTGACCAACAATTTATCAGCCATATAAACCTTAAAAATCGCATTCCCAGTGATGCAGTCACAACAAACACTCCAGAAGGCCAGGAGAGGACGATGTGGCCCACAAGGACCCAAGATTGCAGGCTGGCAAAGGGGTCAAACTTGCATATGATCACCTGGATTATCATGTGTTTCCTTAGGGATACACATGATAATCCCAAGGGAACACGTGATAATCCTGGTGATGATTTGAAAGTAAAGAAAAAAGTGACCCATTTGCTAACATGCATCCTTGTTGGCTACATCTTTCTCTTCCAGCCATCTAATGTGTTTGCTATTCCAGCAACACTGGAACAATCACACAGCACAGTAGTGAAGTCCCAAATCCTCTCCCCAGACTCTAGGCAAATACACAGCAGCCTTGCGGTCAACCTGCTCTCAAGACAGCATGCAGCCTCTTATCACACAGCCGCAAGTACAGCAGCCCGGTCTCTGGACTGCAAACTACAGCCCTCCTCTCTGGAGCCCTGCCTCTCCTGAAGTTGTTTCTGTCATCGCCCCCAAGCCATTGTACCTCCAAGCTCACAGTGTTCTCCCCAGGCACACACACAATCGCTCCTCTGAGCTCACTGTACAGCAGATCTCCTTTGTGCAGTGGGTGGGCTAAATACAGCCAATAGAAATCATTCTGCCCCCTTTGCTAGGGGTGGGTCTAGTTCAGGGGTGGGCAAACATTTTGACTTGAGGGCCGCAATGGGTTCATATATTGGACCCGGGGGCCGGACCAAGAGTAGATGAATGATGTGTATGTGTCATCCATAGTAAGTATAGTAATATTCCCCCATAGTAAGCATAGTAATTAATCCCCCATATAGTAATTCATCCCCCACAGTAATTCATCCCCCATATAGTAATTCATCCCCCATAGCAATTCATCCCCCATAGTAATTCATCCCCCATATAGTAATTCATCCCCCATAGTAATTCATCCCCCATATAGTAATTCATCCCCCATAGTAATTCATCCCCCATATAGTAATTCATCCCCCATATAGTAATTCATCCCCCATAGTAATTCATCCTCCATATAGTAATTCATCCCCCATAGTAATTCATCCCCCCTATAGTAATTCATCCCCCATAGTAATTCATCCCCCATATAGTAATTCATCCCCCATATAGTAATTCATCCCCCATAGTAATTCATCCCCCATAGTAATTCATCCTCCATATAGTAATTCATCCCCCATAGTAATTCATCCCCCTATAGTAATTCATCCCCCATAGTAATTCATCCCCCATATAGTAATTCATCCCCCATATAGTAATTCATCCCCCATAGTAATTCATCCCCCATATAGTAATTCATCCCCCATAGAGTAATTCATCCCCCCTATAGTAATTCATCCCCCCTATAGTAATTCATTCCCCATATTAATTCATCCCCCATATTAAGTCCCCCCTGTGTCAATTCACTTACCTTTGCTCCGCGCGTTCCTCTCGCCGTGTTCCCGCGCCGTTCCGGTGTAGCATGAAAATCTGTCTCCTATGAGGATCTGTCCCCCTCGACGTATCTGCGCATGTGCCAGTTTCAGGCATTAGCAGCCGATCGGCGATCTCCGGCACATGCGCAGATACGTCGAGGGGGACATATCCTCATAGGAGACATCTTTTCATGCTACACCGGTCTTCAGGGCGGACTGTGAGAGGAGCCTAGCGGGAGCCTAGCTCCGCGGGCCGGATTAAAAGGTCCGCCGGGCCGTATACGGCCCGCGGGCCGTAGTTTGCCCATTGCTGGTCTAGTTCCTTCACTGCAGTGGCAGCCTATTCTGGTTTTAGGTTTTAGCTGTAGCCAATCAGAGAACTTCTTCAGCTACTCTCCCTCACTCTGCTTTATCTCCAGGCAGGGATAATAGAAACAGTCTGAGAAAGGAGGCAACTCCTGCTACACGGCTTAAAGGGGCAACTGAAGGGCTCTACACTCGAATGCACGGCCCACGTCACATATGTGATTTTAAAATTAACAATTTAACACTTCCGCGCTATATTAATTTGAATATCACATAGAAAGTAATAGCAACAAAAAGCAGCCAACACAGTATTGCAGGTAACAATACATAAACATATAAAACAAAAAAAAACAAAAAAGTGCAGCCCTCTTTTTTGTTTTATATGTGATTTTATAGTTTGACCATAGTCCTAACTTAATGTTACCTCCCTGTTTGGTTTTGCCAATGCACAAAGCATCTCTGTCTGAAAACAAGACATCCTGCTACGACTCCATATGAATACAGGGGTAGTTGAAGAAATATTATGTCAGTACAAACCCTCAAGCCATTTCAAATATTATCATGTTTGTTATTTAAACATTTGATATAAATGAATGTGAAATGATTGCTTTGCTGGTTTGTAGAATAAATGATGTCCAGGCTTAGGCTGGAACAAGTTAACCTTGAGTTTCTAAGATTGCCAGTTCAGCAATCTTATAAACTTTCTCTCTACTTCCAATGCTACAAATGTCTATCCAGAAGGAAATAAATCCAGAAAAGTATAGCACTAAAATGATCTTGTTGGGTGAGATATCATTATATTTCATGCAATGTGCTTGTCCAGTGTACGTGCCATAAACTTTTGTTTTAGACAAAAATAGAGAAAGAGAACGTTTATGTCCTCCGTAGAAGATGATGATGTGCTGACACTTATTTTGAAATGAAGCCAGCAATTATTTTGCTGTCAGGGTATACACAGGTAAATTATGGAAGCTAGCATATTGAAGACTCTAAGTTAGAAATGAGTAAGCCCAAGGGCTCGCATTTTTTTTATTTCCTATAGGCTAAGACACTGATTTATTGAAGGTGTAAACATGGAAACCAAGCCACCAGAAACAATGCATGCATGTATGCATACATGATGGCACCAAGCTAGAGCACGCATCTCTATTAGTATAACTACCTTTTTCTGGGTTCTGACCTAACTATTCAGTGGAGCAGGCAAGCACAAACTGTCAAAATAAATAATTAACAAAATAAAAACATGAATTTAGTCTGCCAAAAAAGTGTAAATAATTGAATTTTTAGCATTTTTTTCATTCTGTTTGTTTTTAAAATAAATATTTATGTAATTTCCATGTAGTTCAGCCAACAAGGGTACCCTTCCTGCATTCAATTTTTTAAGGTTTGTTTCATGCATACCGAAATTCTATGGGGTTGGTTTACTAAAACTGGAGAGTGCAAAATCTGGTGCAGCTCTGCATAGAAACTAATAAGATTCCAGGTTATTTTGTCAATGCCCAATTGAACAAGGTGCAGTTAGAAGCTGATTAGTATGGATGGGCCAAACACCCCTCTGTTCGGTTTGCGGTAGAACATTCGAACCTAACGAAGGTTTGGCCGCAAACTTCGAACAGAGGGGACAATTCACTAAGTGGTATCTTACTGTATCTGAGTATATCGTAAGATACGGCACAGCTACTAAAATACTGCATAAGTTATATTATAAAGTCATGCAGTATTTTTGTAGTTAAAACATTCTTTAATGTTTCAGTTGTCAGCGGGGTTCCTGAAAAAATACCAGGCCACATTCCCTCAACATGGGGGGGAGGGGTGCTTTGGGGCAAGGGGGGATCCCCCCAAAGCACCTTGTCCCTATCCAGATAACAGATACCGCCCCCCCATATGAATGAGTATGGGGAACATGGTACCGCTACTTATCTCATTAAAAAAAAAAAGTGTAGTGTAAAAAATGACAGTAGACAGTCTTTGATAAGTCCTTTAATAAAAATAAAAAAATGCCCCCCAAAGTAGATCCAATGTCAATCATGATGCCCGCTGCCACCGCCGATCCATAAAAAGAAAAAAAAGGCTCCGCTCTCAACGCTGACTCCTGTTATCTGACAACTCTGCCGGGATGACAGTTCTTAAATAACTTAAATACTGTGATGATGTCACAAGGGGATGGGGTCACCCCGCCCCTTGTGATGTCATATAGCACTGTGATTGGCCAAAGCATTGCACCTGATCTGTGGTCAGGTGCATTGCTTTGGCCAATCACAATGCACTGTCAGGTTGAATTGCATTGTCGGGAGGCGGGTGAACAGCCCACCGAACGCCCTTACCATTCGTGTGTTCACAGAACACATGAACGGTCAATGTTCGAGTAGAACTTATGTTTGAATTAGTAAATCAACCCCTCTGTGTCTTGTGGTCAGTCAACCCCTCTGTGTCTTGTGTCCTAGAACAATAAGTCTCAGCTTTAGTGAGACCAGGGCCCAGTAAATTCTTCCAAAACCTTTCATGTCCTAACAATAAAAAAATATTTTGACTCTTCTAATAAAAATATAGGAATGCAAAATATGTATTTAAAATGCATTTAATTCACAAGAAGGAGAATGTGGTGGAAAAATAAGCCCAATTGTTGGTGGTAGTATTATTAAAGCAGAGCTCCACCCAAAAGGGGAAGTTTCATTTTAAGGACTGCTCCCCCGTTCCTCATTAAGGATTGGCACCTTTGGGGGGCGGGGGGGAGTGGGTACCTGTCAAACTCGCCTAGGCGATCGGAAACGGAAGATGTCCTCCCTCCCTGTAGTCTTTTGGGACACATGACAGGTCCCAGAAGACTACAGGACCATTCATGAAGCACAGCGCTATTCACGCATGCGCAGTGGGTACCTGGCTGTGAAGCCGCAAGCTGCACAGCCGGGTGCCCACACTGAAGATGCTGGCCTTCGCGAATACAGGACAGCCGGTGAAATAGACTGCAGAACACACCGCTGGACCAAGGGACAGGTAAGTGGCTGTTTTTTTAAAAGTCAGCAGCTACGGTTTTTGTACCTGCTGACTTTTATTTTTTTACAGGGTGAGTGGAATTCCGCTTTAAGTCCCAGCATTGATGTCAGTGGCTGCAATAATAACCCCCAGTACTGGGGTCAGTGGACACAATTATAACATCCAGCATTGGTGTCAGTGGTAGTAATAATAACTATAAGCATTGGTGCCATGACAGCAATAATAATACTCAGCATTGAAGCCAGTGCAGGGGCGGACTGACCATTTGAGCACTCGGGCACTGCCCGAGGACCTGGAGTCAGTAGGGGGCCCCATCAAATGCCCCTGGTACCTTTTATAGGCTTTTTATAAATGTGGGCAAGGACACAGGGGCCCCATGATCCCCTATTGCACGAAGGCCCCATGAGTTGTCAGTCCACCCCTGAGCCAGTGGCAGTACTGCTAAACCCCCCAGCTTTGGCTGTCAGTGGTCGTGATGATATCCTCCCATGCATTGCAAACAACAGAAAGTTCCCCAGTACACTTACCAGCTAGCCTGCAACAAAACCAAATTAGCCCTGTCTAACAGTACATGTGAAAACAGAAGTTTTAGTTGCACACATTTGCAAACATATGCAAAGGCCACAGCTCCTGATTAAGGCTCTATAGTTCTGACTGTCTCCGAGTTGGTGCACATATAGCAGTGGATACATTGTAAATATGACAATTAAACTTAGGATCTTTTTAAATTAGCAAGCAATTAGTGAGAGGGTGGGGGAATACATGGGAGTTCATTTAGCCCAGCAGATGTTACAATTGTACACTCAATTGCACATATGCTACTCGGTGTACGTTGCAAACAAGCAAGTAAGAATTGTACAAAAAGTGGCAACCATCCCAACCTATAACTGACCTTTGCAGCAAGGTGTATATGAAAGGGCGATGCACATCACAAATATAAAAGCCAGTTATAGGTTGGGGTGGTTGCCACTTTTTTGCACAGTTGGATGAATTGGGTGCAGGGACACACTAGAAGCCTTCACTGACATTCTGCTCTTCCTGGGCATCACGTGTATCCCTGTGCCTTTAAGGAGGGGGGGGCATACCTACCCTTAATCTATCCATTGTTATATGTGCTCTTACTATGGAGTCTCTGGAAATTTAGAGTTAGGACCGCAGTATATACAGAGGTGCTGTCAGGAGTCAGCAGCTGTGATGACCAGATATGATGTAGCTACACATTGAAACTGGGACCAGACCACATGTATATATGTTTAAAGTGAGATTTATTTACAGTGATTGTAAGATAATCACACACTAGCAAAGCAATAAACATGAAATGCATGATAATCAGAACTGAATAACAAAATTCTGCAACCTACGCAACTAAATGTACAAATATATACAAATGGAATATGCAAGGCAGGGGAAAACTGGAGTAGTGGATGGGAAGGAGGGAAACAAGACTGACAGGGAACAAGGAACAAGGCAACGGGGTACTTGATAATGGGCAAAAGGAAGATCAAGAGTTAGTGGCAACAGAGTCTGGCAGCAAAACGGCAAACGGTACAAGGCAGGAGCAGCCAAAACACTGATGCAAGGAGCCATAGTAGAAGGGGAACTTAAGTACCCTCCCAGCAGGTGTGCTCAGGTGGAGCTGATTGCTGGAACCAGCCAACTGCTGGGAGACACCTGCTGGTGAACACTAAAACTGCAGCTTTCCACCCAGGAAGGCACAGTGCCACCAGCAGGTAAACCAGGTTCTGACATGTCCCTTGGCATGGGCACTGCAGTTTATGTATATATTTGTAATTTTGTGCAAACAAAACCCAACGCTTTTAACATAAACAGATAGACAGGGCCAGTTTGGTTGTTTTGCAGGCTGCCTGGTAAGTGTGCTGGGAAGTCCTTTTATTGTTTGTGAAGCAGGTAAGAATACTTCAATGCAGAAGAGAAATTAGTTGGGTGAATTTACTAAAGGCAAATAGATTGTGCGCTTTGCAAGTGCCGTTGATCTAATATCCCTAAGTAAATAGGGCAAAGCTGTGCTTTGCAAAGAATGTCCAATCAGATGAAGAAAACAAAAAAGTATTTTTGCTTGCGCATGATTGAATAATGGAAATCAGGAGAGCTTTAACACATTTACTAAGCTCTGGGGAAAATGCGTGCAACTTCACTTGCAGAGTGCACCATCTATTTGTCTTCTGTAAACCAATCTCTTCTGCATTAAAAAACTGTCTTTTCAAAAAAGTTCATTTTCTGAGTAAAGTTCCCCTTTAGATGCTTTATTTATATAAAAAAATTATTGCATGGTAATTTGCCCAGTAAAACTGCATGTGCATTCATTCTGGGTGAGTGTCAATAAAAAAATAATGTTATTAATCTATTTCCTTTACTGGATGAATGTTATTCACTGATTTAAAATGGAAAATACCACAATAGACCAGTAAATGGTGCCAGGTATTAAAGACATTTAGATTTTTAGAATCACACACAGATGTTATTATAGAGCATACATTGTTTTCTTGTTTTTTTCTTTTTATGTATTTTTATTAGGTGTCATGCACACTGGTACTCCTACGTTTAGCTTTCCTAAACAAAGAAGTTATCTGAGAAGTATAAATAATTGTTATGCCTCCAAGATTCCTCTTTGCCTATGTTTAGATGTTCGTGCTTTAAGGGCTTATTCACAAAAGAACATGGTGCAGGAAACCCACGTTCCATGTGCATTTCAAGCACCGCATTCAAAATGCTCTGGGTATGCGATCTGTTGTGGGTGTCAAGGTAATCCTAATGGCACACATATATGCAGATCACAAATGCAGTGCATTTGCCTGCACTGGATTGCATGGATCCGCAGTACCACACAATCCAGTTACAGTGTGTTTTTAAAAGTTGCACATGCAATACTGTTGATGCGATCCAATGCAATTTCAGCCCATTCAAATGTATGGGCTGAAAATCACTGTGCAATTCTGGTGTGGACCAACACTAAAGCAGGTTTAGATGTGTTTTGGTGCATTTGGATATGCTTTAGTCATGTTTACATGTCTTTACATCCATTCACATACCTTTAACTCCACAAAACTAACACTAAACAGAAACTGAATATACTTTTTTCTTGATTTGGTAAACGTATCTAAACGTTGACCTTGTAAACCCTTTTAAATGTCTAGTGTATAAATGTACACTTGATGCTTTTAGATCATTTTAAGAATATTTACTTTGCGGAACCTGGACAAGTCCATTTGTTAAGCTAGTGTGCATGAGGTCTTACTATTACAAGAGCTGTACTTGTTGTTAAATTCCATGAATACTAGACTTCTGGTGCCGAGGTAAAATGTTTCAATCAAATGTTAGTATGTTTAAGCGCATTTCACAATTCCATGGGAAAATATGTATGCAGAACATGGAAGATATACAGCCTCCTAGAACCACTGACACCCTGTAGAGAACATAACATATCTGCCTAAATAACTGACCTACCAGATCATCAGAGACTTAATTTGATATATATGAAAATAATAACATGCCCTGTACTGTTAGTTATTAGGTTTTCTTACTCCTCCTATACCCTGAGTTCAGAGATCTTGGCTCTACACTTAAAAATTTTAATTATGGTTGTTGCATAAAAACTTTGTGAAGACACCAAGGACAAAACCTGCCTATCAAGTTTTAATGAAATGAACAATAATTGTTATAATGGCTAAGTCCATCCAATTATTTCAGCATGGGGTGGACAAGAGAAAGTACAATCCACAATCATACGCAATCTTTTGCAACATCAGGGAGAAGTCACTTCCCACCCTCTCCTCCCTAAATACTGCTCCATAGCTCTGTCTGATAGAAATAAGCAAACTTCTGAAAAATCTGAAAACTATGGCTCAGAATAATTTATTAAAAATTTGCAAACTTTTGAAATTTTGAATTTCTGAAATCAAGCTTTAAAAAATGTAGTATTACAGAACAGCAAATAGTTTGGGAAGCTCCTGGCAGTCATATCTAATAAGGTAACGGAGCCAAGATACAAAGATAGAGGGTTAGGATCTGGGGGCGCTGACAGTGGCAAGCTAAGGCTGCTTGGACATTAGCAGAACCAGATTAAAGGTAGAAATAGCATTTGGAGCAGCCTTTGGTTCCTTTGGAAATTTTAACCCACAAAACCACAACTCTACGTTTCCCAAACCCCCTCCCATCCCCATATGCCCAAAATTCCAAAAAATATTCAAAATATAGGCTTCAGATAAGTATTTGGTAGAAGTTACTTGGCATCAGCACAGTACTGCAGTATTTGAATTGGTTACAAAAAAAAAAAAGAGAGACAAGAGGCTTTTTTGCAACAAACATTACAGTGTATTATCTGAGAGACAATAGCCACAAATATTGTTCAGTGACTGGACAGTATGTAAACAGATTTGTTGGGTCACAATATAAGAAAGAGGAATGAAAGAGGAAAGAAAGAGGAATTATCTTGGAATAAAAATAAGAGTGTATTATCTAAGAGACAATTGCCGCAAATATTGCACAGTGGCTGGACAGTATATAAGTAGCTAGGTAAAGCTGTAGCGTAAAAGTTATAGACAGCAGAATTTTTCTTGAAATAAAAATTAGAATAAATTATCTGAGAGACAGTAAAATGTTTTTGAATACCAGAGCACCAGAATAGGCCACAAAATCGAAGTACACTGCAAGATTTTTCATGCAGCAAACATCACACATTTGGGAACTGGGGTCCATCTGTGGAAATATTGTGCCTGAGCTCTGAAATAGGCTAAAGACTTTATGACTCAAAGCAGGATTTATTTTGTTGTAAACATTAGAAATGTGCCCGCTGAGCTCTGCAAGCCCTGGCTAGTTATATAGCCTGGACACCCAATAGTCCATGTGTCACAGTCAGGGGTCAGGCTTGGAGACCAGTAGCTATATCAGTAAAGAGGCTCACACCAACCATCTGGATAAGTGCTGCAGCAGGTCACCCTGGATGATGACACAGGCTTGCCCAAGGTGAAGAGTCTAAGCACTATTCGGTGTTCACCAGAGCTCCTGATAGTGGAGATAAGTTTTGCTGCATGTTAGCATCAGGTCACGGTCCTGAGGATTGCCCCACCAGGAGAAGACAAAGCCAGGGTCCAGTAGCAGCTATAGCAGGTAGGGATCAAGCAGAAGCGTAGTCAGCAAAGAAGCCAAAGGTCAATTAAATTAAATTAAGTGGTCGCAGGTTGGGATCAAGCAAAAGCATAGTTGAGGAAAAAGTCAAAGATTGGTAACGAGTGGTAGCGGAGATATGGATGGCAGCAGGAGTGACAAGAGTGTGATATTGGCTGGAGAGAGTACCGTAATATGGTAAACAGGAAGTGCAACCAAAACATGGCTAAAATAGGAAGTTCATAGGAGAAGCAATGGGTTCAAAGTTCATGAGAATCAAGGTTCAAGGCAAGAATGTTCAAAGAATTATCCAGGGAGCTCTCCTGTATCCTAGGTGGCTGAGGAAGAAGAGACATTGCCAGACACAGCAGGTTGCATGTTCAGAGCTGGGTCCTAACACCATGTGGTCCTCACTCCTGAGAGTGTCCACATCAGCCCTATGCCCGATTTTTACTTGATATAGTCAGCAATCATGCAGTTCAAGTGCTGCCTGAAGCTCAGCCTGGCTGCTGTAGTTTTGAAAAATCTGAAAAGCTAGTGGAGGCAGCTGCTACCATCTGGCTAAAGATTGCGTAAGGTAAGATATATCTCAGCCTGTCCCTGGATAGCTGACAGCTGCTCTGGTCCTATAGGCATACAAGCTGCAACAAAGCATGAGATGTTGCCTATGCTTTGGGTCACTCAAAGGGGACAGTTGGTTCTGAGAAGTCTGAGGAGGAGGCCAGTGTGGAAGAAAAAGTGCATGTAACTGCACTGCTACTATCAGACAGAGCATGGGGTGGCACCACCATCTCCAGAGATCTGTCCTGTTCTGCATCCTTCCCAACCACCAGAAGACAGTCTGAGTGTGTCTTGAAGGATATATATCATCCCTGCTGTACTGTCACACTTACATGTGTTGTATTGAACTGCATCACGTTATTATTGCTCAGTAATATGCTGACATCTAGCGTAGGTTTTGGGCCACAATAACTTGTTTACTATGTGATTTTTGTTTCTCCGTCTGTCCTACCCTCATGATTACTGTTAGATAGTTCATTACTAGCTACACCCTTCCTATTTCCTTCATGTTCCCTCAGTGTTAGTTACTAACAGAGACAGAGCTCAGGAAAGTAATGGGGGTGTCAGGGATGCGGATGTGACCAGAGATGTGTGTACTGACACAGGGAAACGCAGGCTCCAGATATGGTATAAACAAGACAATTTATTAAGACTAACAATACAAACATAAACGCAGTGTACCAAACCCCAAGCTAACACAAATACGTACAACAAGGTGAAACAAACCCAAACCTAAACTGGTATAGATACACAGGTACATACACATATAGAGCACAACATAGTCAGGCAGGCCGGGTTGATAACTATTGGGCAGGTAGGTACAGGAGGAGCAGGCAGAGAGAATGGTCAGGGTCACAAGCCAGGGATCAAACATCAGAAGTCAGCAGAGGTCAGGATCAGGCAGGGTCAGCAACAAGTCAGGCAGAAACAGGAACAGGAACAGGACCAGGACCAGGAACAGGAATGCAGGTTACAAGGTACAGGGACCCATGGAAAAATACACACCAAGGCACAGACTGCAGGTCTGGCCATCCCTTAAATACACCACCTGCAATCAGCCCCAGGTGATGGCTAATTGCCGAAGTGAACCTCTGGTTGTTGAGAGCACCCGCTGGCCAGCCCTGGTACTGCAGCCCACAAGGCAGGTGAGTCCCACCACTATTGGCAAGTCCATTCCTGACAGGGGGTTATTTACTAAACCTGGAAATTGGCTTCCTGGTTTTATTGTCAAAGCTTAATAGAATAAGCTGAAGTTAGAAGCTGATTGGCTACTATGCACAACTACACCAGATTCTGAGTGCACCAGTTTTAGTTAATTGGTCCCATTGTCTTTTTACACTTGCAAAGACTAGAAAAATTGCACTGCAATTAGTTGAAGTAACTTTTTTATGCATTCACCTTTTGTGTCTTATTGAAGATTTAAGCAGCCTGCGGATGGTGCTAAGTCGTCAGTTGACCATATTGTCTGGATAGGGTCTAAGGAGGTATGTCAATGTATAAAGATACATTTGAAACAGAACTCCAGCCCATGCTTACTGGACACATGTACTGTCCATGGTTATATGTACCCACATGCTGACAATGTGGTCCAGCAACACAGACAGATTACATTCCACATGCTGATGGGTGACAAGGGTGGTCTTCTGGGTAATGTAATGGTGACTGGGTACCTCTCACAGTAGTATAGTACAGGCCAAAAACTCTCAATAAGCACAAGCAAGAAACTCAGAGAAGGGGTCTTATTCCATGGGCAGGAATGGAATCCAGCAGTGTTGCCAAGCTGACATTAAGATGCTGGGCATGACGGTGATAGTGAAGCATATTTTCATCTGCTCCTGCAGCTGCAAAAGAGACACCTGCACTGGGAAGGATGTTGCTAGAGATGGCAGGGTAGATATAGGAGAGTTTTTCAGGAGTCCAAACTTTTGCTTGACCCACCTCAGCATGGCCCTGTGACCCTCTTCCCTGCTTAATTTGGTGCATCCAAAGCCTCTGAAACCCTTGTGAGACTTCCTTCCCTGTCTCTAGAGGCTGAAGATGCTGTGGCAGATGTTGCAAGAGAATGTTGTGGAGGTGGAGAGGAGAATGCAGATAGTGAGGAATGAGTGCAAAGTCATGTGTGGTGCAAAGTCATGTGTTTCCTCATGCATGTGGAACCCAAATGACTTTGTATGTATAACACAGCTAATATGTCTGTAGAGCACAGCCATTGTGAGACAAAAAAGGCAGATGTGCCCTGCCTCTAGATGGAGCAGCCTGACTTAATACAACAGATTGCCCAAATGTAAGGGCAGTTAAGATAATAGGGAGAATTAAATATGTAGTGCTACTATAGTGCACACTAATTTACTGCACAAGTATGAGGTACCAAGGTGCAAACAAATGGCAACTTAGGCGTCAGCAACAATTGTTCAATGCACACCCAGAAATAAAACTGGCCTAGCAGAACATAAAAAATATGGATAAACAAGACATTATAAAAAGGCCAAAAAAATGCAAGGGGGCAGCAGCTACACAGCAACCACAGTTGTTGCTAACTCACACAAAAAAAGGCAATCCTACAAAGTATTGTTGGGTTGATGAAATCTGAACATGAAGGGGATGGGGGGGGCACAAGAATATGTAGCCCACCACACTGCAATCCTCAGTAACATAGTGCAATATAGTAGCACCATATAACAACTAACTCTCATTGAACAAATTGTCAGCTACTCCAAGACACGTTAACAAATGGCTGCTGGTAACCCACCTTTCTACAGTATAAACAGGGGGGTGTCACATTCAAAGCCTATGGTTTTGTTCAGTTTAAAGCAGTGGGGTCACTAGGGTTGGTGTCATCTGGTGCGGTAAAACATGGCGTCACCCCTCCCCTAGACCTTTCTCCCTTACCTATATATGATATCACCCTTTCTTACACCTAACTCACCAAAACCAAGTAAGTAATCTAAGTACTTCCCAACCACCTAACAGAATAATTTTAAATCTCCCAAATTAGTAAATAAATAAATAAAATAAATAAATGAAAAATTGTCCAAATAAAGTCCAAAGCAAAAGTCCACCAAAACCATATAAATCCAGTAAGTAGAATTTCCAATTCCTATTTCAGTCCTCGTGATACCTCGAAAAAAGAATACTCATATAGTGTATTACCTTCTAAATAACAAAATTCAGTGTATAAGTGCAATCAATAAATACGTGCACAAAAATCAAAACGAATACAACTGTGATTTCTTGTGAATCATGCGAAAAAAAAAATATATATCCAAAAATTATATAAGTACAACAATCATCAACTAAAGTAAATAAGTGAAGCAAATGAGATGTTTAAGTGAACACTTCCATTCATATAGTGAGCACTCCGTGACCACTTCAATACAATTAGTGAGCACTCCGTGACCACCTCTAAATAGTGTTATTAAATACCATTACCCTCCGGTAGTATTCATAAACTTATCTCGATATTCCTGGTAAATGTATTACTTCCAAGCTTTCATTCACTTCATAAGCCCATCCTCCATATTCCTCATAAAGTAAAGGAGACTCATATAATAGGTATTCCAAGTATAGGATTATTTAATAAATATCTTACATTGAGGATAAATAAATAGCAGCTCTGTGGCAAACAAACCAGTCTTGCAGTCTTTAGGGCATATGAACCACGGTTTCCAGCAGTCTTGACGGTTTTTCGTGTGTGCGTCTTGACGTCACGTCCTCTAACGCGTTTTGTCACTTCCGGACTTCATCTGAAGGGATCTGAAGTCCAGAAGTGCAATTTCCTCCTACCAATTTTATAAAAATATAAATAAAAGAAATAGAAGAGGACATGCATTTAACTGTCTGGGCAGATGTAGTAACATGGGTGCTTGAGCACAGAGACCTCACTGCCCAGTGTTTTGAGAAATAAAAAAAAATAAAAGGTGTTTTAACTCTTCGTCTATCAAAAACTGATGTGTCGGTTTTGAGTGGACTGACCCTTTAATTCAGCACAGACACAGAGTTCTGTGCAAACATACACCATAATTATAATGATGATTCTGGGCGATCCGCCACATCCTGTATTTGTTTATGGAAGTGTTTGTAGAACAATGTGGTCCTTATGGAAAATAGCAATTGAATAAAATACATTGGCTTTAATTTAGAAAGCATGCCAACTCCAAAACTGTTCCTGCGAAGTTAGTTTCATGTTTAGCTGGTAACAAATGTAAAATGACAGGATCTAATCGGTTTCACTTTTCATGGGCAATAAAAACAATCAGACTTATTCAATAAACTGTTCAAATGATAATAGTGAAGTTTAGGACTTCATGCCTTTTTATTTAATATCTTGAGTGAGCTCCAAAATGTCAGTTTTATGAACAAAAATCTCTAAAGACCTACAAACCAAACTAACTGGAAAATTGGGACTTTTAAGGAACCATACGTCAACCATGATTAAAATTGTAACAATGTTTCATTTCATCAAGTGTTTAAAGAGCACACAAAATCATTAAAATAACAATAAATGCAGTTCTTATTATTTTTTTTATACATAAGAGTTGATTTACTAAAGGCAATCAGACTGGGCAGTTGCTCCAGAGCTTAGTAAATGAGGGTAAGCTCTAGTGTTTTCCAGCACTCAATCATGTGCAAGCAAAACTGCTGTTTCTTTTTTATTTTACTTGTGTGTGATTGGGTATTCTTTATAAAGTAAAGTTTTATCTCATTTACTAAGCTCTGGAGCAATTACACTTACAAAGTGCACGTTCTTTTTGCCTTTAGTAAATCAGCCCGATATTGTTACTACATATCCCCTGCCGAAAGCCTTATCATTTATATTGGAACAATACATATTTCCATTTTCTCATCTTGATTGGCAAGGGAGTATTTCTCAACATGTTTCTCAGGTCAACGGACTGCTTTGCATATATTTGTTCTATAAGAATTTCTCTGCTTTCTGATTGATGTGCGTTAACCATCTAAAAACAGCTATGGGGGTCAAAAGCTAATTTGTATTAACTACTGTATCTTAAAATGTATTATGCTTCATGCTGCAAATACTTACATCTTTGTACCTCCCGAGGACGAGGCTCATCTTTTTCAACTCTCTCTCAACGCGTTTCTCAGGTCAACAGCCTGGCCTCCTCAGGAGGTACAAGGAGGCACGTACTGTATCTGTATCTGCAACATGAACCATAACACATTTTATGGTACGGTAGGTATTATTACAAAATTAGCTTTTAACCTCATAGGTGTTTACAAATAGTTAATCCATACATCAGTCAGACAGCAGAGAAATTCTCATAGAACAAATATATGCAAAGCAGTCTATTGACCTAAGAAATATGTTACAAATCTTGCCAATCAAGATGAGAAAATGAAAATCTCCTAATGTTCCGATATAAAGGTTAAAGCTGTCGGCAGGGGATGTTTAGGAGGAATGTATAGTAACAATATGTATACATAAAATATGAACAATATTTATTGTTATTTTAATGATTTTTCAGTCTTTTCAAACACTTGATGAAATAAAATGCTATTTTAATCATGGTTGACATTTGTACAGGTATGGTACCTTAGAGGATAAGTTTACCTTTGGAGTATGTTATGCCCATATTTAGGATGTAATATGCTCCTGCACATGTTCTTCTCACCCCCCCGATATCCCTTCTGTGACAGAAGGTGGGGATTCCTCTCCCCGCCACCCACTGTCATATTTCGAAAGCAACGCGCCTGTGCAGGGCTCCACCTACACAGCCGCATCATTCATTCACAGGAATCTGTGAATGAGAAAACTACAAATATCATCTTCCACCCCAGAAGATGGATTACAGTTCTGATGAGCACCCTCGTAGTTCATTTATAAGCCCTTGAAGCTTTCAAACAGAAAGCCAGTGCAGAGGTACCAGCAGAGAGCCGTAGTACTTGTCTGCAGGAGCCTGACATTGCACCCATGTTCCACCGATCACAGGTGCAATGCTTTGCAGACTCCTTGAGGAAAAAATAATACATGCAGTTTTTTTCTGCAAAAATATGTGCATTTATTATTTTCTCCAAAGGTGAACGTAGCCTTTAAAAGTCCTAATTTTCCAGTTATATTGATTTGTAGTTCTTGGAGGTTTACTGGGGATATTGGTACATAATTTGCTATCACAAATGTTAAAAGTAAATCCTGCACTTTGTCCTAGCTAATCAATAAATCTCTAAAATCATGGGTGCAATAAAGCCCAAGTCATCTGTCATGGCGACATGAAGCAGCGCAATAGTTTCTATGATTTGTAAAAAAATCCCCCTGAGCTCTATATGTACCTATAAACTAACACTTAAAAGCAGCTAACACCTAGTCCTATACCTATAGGTGAAAATGAATTATACAATATAAAATGGTGTAGCGCTATATAAATAAATGTATAACAAATATATCATAAATAGTGACTAAACGTGACTCAAACCACATGAGGTCCTGTAAATGGACCAAATAAAGTGACTTATAAATTTTGATATAATAATGATAATAATAAATGTGAACCCAATCCCTATAGGGATACAACCACAAATGACGTGACCAGTGGTACCCAATAAATGGGACACAGACCTATATTAATATATTACATAAAATATGTGAATCCCTATTGAGGGATAAAAAACACACTCTGTGCTCAAAATGGTAAAAGACACTCTGGTAACAAGCAAAAATATTAATATTATACATGAAAAAATAATTACAACAAAAGTCCAATACTGCAAAAAGTCCAATTTCTGTGAAACCAAAAACAAGGTGCTTCACTACTTCCTGGTCATGCAACATATACAGTGTGGATGCACAACACACCGATACGTGATCCTTAAAATGGCTGCAATGGCCTCTCACCTCCACTCGGTGACCCCACAGGGCCACAGAGCCTTTTGGATCACCTCTGGATCCTCCCTGTATCTGCACTCTTTTCAGCCTGGTTTCCTGGGAACTATAACCACACTGGTATCCTGCAGCACCACTGTTGTTACTTCCTCTTTATAGGTAGGTAGATAGGCAGGTAGGCACCCTCACAACCAATAATACTCTCTCATAAGCCCATGGAACAAGAGAAAGAAACATCCTCCATAGTGTAAAACCGCATGCCCAGGACTCCTCCACATCAGCGGCCTCTCCGGTCCATGCTCCTTTTTCTTTTTAATCAGATGGCTTGCTTCTCTCCATTTGTTTTCTTCTTAAAAGGCTATACATGATATCATTTTAAAATGTTATAATGACATTTATGTGGCAAGATACAAACATTTCACAAGTCAAAAATGTTGTAAGATACAGATATAATTAATATCAATGGATATGTGTTGAACATATTCAGTTTTTCTGAAAAGAAGAGGACTGGAAATGGAAAATACTGGCTGCCTATTCAGTACATTTGTAGAAGAAAGCTATTAAAATGATTGAAAACTGTCACATCACTTTCCACAAAGGTGTGGGACTGTAATTTATGAAGATGTAATTTTTATCTTTTGAATCAGTGCAGTGATTTTTTTTTACTTATTCTCATTTTTAAAATATCTTTCTTTAATGATCTTCACCTTCACTCAACTAGCATTTTTTTAAACTGTTCATTAAAGGTTTGTACATAGTAAAAGAGGTACATAGCTGTGCAGTAAGGATATCTATAGTTATATAGATAGCAGGGGCGGACTGACAACTCATGGGGCCCCCGGGCAATAGGGGATCATGGGGCCCCTGTGTCCTTGCCCAAACTCAAAAAGGCCTATGAAAAAGGTACCAGGGGCATCTCATGGGGCCCCCTACTGACCCCGGGCCCTCGGGCAGTGACCGGGTTTCCAAATGGTCAGTCCGCCCCTGATAGTTAGGCTATATCAGGTAACTACAATGGACTCCTATGAAGAGGAACAAAATTAAGAGAGTAGTACTCATCCTTCAGCCAGTTTTTGTGTAAGACTTGATTGGTTTCCTAGTGTGATAGACTTGTTATAATAAAGAAAGGGATTTGGTTAGTGTTAGTGGTTACTCTTGTTGTTAAATTAGGATATTTGCTATTTGGCAAATGAGGTTTAATGTTGATAAATGTAAGGTTCTGCACTTGGGGGCTAAGAATATACATGCATCATACATACTAGGGGGGTACAATTGGGGGAATCAATCGTGGAGAAGGATCTGGTAGTTCTGGTAGATCACAACCTTAATAATGGCATGCAATGCCAAGCTGCGGTTTCTAAAGCGAGCAAAATCCTCTCTTGTATTAAAAGAGGTATAGACTCCAGAGAGAGAGATATCATATTACCCCGGTACAAATCATTAGTAAGACTTCATCTGGAATATGTTCTGTTTTGGGCACCAATTCACAAAAAGAACATTGGGGAACTGGAGAAAGTACAGAGAAGGGCAACCAAACTGATAAGAGGCATGGAGGAGCTCAGCTATGAGGAAAGATTAGAGGAACGGAATTTATTCTCTCTTGAGAAGAGGAGATTAACCACTTGACAACTGGGCTATAGCCGAATGTTGGCTACAGCGCTGTCGTCCAGTTCTGGGAGAGCGTCATATGACATCCTCCCAGAACGTGCCCTCCTGCGCGCCCCCAGTAGCGCGCACCCGGTGATCTGCGTGATCGCTGTGTCGTATGGACACAGCTGATCACATGATGTGGTAAAAGGCCAATCACAATGGCCTTTTACCACATGATCAGCTGTGTCCAATGACACAGCAGATCACCGGGTAAATGCAGTTGCCGGTTGTTGGCTGCCGTTTCGTCACGCTGTCACAGCTTGAGGAAAGTACTGCCGATAACCAGCAATTGTCAGAAAACAGATCAGCACTGATCATCAGTGCCATGATGATCAGTGCCCAGCAGTTCCACCCACCTGTGCCCAACAGTGCCACCTGCAAGTGCCAAGCAGTGCCATCCACCTGTGCCCAGCAGTGCCACCCATCTCTGCCCAGCAGTGCCTAGCAGTGCCAACCACCTGTGCCCAGCAGTACCACCCATCAGTGCTGCCAGTCAGTGCCCAGCAGTTTGTCAGTCAGTGCCACCTATCAGTGCCCATCAGTGCTGCCTATCAGTGCAGCCTCATCAATGCACATCAATGAAGGAGAAAAATTACCTGTTTGCAACATTTTATAATAGAAAGAAAAACTTTTTTTTTGCTCTTTTTTTGTTTATAGCACAAAAAATAAAACACCCAGTGGTGATTAAATACCCCCATAAGAAAGCTATATTTGTGTGAAAAAAATGATAAAAATTTCATATGGGTACAGTATTGCATGACCGCGCAATTGTCATTCAAAGTGTGACAGAACTGAAAGCTGAAAATTGGCCTGGGCAGGAAGGGGATATAAGTGCCCAGTGGGCAAGTGGTTAAGGGAGATATGATCACCACGTATAAATACATCAGTGGTTCATATAGTGAACTCGGTGTAGAGCTATTCATCCTGAGGTCATCACAGAGGACAAGGGGGAACTCTTTACGTCTGGAGGAAAAGAAATGTAATCTCCAAACACGGAAAGGTTTCTTCACAGTAAGAGTTGTGAAAATGTGGAATAGATTCACTCAGCTGGCCAGCTCAGTGGATTGCTTTAAAAAAGGCCTGGATTCTTTCTTAGATACACAGAATATAACTGGATACTAACATTTATAGGTAAAGTTGATCCAGGGAATATCCGATTGGGGGATCAGGAAGGAATTCTTTTCCCCTGCAGGAGCAAATTGGATCATGCTTTGCTGGGTTTTTTTGCCTTCCTCTGTAAGTGTAGGATTATAACTTTTTTTTTTTATATGGTTGAACTGGATGGACTTTTGTCTTTTTTTCAGCCAGACTGGCTATGTAACTATGTTATTGTTAAGGCCAGGAATTAGTAGATTTACTTTCAGTTTTAGGGTTAGGTTTTTTTGTTAATTGTTCAAAGCTCCAATTTAGGTAAGATTAAGTGTGAATGGCTCAATTAAGCCAGCCATAGATAGAGTGATTTGTTTTGCTGCAACCATGTGTAGCACCCTCCTAGTTTGGCTAGTACTTAGCTAGATCCTAATGGCTAGACAGGAGCTGAGTAGCAGCTCAGGTGAAATAGCCAGAAGTGTAAAATTGTGGTCAGGGCTGAGAGGCTCTACAGGCCAGCCCCTCAGGAATTTCCCCCTGCTTTTGGAGGAAGGCCTTGGAGGTAGAGGGTGGATCTGAGGAGTGGCTGGCTACACTTTTGAGGGGTCCTGGCCAATCCCCAACAAAAGTTTGGCAAGGGGCTGGACACCCCTAAAAGTGTTGGAGCCTGCTCAGTGGCAGGACTGTGTGAAGTGGAGGGGAGGAGTTGGATGGAAGATGTGAAGCTGAGGAAGGAGGTTGCCAGGAGGCCTAGTGGGATGGGGCCTGTTTGCGAGCCTAGAACTGGAAAGGCAGAAATATTGGAACTCACTGGCTCCCTGAGCGAGGACCACCTGTATGGCAGGGAAGGTGCAGCGCAGCGCAACTGATAGGCCTGGTAGCAGCCACCAACCCACAAGCTGTGCAGAAGAGGATCTGAGTGAGTACACCTGCACCCCCTGGGTGAATAGAGGAAGCAGCACTCTGGAGAAAAACCAGATTAGCCCCCTACTTGTGACTGTTCACCTCTTTAAATGAACAGGAGCCAGATCCCCCTGCTTAGGAAAAAGCTCCAGATTGCTGGGCGAAGAGAATTTCATCTAGGGTTTGGGGTGGTACGTTAAGGAGATGCTGGCTAGCTCTCCAACAGAGACTGTGCTATGAAAGAAAAGCTTGTGCATAGTTCCAGGAAGTTTGTCCTCAGTTGTCGATACCCTCGAGCATCCTATACTCCCTTACCCTATCCCAGTTCTAAATCCCTTCAATGAACAAAACAACAGCTCAAGGATTGATTTATTTTGAATGCAAGCATGTGTGAGGAATGCAGATTGCCTGGCAGTGCAGAACTATATGGGGACCCAATTCTTAGCAATCCCCAAGGGGGCAGTGCTACACATTGGTTGCAGGAAAGAAAATCACTTGATTTCTTCATCAACACTGTCAGTGTTTGTGGGGGAATTCCTCCTGCTGAGCTACTGTGTTCTCCTGGCAAGGGGGGCAGGGGGAGCAAAAAAAAAAAAACCAAACAATATTTTGGACCTTTTGCTATTAAACATGTCCAGTAAAAAAATTAAAAAAATCAATTTCATCATAAATTTAGGCCAAAATGTATTCTGCTACATGTCTTTGGTAAAATAAATCCCAATACGTGAAAATTAATTGGTTTACTTGAAAGTTATAGCATTTAAAAATGGTGGTATAGATGCTGGGATTTTTAATTTTTATTCCTACTAGTAATGGCGGTGATCAGCGACTTATAGCGGGACTGCGGCGGACATTCTGACATTGTGGGGGGCGCTAACTTGGTGTCACTGACATCCCCAGTGACACCAATACAGTGATCAGTGCTAAAAAACAGCACTGACACTGTACTAATGACACTGGACAGGAAAAGGTTAATCAAAGGGTTAACTGTGGGTAGGGAATGTTTTACTAGGGGGCGGGGGGTGTGTGCTTCACTGTAAGCACACTGCTTGGGATGGCTGTGCCTGAGCTGACAGGGAGGAAGACTGTTTGTAAACAAAACAGTCTTCCTCCCCATCGGTGATTGTCGGTTATCACCGGACGCCGGCGAGTAATCACCGGCCGGGACCCGGTGATTGACATCCATGGCCGCGAATGGTGGCGTGGGTATGGTGCGCGCAACTTGCTCGCACCCCATACCTGGAGATTATTATTGTTATACAGGATTTATATAGCGTCAACAGTTTGCACAGCGCTTTACAGACTCACGTATATATACATGATTTTGCATGCCCGTGCCGCCGTGCAGCAGTACATCTGCTATACTGCGGCGGGTAAGCGGTTAAGTGACATTAAACTCTGGTTAAAAAAAAATCTATTCAAGTATGTATTCTTGACTCAAAGAGCCTCCAAATCTCTACATTTTTTTTTTTTGCTGCTGCTGTGACCTGACTTGTTTAGAAGGTGACTATGTTCATTCTCCATGGTCCCACTGTGTGTAAGAATGTAGCCACCCTCTCTTGTTCAGTCAAGATATAGTTTAGGGATTATGGACTATGCACTACAGGATATGAAGTGTGCACAGGGCAGTACGTTACCACAACTAACATGCACTGTTCATGCCAAGCAAATGGAAGTGAGGGCGATGAAGGAGCCCCCCACAACCACAGCCCAGGGTTGTTGGCAAGAGACCCTTGTCCCCATCCACAGCTGGACAAGGCGCTTTGGGGGGGAGAGAGCCCCCCTACCCCAAAGCACCCCCCCCATGTAGGGCATGTGGCCTGGTACAGTTTAGGAGGGGGGCACTCGTTCATTCTGCTAGGAATATAGGGGAAACCCCACATATTTTCCCCCCCATTTTTGGGAGGTGGGGTTCCCTTACAAGTCCTATTGGGCCTAAAGGGCCTGGTATGTTTTTTAGGGGGAACCCCACACTTTTAAAAAAAAACTTTTACTTTGGAGTCCCTCCTAACCTTCGTACCAGACCTAAAGGGTCTGGATTAAAGGGGGACCCCATGCTGTTTTTTTAAATAAAAATATCATTTTAAAAAAAAAATGTCAATCATGCTGCAGCAGGTTCTATACATTGTACAGATGTGTAGTTTTGCAGGTAGTTTAAGGGGACCCCCAGGCAGCATATTTAAAGGAATTTTTATTTTTTGTCTTACTTTGAGCAATGAAAAATGACTGCCCCTTTAAAAATGGTACTTTTTGAAAGTTTTTTTTTCACTGATTCATGTCCCTAAGGGCAGTACCACAATAGAATGCCCTGCTCAAAGCTCTGCCTAGCTGCACCTCAAGTCCTATTGTTGCTTCAGGTGCTGGACACACTGCTCATCCCGTTTGACATGTATTGCAAAAAGTGAAGGTACAGCCATGCCCTCTGATGCATTTCACCCTGATAGGGCTAAATCTCTAAGATTCAGCTCAATCATGGTGAAATGCGTCAGTCATTTCACCAAGGTGGAGACTGAGATTTGGAAACCAGTTACATAGAATGAAGTGTTACAGTATGACTTCAACAGTGTGCAGCTGTACCTTCACTTTTTGCTTTATCTACCCTTTCATTGGACTGCTTTTGGTCATCCCAGTTGTCTATAAATCTTCTGCCCTTCAATGAATGAGAAAAATTGGATTTTTGTACTTGCTATAAAATCCTTTTTTGGTGTTCACTGGCAGACTCACTGAGAGTCCCATCCCTCTGTGTTTATGGTGTTTCTTATGGCACTTCTTTGTTATAAAACAGAGGCATGCTGCAATTAGGGGAGGTTATACCAGACTGGTCACTGTTTTTGTGTTTGTCAGTGTCCACATCCTTGTGGAGGCAGTGTAACCGGATCTCAGAATCTTGTGTATTTAACGTGGTATTAAACCCAAAAGCAAACATTTATTATATTGTAGCTTACTAATTCTTAGATGTGATGGTTGCTTTAGTCTTCTTTTTTTGGAGGTTTTATTTCTTTTATTTTCTCCTGGTGATCTTTTTTTTTTTTTTTTTTTTAATTTAAATATTTATTGGTTTTTCATGTTATTACAAAAAATTTCATAAAAAGAAACACAATACATTTAAGTAGTCTTAACATTTCTATTTTACCCCTTCTAATAACTCTTTTCTTTCCCCCCCCCCCCATTCCCCTCCTCCCTCTCCCTCCCTCCCCTCTGCAAGTTTTCCAGTCTCACAAGGCCCAATCACTTTAAATAACTTCCTAATTTAAGATTTTCTATATTTCTCTTTCACTTTTGATTTTTCCCATTTTTCCCATCTCGAATTGTATGTTCCCAGCCTATCCTGCATATAGTAAGATTTTTCCATTTTACTGATCTGATTTACTCTGTTGATCCAATCTTCCTCCTTCGGCACCTCTGTTTTCTGCCAGAACTTGGGTATCAACCCTTTTGCAGCATTTAAATAATACCATACGCCTGATTCTTTATATTTATTTACTGTTGTCTCAACATTATGTAGAAGACACATCGTTGGGTTTAACCCTATGTCATTTCCAGTTATTATTTCTATCAATTTAACTATTGTTTTCCAAAAAGCCTGAATTTTCGGACATTGCCACCACATGTGAAACACCGTGCCTATCTCTCCACATCCTCTCCAACACATTTTTGAATTCTCCACACTCATCCTGTGCTCAATACTCGGTGTAATGTGCCATCGTGTCAAACATTTATAATTAACCTCCACTTCTCTCATACTAACGTTCTCATGTGTCAATCTAAATATCTTTTTCTGTTGATCCTCATCTAACACCACCTCCATATCTCTTTCCCACTTCGTTATAAAAATTAACTTTGTGTCTGTGTCTAATTCTGTGAGTATTCTATAAATTTTAGCAATACCATGTTTCCCATCTCTACGTGTTTCTAACAACCTTTCAAACATATTCCACTCCTTCTTTAATCTCAAGGGTTTTGGTAATTTCCCAATAAAGCATTTTAGTTGGTGATATTTCCACTCATCTATTCTAATAAAAATATCTCCCTTCTTCTCTTTAAGTTCTTTAAATGATCTCAATTTCCCCTCTACCAGTACATCTCTCAGTTGGACATCTTCCCTCTCAAACCATCTCCCTGATATCTCATCCTTTCCTGGGGGGAAATAATCAGTATTTGCAAGAGGCATTAATATAGAGTTGAATTCCCATTTCATATTTTTGTGTAAATTATCCCATACCCTGAGAACATTTAAAGTGTAATTACTTGTCTTTTCATTAATTTTTCTAAAATGTGCTGGAATCCATATCATCTTACTCAAACTAATCCCACTCAGTGCATTTTCAATTTTTACCCAACTCTTCCCCTTCTGGTTAAATGTCCAATCATAAATTCTTGCTAAAATTACTGCTTTATAATATCTCTTGACGTCGGGTAGTCCCATTCCCCTTTTTCCTTTAGTCCTACTCAGTATTTCATATGATATTCTTGTTTTTTTATTCCTCCAAATATATCTTGTTAACATTTTTTTTATTATCTTAAAAAAAGCCTCTGGGAGTTTGATCGGAACCATTTGGAATCTGTACAGTATTTTAGGTATAATTACCATTTTAACTAGGTTTATACGTCCTATCCATGATGGGTTTCCTCCTAATCTTTTCAATTCTTCCTTGATCTCATTTATTAAGGAAATATAGTTTAATCTATACAGTTGTTTGTAAGAGATAGCGAGTTTTATCCCTAGGTATTTTAAATCTTTTTCTCTCCATATAAAGGGGAATTCTTTTTGTAACTTTTCCTTTTCACTCTTTAATATATTGATGTTCAGGATCTCTGTTTTTGTTGGATTAATTTTTAAGTTTGATAGTTCCCCATACTCCTTCAAAAATTTCATTATATTTGGTAATGTTATTCGGGGGTTACCTACATAGAATAATAGGTCATCTGCATAGGCCGCTACTTTGTGTTCTATATTTTCGATCTGGATTCCCTTTACCGCACCACTATTCCTTATCATTGACAACAAAGGTTCCAATGACAAAACATATAGCAGGGGGGACAGAGGACAGCCCTGTCTTGTTCCATTGGACATCCCTATGGATTCTGATCTCTCTCCATTTACCGTAATAATTGCGGTGGGCTCCCTGTATAATTTACCTATCCACTCACGCATTCTCTCTCCAATCCCCAGCACTTCTAAGTTGTCCATCATGAAGCCCCAATCCACTCTATTGAACACCTTTTCGGCATCAATCGACAGCAGCACCACCGGGGCTTTTCCTTTTCTACTTTTCTGGATTAGCATCAGAGTTCTCAACCCGTTGTCCCTACCCTCTCTCCCTGGGACAAAGCCCACCTGATCTCCATGGATCCATTCTGGCATTAAATCTTTCAGCCTATTTGCTAGCACCTTTGCGTACAGCTTAGTATCGATGTTCAATAATGAAATTGGTCTATAACTAGAGCACTGAGAGGGGTCTTTTCCTTCCTTATGAATGAGTACAACATGGGCCTGAAGAGATTCTCTTCTACTGTCCATCCCTCCTCCCAGCTCGTTCATATACTTCTTTAGCTTAGGTAACAATATTTCACTATATTTTTTATAGTAATTAACTGTGTACCCATCCGGTCCTGGACTTTCCACATCTAGGGAGTTCAGTTGTATTTCACTTAACTTTGGTAATCCTGCGTTTTTTAAATAGGTCTTCCTTTTTTCTTTAATATCCTCTCCATTTTCTTTTGACGAGCTTTGGGGGCTAATATTATATAACTTTCTATAGTACTCCGTAAATACTTTAATAATCTCTTTAGTTGAATATACCAACTCCCCCTTCGGATTTTTTATCTTTTCTATATAATTTCTATTTTTCTTTTTAAAAGCTCTAATTAAGTATTTTCCTGGTCTATCTCCCCATCTATATCTTTCACTTAGTACCTTATTATATACTCTTTTCCTCTCCTCTTCCATCAGTCTCTCTAGCTCATCTTTTTTATCTATTAACTTCTGTTTTGTTTCTCTTGTTATTTTCTTCTTTTGTATCTGCTCCAACTCCATGATTTCTTTTAGGAGCCCACTGACCCTCTCTCTTCTTTCTCTTTTTTTCCTTGCTCCCATTGCAATCAGGATTCCTCTTATATATACCTTGTGACTTTCCCATACTGTAGCTGTCGATACTTCCCCTGTCTCATTCTCTTTAAAATATACTTTAATCTCTTCCCCAATCTTCTGAGCTATATCCTCGTCCAAAAGAAGGGCCTCATTTAGTCTCCATCCTAGGCCTCCCGTCCACCGTTTCCCCCATCCCATTTTCATTATGACAGGGGCATGATCTGAGAATGTACTCATCTCTATTTCTATTTTAACCAACGGTTCTATAAGTTGATGATCTATTAGGATATAGTCCAGTCTCGAGTATGTCTCATGTGCATTGGAGAAGAAGGTATAGTCTCTGTCTTTCATATGCATTATTCTCCAGGTGTCCACCAGTTGGTATTCGTGGATCGCTTTTTTCAAAGCTCTCAGAGACCTACCACCTTCTCTCTGCACAGGGGAGGTTGTATCTTTTTGTGGGTCCATGCAGAGATTAAAATCTCCTGCTACTATCAAATGCCCTCTTTTAAAGTCCATCAATTTTTTCAGCAGACCCTTCAAATAGCTCTCCGGTTTTTGATTAGGGCAATATATATTGGCTAACGTGCACTCTATTCCCTGTAATTTACCTTTCAAGAACAGGAATCTCCCCTCCAGATCGGTCTTTCTATCTTCCACCTCAAATCTGATGTTCTTTGCCAACCCTATTGCCACCCCTTTTGCTCTTTTAATTGGAGAGTCAGCATAATACCATGTTGGATAATATTTAGATTCTAATTTCACATTTGACTTTATCTCAAAATGTGTTTCCTGTAAAAATACCACTGATGTTGCCCTATGGTGTAGCTCTTTAAACAACTTAAATCTTTTCCCAGGGCAATTCAACCCATTCACATTATATGTTATAACCTGTATTTCTTCCATCCTTCTTAATTCTGTCTATCTCTCCTCTAACTCGCCTCCTCCTTTTAGGCCCTACTATCTTGCAGAGTATTAGCCCAACCTCCCCTCCCCCTACTCTCTCCCACCCCAACTCCCTCGCCCATCCCCACCCCCCAATCCCCATTTCACCCCCCCACCTCCACCCCCCCTTCCTTATTTTTCCCCTACCCATTTTTAGGCTTACAACCTGCCTACAAATCATTTGTGGATCCAACTCCACGATTGATTTAAAATTTTTGGGAGTAAGCTCCGCCCATGGACGGCTACCTCTCCTCCGACCTCCCCAGATCCCCTTTCTCTGTCAATTGGGCTCGACAATAACCTTTATTCCCCCCCTTAACCGGAGCTTCCTGAAGGGCTTCCACAGCGACAGGGGTGGGGCAGGGGAAGATGGGAGAGAACACAAAAAAAAAAAAGGGAAAAAACATATTATTTACTTAATTCTCTCTCCCTTCTCTCACCAACCCCTGGACCTCCCTGCTTCTCCCCCCCACCCGCTGCCAGTCCTCTTTTCTTGTATCAGCCGTAACTCCTCTTCCTTCTTCTTCTTCTTCCCACCCAGCTATCTCCACTCTTTGCAAGTCCAGTCTATCACAAAAGTCTCTCAGTTCTTCCGGGAATCTCAGATAAGCTGTAACCCCATTTTTCCATCCAATTAGAGATGCTGCATTACCCCATCTATACTGCACATTCTGATTTCTCATTTGCTCCAACAGGGGTCTCAGGGATCTCCTCCTCCAAAGAGTCTCTGATGTTAAATCCGCATAAATTTGGATAGTCAAGTCTCCATATTTAATCACTGATCTTCCCTTAATCTTCTTCCATATCTCCTCTTTGACCTCAAATTTTTGGAACTGGACAATTATATCTCTCGGTCTTTCTTTCTCATTAGCTTGTTTGAACTTTCCTGTTCTGAACACTCCATCTAGTTTGATCCCGTCTGTTTCAGGTCTGTCTCTTATGAAATTTAAAATTTTATTAACTAGTTCATATAATGTTTCCCCTTTTGCTGACTCTGGGATTCCTCGTACTCTAAGGTTACTCCTTCTTTCTTTATTTTCTTGAATTTCCATCCTATAGAGCAGTTTTTTCTGAGTTTTCTCCATATGGATTGTTTTTTTCCATAGATTATCTATGGTTTGGGCCTGGGTTTTAACTTTCTCCTCTGTTTCTTCCATTCTCAATAGCAAATGTCCTAAATCATTGTGAATAGCTGTCATTTCATGTTTTTTCATTTTCTCCAGATTTTGAAACATTTCTATCATCTCCTTCTTATTTGGTACTTGTAGTTCACCATCACGATCTTGTTTCCCCAAGCCAACCGCTATTTGTTGGTTACAGGAGCTATTCATATCCAGTGATAATCTAGGGCTATTTCCTAAGCTAATGTCCATTTCGTCTTTTGCACTTGCGCCTTGGGCCCTTTCTGGCGTAATATTTCCATGTGATGTAAATTTCTTTATCGTGCCTGTTTGAGACCCTTTGAGCCCTGTTCCCTTGGGGCCTTTATTCTTCATATCCTCTATATGTCTTTTGTCTTCTATATTCTCTAGATGGGGTTATACCGCTCCTTTATGATTTGTGGACCAGATATACTTATGATTTTTCCTTATTTTTTTTTGTTCTCCTAAAGCACCTAGGGCTCTTCTTTTGTTCTCTTCTAGACCCAGTGAATCCTCCCCTCACCTCCTTAGCCCCTTTATCCCCCACTGTCACTTAGGGGTCTATTACACCACAAGCTCACATCAGCTCTCACTCACCCCGACAGCGGCTCCAGGCTTGGATGTAGGTCCTTCACATCAGCTCAGTCCTGGGGGGGAGTCCTCTGGGTCTCCGATGCTGTGCTTTGCTTTTTTCTCTAAACTTCGCCCCAGGGATGCAGGGTGGGTCTTCTGGTATTCCCGGGTCTCCCTGGCCCAGGATCAATCAGCCGGCCGAGGGTTATATTCAGCAGCAAGCCGGGGGTTATGAGCTCTAAAAAGCCGGTAACAGAGGAGCGGCAGCTCCCTGTCATATCAGGACGCCGGCCGGTCTCTGCTTTCCCCCAGAGATCCTCCGCGGCTGGTCACGTGCGCCCTCCACATCACCTCACTTCCCAGCCGCTTGGATCTCTCTCTCTACACAGCGCCGGGGGAACTGGCGCGTCTCTACAGCCTCCGTCTCACGGCCATCCCCGGCTCTCCTGGCTCAGCTCCACTGCCCTCCAGACTCCGGTGAGGCGGTTTCTTTAGCGGGTCCCTAGGGAGGTCGGGAAGCGGGTCCTAGCAGCGAGCTAGAGCCACTCGCTCCCCGCAGCCGCCATGTTCAGGCTCCTCCCCCATGCACTAATTGCTCTTGACCCTGTTCTCCTGGTGATCTGACCAGTAAGTCTGCTGTTCTTCAAAAGAGCAAGCTCTCCTGCAAATGTATCAGTTAAGAGTGTTGAGACAAATCATTTACCATTGATAAGGGTCAGCTTGTATTCTTTCATGTAAAACCTTTATCCCAAAAGAATTAAAACTGTTGCTGTAACTGCTTGTGTAACTGCAGTGTGAGCTGGAGTTTGTTAGTGTATCTAAATCTGCTAGTACTCGAACACTCCCCTTTCCCCAGATTGACAATGCTGTTGTCCAATGAGGCTCCTGTGCTCCTTCATTCAGAGTGTAGGCACTCTAATACAGACGTTGCATTGCTGTCCAGATCACCAGGTGAAAACAGGTGGGAAAATTGCCTAAAAAAGAAAACCAATGCAACCACCACATGCAATGATTGGTAAGATTTAATATAATACATTTTTGGTTTAGGGTTTAATCCTGCTTTAAGCAACTGTTGACATGTGTAGCTTTTGGTCCCCATATCCCTTTTATGGCCAATAACTTGCATATAAGCTTTCAAAATGGGCACTTTGGAATTTACAATTTTGCGTACCATAGACTTGCATAATGTTTGAAGTTTGTGGTCGAACATTCATTCAACTGTGAACCGAACAGAGGGGTGTTCGACCCATCACTAGTCTTTAATTATTGATTCTGCAGACAGTTAGCGACTTTTGCTCTCTGTGCGCTTCAACATATGCTGTCCCCACTTTGTCATTTTACGTGGCCTACTACTTCATGACTGAGTTGCTGTTGTTCTCAGTTGCTTCCACTTTGTTATAATACCACTAACAGCTGACTGTAATAACAGGGACATTTCCAGGATGGAAGTATTGCACAGGAGGCAAGCTATCACGGTACCACGCTTGAATTCATTGAGCTCCTGAGAGCGACCCATTCTTTCACTAATGTTTGTACAAGCAGTCTGCATGTCCAGGTGCTTGATTTTATACAGCTTTGGCTATGGAGGTGATTGGAACACCTGAAACCAATGATTTGGAGGACTGGCCCAATACTTTTGACAATATAGTGTAGATTTAAGTGATTTAAGAGACTTACAGTGCCTTGAAAAAGTATTCATACCCCTTGAAATTTTCCATATTTTATCATGTTACAACCAAGAATGTAAATGTATTTTATTGGAATTTTATGTGATAGACCAACACAAAGTGGCACATAAATGTGAAGCGGAAGGGAAATGATAAATGGCTTTCAAAATGTTTTACAAATAAATATCTGAAAAGTGTGGCATCAGCCCCCTTTACTCTGATACCCTTAACTAAAATCCAGTGGAACCAATTTCCTTCAGAAGTCACCTAATTAGTAAATAGAGTCCGCCTTTGTGTAATTTAATTTCAGTGCAAATACAGCTGTTATGTGAAGCCCTCTGAGGTTTGTTAGAGAACATTAGTGAGCAAACAACATCATGACCAGACAGGTCAGGGATAAAGTTGTGAAGAAGTTTAAAGCAGGGTTAGGTTATAAAAAAAATATCCTAAGCTTTGAACATCTCAAGGAGCACTGTTCAATCCCTCATTCGAAAATGGAAAGAGTATGGCACAACTGCAAACCTACCAAGACATGGCTGTCCACCTAAACTGACAGGCCGGGCAAGGGGAGCATTAATCAGAGAAGCAGCCAAGAGGCCCATGGTAACTCTGGAGGAGCTGCAGATCCAAAGCTCAGGTGGGAGAATCTGTCCACAGGACAACTATTACTCAGGCACTCCATAAATTTGGCCTTTATGGAAGAGTGGCAAGAAGAAAACCATTGTTGAAAGAAAGCCAAAAGACATTGGGGGACACAGCAAACATGTGGAAGAAGGTGCTCTGGCCAGATGAGACCAACATTGAACTTTTTACCCTAAAAGAAAAACGCTATGTGTGGCAGAAAACTAACACTGCACATCATCCTGAACACACCATCCTGGCCGTGAAACATGGTGGTGGCAGCATCATGTTATGAGGATGCTTTTCTTCAGCAGGGACAGGGAAGCTGGTCAGAAATGGTGGGAAGATGGATGGAGCTAAATACAAGGAAATCTCAGAAGAAAACCTGTTAGAGTCTGCAAAAGACTTGGGACTGGGGTGGTGGTTCACCTTCCAGTAGGACAACAACCCTAAACATACAGCCAGAGCTACAATGGAATGGTTTAGATCAAAGCATATTCATGTGTTGGAATGGCCCAGTCACAGTCCAGACCTAAATCCAATTGAGAATCTGTGGCAAGACTTGAAAATTGCTCTTCACAGTCGCTCTCCATCCAATCTAACAGAGCTTGAGCTATTTTACAAGGAAGAATGGGCAAAATTGTCACTCTCTGGATGTGCCAAGCTGGTGGAGACATCCCCAAAAAGACTTTCAGCTGTAATTGCAGTGAAAGGTGGTTCTACAAAGTATTGACTCCGGAGGGGCTAAATACAAATGCACGCCACACTTTTCAGATATTTATATTTTTTTAATTTTGAAAACCATTTATCATTTTCCTTCCACTTTACAATTATATGTCACTTTGTGTTGGTCTACCACATAAAATCCTAATAAATAACATTTACGTTTCTGGTTGTGACATGACAAAATGTGGAAAATTTCAAGGAGTATTGATACTTTTTCAAGACACTGTAAGTATTTGGGAGGGGTGGTAAAAGTTAAAGAACAATTTTGGGGTATGACTAAAGAGTCTATAGATTTTATTACACTAGATTCATACAATTTTCACACAGGAACACTTTTTCAATTAAATCCAGTTCAAATAATGTGTAAATGTTTGATAAAAGCTGTGTACTCTTTTCATTTACTTCTTGGTCTTCTAGTATTCTCCTAATAAACCTAATTACTCTCTTTTCCTTTTTCTTCTCTTCTTTCCTACTCCATACTCTTCTTTCTATTACTTCCTCCTTCTTTACACATCAACAGCTTCTAAATATCTTTTTGATCTTTTAAAATCATACCAACTACCCCAAGATTTTTAAAATTTTTTAATTTTGTTCTCTTCTTTATGGTATAGCCCATATGGAAGAAAAATATATTTGAAATATATTTTAAAATTATTCTTCCCAAATATATTGACATATACAGTATTTGAAATGCTACAATTTTGGCCATATTCAATATATTTCAATAACTCTATCTATCTATCTATCTATCTATCTATCTATATACTGTATGTTGAAATGCGTTTTTACTACAAAATATATGAAAAATATTTTTACGAATACATTTCAAATATACTGTATGTCTTTAAAAATACAAATCTACATATTTGGAATGCATTTACAAATATATGTAAAAATATTTGTTAAAATGACTTTTTTATATGCTAAAAAAAATGAAGAATATATTTTAAAAAAACATATTTTTAAATAAAAATATATTTTTTAAAATATATTCTTCAGATTTTTTTTGAGAGCATGTTAAACAAGACTTTTGATATTATGATTGTCTTTACCATATTTATATGTTCTATCCAGGAAACCCATTCCTCTTGAAATTCTCCTTTATTTCATTTATTAATAGGATATAATTTGCCTGATATAGATTTTTTAAGGACAGGGTTAATTTTATTCCCAAATATTTTAATGTTCTTTTCCTCCATGTAAAAGGGAATTCTTTTTCAAGAGTTTGTTTCTTTTCTTTTGGGACATTAATATTTAGTAGCTCTGATTTTGATGGATTAATTTTCAAATTAGATAACTCTCCATAATCTTTTAATATTTTCATTAAATTAGGTAATGTTAGTCTAGGGTTTGTAATATAAAACAGCATGTCATCTGCGTAAGCTGCGACTTTGTGCTCAACATCTCCTATCCCATTCCCCTGACATCTACACTCTTTCTCACAGTTATCCCTGTCTTGTTCCATTGTACATTCTGAAAGGATTTGACAATGAGCCATTAACCTTCACAGCAGCTGATGGGCCTCTCTCTATTTTTTAATCCATTTTAACATTCTGGACCCAATTTCTAAGGTCTCCAATGTCTCTATCATAAATCACCAGTCGACTCTGCATCAATAGATAAGACAACCCCAGGAACTTTACCTTTTTTACTTTCTTGAAGGAGGAGCAATGATCTTATTCCATTATCCCTTCCTTCTCTATCCTACTTGATCCAAGTGTTACCAATCCAGCATCGGTTCTTTCAACCTAGTTGCTAATACCTTTTCATATAATTTTGTATCAACATTTAACAAAGATATAGGTCTATAACTGGTACACTGAGATCCCCTCTTTCCCCTCCTTTGGTATAACTGTAATATATGCTTTTAGTGACTCCTCCCTCATCTTTGTTTCATTTCCCAATGCATTCATATATGTGCACATTTTGGGAGCTAGCTGTTCTCTGAATTTCCTGTAATATCCCACTGTTAAGTCACCTGGCCCGGTGCTCTTACCTGCTGCTCTGCTCTTTAATGCTAAGCTTACTTCCTCTTGCGAAATTTAACTTTCTAAACCTGTTAATCTAACTTCATCCAATTTGGGTACCCCAGCTTCATTTAAAAATGTCTGCCTTTTTTTCTTCATCTGTTTCTTTTTGGTTCTTACATTATGCTCCGTATAGACTACTGTGATATTTCTGGAATGTCTCAGCGATATCAGTGGTTGAATAAACCATTTTTCCTTTTTCGACTTTAATTTTATAAATTTTTTCTCCTTTAGCTTTCTCATTAGATATGTCCATGGTTTATTCCCCCACTGATATCTATCCTTCGAACCCCTATTAAAAATCTTCATGTTTTCTTGTTCCATAAGGTCTTTTAGCTCTTCTCTTTTCCTAGTCATCTCCTGCTGTATGTCTGTATCTGTTTTCTTTTTATGCAGTTGTTCCATCTTATATAATTCTTCATTTATTGTCCTAATTTTCTTGCCTCGTTCTTTTAATTTTTCTGTCTCAATCGAGATCAGGATTCCTCTAATATAGACTTTATGTGCTTCCCACACTGTCACCACGGACACTTCTTCATTCTCCTTTAACCCAAAATATTGTTCAATTTCCTTTTTTAATCTTTTTTTGGTTTCCAGGTCTTGTAAAAGTGTCTCATTTAATCGCCACATATTCATTTTGCTTCCCAGCCATAGTCTCATTGTGACAGAAGCATGATCTGATATAGACATTACTTCTATGTTTGCTTTCACCAGAGACTCCAAAAGTCTATGTTTGATCATTATATAATCCAATCGTGAATGCATCTTATGTGCCGAGGAGAAGAAGGTATAGTCCCTTTCTCTAAGATGTTTCACTCTCCATGCGTCTATCAGTTGACATTGATGCAAAAGCTTTTTAAAATGCTTTAGACTCCTGCCTTCCCCTCCTTGGGCACACAATGTCACATCCATCTCTGGGTCCATGCAAAAATTGAAGTCTCCTGCTAGGATCAGACATCCCTTCTTAAAGTGTGTACGTTATCTTAGTATCCCTTCCAGGAATACCATTGGGTTCTTATTGGGACAATAAATGTTTGCCAAAGTACACTATATACCCTGCAGGTTTCCTCTCAAGAATAAAAACTGACCCTCAGGGTCCACCAAACGTTCCTCGACCGTATATCTTATATTCCTCCCAAACTCTATTGCTACTCCTTTTGCCCATCTTATTGGTAAATCCGCATAGTACCAGGTTGGGAAATATTTAGAGTGTAGTTCCACATTTGTATCTTGGGTTATATATGTCTCTTGAAGAAACGCCACTTCGATAGAACGTTGATATATTTCTCTTAAGATCTTATACCATTTTGTTGGGGTGTTCAGACTATTTAGATTATATGTCATAAAGTTGATCCTATTCATTCTTTCCTCTATATCTATTCTCTTTTGTATGTCCTTTTATTGGGTTTATATGTACGCTTTTTGAATCAGAAGACCTGCTACTAATATTCTTTCCCCCCTCCCCTCCCCCCTCCTCTTCCTCCTTCCCCCGTCCCCACCTCCCTCCTTCCCTCCGAAATTAGAACCCCACTGGCCTAATTTTTGCCTTGGAATCAGTTGTGATTTGTTATCACATTAGGTTCCTGTCCCGGGGTGGGGCTCCAGACACACATGCCCAAACAGACCCCAGTATCTCATCCTGGGTCTGAAATTCCTCCTCCCCATCATTTTTCTATTACTATCTTTTTTTAGAAACTCATTGCCATTTCTCTTTTCCTAGTACTACATTCTCCTTCAGCCCCTCGGGACACCCTACAATGTACAAAATCTGTAGTTCTAGACTTTCACAAAAGTCTCTCATATCTTCTGGGAATCTCAATATTGCTGATTTGCTATCCTTCCACACAATCAAACATGCAGGAAACCCCCAGCTATAACGGACTTGTTTCTCTTTCATCTGGTCTAGTAATGGTTTCAGGAGTCCTATTCTTGCAAGTGTCTCTGGAGCAATATCTGCAAGAATTTGCAACTTTATTTCTCCAAATTGTATTTCTGGTATCCCGCACAGCTTCTTCCAGATGTTTTCTTTTTCTTCGTAATGATGGAAACGCATATCATATCTCTTGGGGTATTTGATATTCCTGTTTGGGACCTCCTTATCCTGTGCACTCTATCTATTTTTAGATGTTCAGTCTCTGCTCTCCCTATTATTGGATTAAACAGTTTCTTCATCTTTTCTGGTAGATCTTCTCCTCGTGATACCTCTGGTAAACCCAGATCCTCACATTGTTTCTTCTATCTCGATTTTCCTGGTCCTCCAATTTATATGAGAGTGCTCTCTGATCTCTTCTCATTTCTTCCATTTGTCCTTCTAATTTATTAATTACCTAAGCTTGTTTCTCTAAATTTCTTTCTGTTTATTCTACTCTTGATAGAATTTGTCCCATATTATTATGTAGTACCACCATTTCACTCTTTATGGAGCTTTACAATTTTGCAAACATTTCTGCAATTTCTAATTTTGTAGGCATTTGCAATCTCAATTCTTGCTCTTATTTCTTTTTCCTATTTTGATTTCCATGTCCATGACTTCTTTGATCTGGATCTTGACCATTGCTGCAAAAGATAGTCTCATTTGATCTCCAATGCAACTTACTTCTCCTTGTCTCTCAGGGATTTGATCCTCTGGGCTTTTTTCCTGTAAAGGCATATACTTTTTTATTGTGCTTAAACTTGATAGGAGAGTTTTTGTACCTCCTCCTTTAACTGATCTGCTCTTCATCTTTACAATGATTTCTATATCTTCAGACAGGGTATATTTACAGTTTTCCCAGGATATTACCAGGGATATTATTCCATCTACCACTCCCTGTGTGTCCCCTCGTCTATTGAGCTTCTAGTACTTCTATACTTTTCCACAGTCCCACCGACCTCTGAGACCCTTTAATTACTTCTATTGTTTTCCTCTCTTCTTCCAATATCATCAGAAACAACAGTAGCAACACTGGGGATTCACCGCCTCCCGTGGCGAATCACAAACTCCACTTGAGCTCTGTTTCTTCCAACTTAGCTTCCGATACTGGGATAGGGTCTCAAGCAGGGGCAGACTGACAACTCATGGGGCCACCGGGCAATAGGGGATCATGGGGCCCCTGTGTCCTTGCCCAAACTCAAAAAAGCCTATGTAAAAGGTACCAGGGGCATCTCATGGGGCCCCCTACTGACCCCGGACCCTCGAGTAGTCCCCGAGTTTCCAAATGATCAGTCCGCCCCTGGTCTCAAGAGATGCCACTGGTTTTCGGCGGTCTCCCTCCACAGAGACTACCACTCCACAGGTCCTCACTATGCACCATCTGCCGGTTACTCCGGGCTCCAGGACTACCCTCCTCCATCACCTGACCGGTCACGTGGTCACTCCCAGCATTTCTCATGCCTCTGCTGGACCTTTCCTCCCTTCTGGCTGCACAATCGCTCACCTGCCTCTCTCAGCACCAGGACCTCGGCTCCTCTGGGCGCTCCAAACTGGGCACATCAAGCCTCCTCAGATAGAATTCCCCTCAGACATGTATAGGGTAAAAGGGTAAGCACTAGCTGTCTGACATTACATGGTGGGTGTCTAGAGCTCCTAGCCCCTGCAGCTACTGAGCGCCATGTTTGCTGGATAAAAGCTGTGTAAATCATGTATGAATACATTTATAAACAGACTTGTACTGCAAGCGGGCAAACATCTTCTTCCTAATATAACTGCAGATTCCTAGACCATTTGTCACAACAGTCCTTGCAGCTAATTAATCATTGGGCATTCCTAGAGGTTCTCTGATGATTAGACATTGAACATATCCATGAGCAACAACAGTACAGGCTATGTAACTGTTTAGACTCCTTGCGGCAATCAAAGGGAAGGGATTTCAAATGGTTGGCACAGCTAGAACACACAGAGCGAGATTAACTAAAACTGGTGCACCTAGAATCTGGTGCAGCTGTGCATAGTAACCAATCAGCTTCTAACTTTTGCTTGTTCAGTTACGCTTTGACAATAAAACCTAGAAGCTGATTGATACCATGCACAAATGCAGCCTATTATGTGTGCATTAGTTTTAATAAATCTTCCCCACAATGCTTTTCCCACCAACATCATAGATTGTAAGCTATCATAGTTTATCAAAGATCATAGGCTAGATTGGAAATAGCGTAAGCAGCAAGGCACTATGAAATATACCAGCTGACAGTGGAAAAAAGGGCAGTCTAATCAATAAATGTTAAAAGCTAAGTTCAACTTTTCCAGAAATGTACCTATGTAGTCAAGAGGCCCAAGTGGATAATAACCGCCTCCCGCCTGCCATATAAGGAAATTACGGATGGGTGGCAGTTCTCTTGTTCCCCAAGGGGTGTAGATTCTGTGTAGAATCTTAGCTGAACGCATGTAACTAGGAAATGCCAGTTATTGACAGTCCTCTCCTCACGCTGACAGCACGTGAGGAGAGGAGAGCTGGTATGTGGCATTCCTCAGAAGGAACATGTACACTGATCATCAGTGCCCTGATGATCAGTGTAGCCCCATCAATGCCACCTGTCAGTGCCCACCAATGCCACATACCAGTGCACATTGATGCCACATATCAGTGCCCACCAGAGCTGCCTTACAGTGTCAGCTATCAGTGCCAGCTATCAGTGCTGCCTTTGAGTGCCAGTTAGTGCCACCTATCATTGCTGCCTATCAGTGGGGGAGAGCAGTTGCAGAAGGATGCACTGTGTATCTCTCCCTCCAGCAGCTGAAAGCTGGTTTGAGGTTTTTCCCCCTTTCCCTCCTGTTGGCTTTCTGCTGCTGGAGGGAGAGACAGACCTTGCCAGATCGAGGGGGTGCCCTGGTGTTCCTGAGTGGCCATTCTCTGCTGAGCTCTTTCCCCCACCTGCACTCAGAGCTAGGACCAGGGGAACGCCTGGAACAGGGAGAGAAGTGGTGGAGAGGAAAGAGCCAGGAGGAGGTGAGCTGTTTTGTGTTCTTTGTGCTCTCGCTCCTGTCGTCCATGCAGCACATGATACATGATCACTGATAGATCATATGGGACTGTACACACACAGTATGATTACCACCCCCTTCCCACATTTCCTGCTGCCCAGAGATCAGCAGTCCTTGAAGGAGGTGGTGGTGGGGGGTAATCATACTGTTTGTATGTGTGCAGTCCCATACGATCTGAGAGAGAGAAGAGAGAGTAGAGAGGGGAGAGAGGAGAGAGGGTGGAGAGAGAGAGGGGGGGAGGGGGGGAGAGATAGGGGAGATAGAGGGGAGAGAGAGAGGGGAGAGAGGAAAGAAAGAGAGGGGGGGATAGAGAGGGGGAGAGAGGGGGGTAGAGAGAGGGAATAGAGAGTGAGAAGAGAGAGGGAGGGAAGAGAGAGAGGGAAGGGAGAGAGGGAGGAGAGAGAGGGGGAGAGAAAGAGAGAAGAGAGTGAGAGAGAGGGGGGCAGAGGGGGGGTAGGAGGAGAGAGAGGGGAGGGAGAGAGAGGGAATAAATGAAGAGGGAAGAGAGAGAGAGAGAGGGAAGATAGAGAGGAAGATAGAGAGGGAGGAGAGAGACGGGGGAGAGAGAGGAGAGAGTAGAGGAGAGAGGGGGGAGAGAGAGGAGAGGAGAGAGAGGAGAGGAGAAAGAGGGGGGCGAAATAGAGAGGCAAGAGAGAGAGAGACAGGAAAGAGAGAGAGAGAGAGAGAAAGTGCCAAGGGCAGCACAAAATCTAAATACAACTTCTGTCTTTTATTAATCCATGCTGTCACTTAAAATATTTTTAACTAGAAGGATTATTCCCTTGATTGAATAACACACAGTTTTTACAGCTTGGATAGTTAAACCATAATGACAAATGACAACTGTACACATTTCTCTCAATTGGGGGTTGGTCTAGAATAGCCTTTCTCAACCAGCATTCCATGTAACCCTAAGGCTCCTCCAAAGATTGCTAGGGGTATCCTAAACAATTAGCAATTTCTACCTCTGAGATAAGTAACCACTGATACCAATTATCTTTTTAGCCATTTGTAAGAGGAGGAGGTATTTTTCCTACTGAAAACTAATGTAAGAAATATTCTAAACTCTCATCACCAAAGTAGGAGGGTCCTTACCCCAATGACCACCAATGTTAGAGGGTACTTCTCCCTCTGATGACCAAACTAAGGGGGCCCTTCTTCATTGATCACCAATCTAATGGGGTCCTGCTCCATTGACCACCAATCAAAGGTGGCCCTTCTTCACTCATCACCAATCTAAGGAGGCCATTCTCCACTGACTACCAATGAGGGGACACTTCTCTACTGACCACCAATTTAAAGAAACATATTTGCACTGGCCACCAATATAAGGGCACACTTCTTCATTGACTACCAATATAAGAGGGCCCTTGTCTACTGACCACCAATGTAAGGGAACTCTTGAATTTTCACTGTAAGTGTATATGTTTCACATATCATCTAATTTGTTGATGAATTCCTGGCCTAGGAAAATCAATATTCAACACACGATAGGCTTGATGACATCAGTGTGTAATTGATATTTGTGTTGCTCAAGTGCCATCCTTAAGGTTCAGAATGTCATACACTCTAACTCACATATTTAATCTCTCCCTCTCTTCTGGCATCTTCTCCAACTCTCTAAAACAGGCATTAGTCAACCCCATACCTAAAATGCCTTCCTTGGACCCCACCAATCCTAACAACCTATGCCCCTTTGCTCCCCTTTTCCTCCAAACTCCTTGAACGCCTGGTCTACAACCAACTGTATGATCACCTCATTAAGAATAACCTTCTTGACCCCTTCCATCTGGATTTTGCCCTCAACACTCCACAGAAACTGCCCTCCTAATACCCACAAATGATTTATTACCAGCTAAAACCAATGGATACTTTTCTGTACTTTTACTTTTGGACCTTTCTGCTGCCTATGATACGGTTGACTACCCCCTTAAAAATCTTTACTCCCTTGGTTTCTGTGACTGTGCTCCTCATTGGTTCTCATCCTAACTATCCCACCTACCCTTCAGTGTCACTTACAATTCTACTTCCTCTTCTCCTCTTCCTTTCTTTGCTGGGGTCCCCCAACATTCTGTTCTTGGACCTCTCCTATTCTCAATCTACACCTCCTCCCTGCGTCAGCTCTGATAGCCTCCCATGGTTTTCAATATCATTTCTACACTGACGACACCCAAACAGGGGCGGACTAACAACTCATGGGGCCCCCAGGCAATAGGGGATCATGGGGCCCCTGTGTCTTCGCCCACACTCAAACCACACCCAAAAAAGCCTATGAAAGGTACCAGGGGAATCTCATGCCCGAATAGTCAGTGCGCCCCTGCACCCAAATCTCTCTACCCCTCAGCTCAAAGCATCAATCTCCTCAGGCATCACTAATTTACTCACTGACATATCAGTCTGGATGTCAAACCACTTCCTCAAACTCAATCTTTGTCAAGATCAATGGCCCAACTATCAACCCGCCCCTGCATGCCAGGGTCCTAGGTGTAATGCTGAACTCTGCACTAACCATTCGGCTCCGCGTCCAATCACTCTTCAAACCTTTCTGCCTAAACCCCCTCCATCTCCAAAATATGCCCTTTCCTAACCAATGACACCACAAAGCTCCCTGGTTATCTCTCGCCTTGACTACTGCAACTCCCTCCTTAATAATCTTACCTTTACATAGGCTATCCCCACTTCCGTCGATCATGAATGCTGCTGTCATACTCATCCACCTTTTCAACTGTTCAGTGTCTGCCACCCCTCTCTGGCAATTCCTGCATTGACTGCCACTCACCCAACAAATTAAACCTAAAATATTAACATTAACTTATAAAGCCACCCACAACCTGACCCTCACTAACCTACTCTGTTCACTTTTAGACAATCCCTGAAAACTCTTCTTTTCAGACAAACCTACCCTGCCTCCACCTAAAAACTGTACTTTTATTTTCTTCATCAGCTCATGCCCCACATAACTTTTGTATCACTTGACCTTCGCCTTTTAGATTGTAAGCTCTAATGAGCAGAGCCCTCTGACTCCTCCTCTATTGAATTGTATTGTAACTGTACTCTCTGCCCTCATTTTGTTCAGCGCTGTACAAACTGTTGGCACTGTATAAATCCTGTATAATAATAATAATACAGACTGGGGATTTCAAGAATGTTATCATTGTATATACTGCTTCTTGACAGAACCCTATTTGCAATTAATTGCTTAATTAAGTGGTTAATTGCAATTAATTGACACAATTTAAAGGAGTGGGAATACATAAAGAAATCTATACTCACCTCCCTGATGCAGCATTGGTCCCCTGCAGGCTCTAAGCCCAAAAACTGAACCCACATGACTGCTAATTTCTCAGTTCATGGTCCACTTTGGGCAGAGAGTGGTGACTGTCAGTCACCAGCTCTCTGCTTTGCCCTTCCAGCGTTCACTGGAGCTCTGGGTTGGGGAGGGAGTGGGAGCAGCTGGCTTAGGCTCTCAGCAGCATCTGGGTGGATCTCAGCGCTATTGTCAGGATCCTTCCAGAGCCTGGACCAGCTCTGTGACATCAGTCAACAGCGGGCTTTGATATAGCACTACGATTGGGTATTATGTTTTACTTTCAGTGATTTCTTGGGACATGGTATGTTTGTGCACTCAATGTGGTGTGTTAGAGGGGCTGAGTTTCTGGAAACATTTTGAGGCAGAGACTAGAGGACCCATCCTAACCAGTGGCTCCTACAAGGTAGGGCTACATAAAGTTTCCCAGATAACACACTAGATCACTAAGTGATTTCCCTGATGCCCATATTTTCTCTTTAATGGCATATTTCTCTTTAATGACATATACTGGAGATATGTTTAAAGAGTAATTATTATGGAACAGAAAAAATATCACTATTTGTAAGGGAATGCACATATCTATGCATGGGTGCAGAACTCCTATCGGCCCTGCTCGTGGCCGGTTGGCAGGTGCACGTGCGTGATCGGGCGCCGGTACGAATGCGTGACGGCACGTTGGCGACAGGCGGCCTATTTAAACTGAACTGGACATTGCATCAATGACGTTTGGTCTTTACCCCTGTGCATCTGTGCATCCTGCTACCTGTTTCCTATTACTGATCCGATCTGTCATTGACCTCACAAGAACATCTGTATCCACCCTTGGCCTGCCCTCTGGACTATTCTTCTGCCTGCTTATTCTGTCTTCTTTGCCTGCTAGTTGCTGACCCGGACTGCCTGCCCTTGCTTACTCTGATCCTGCTCCTAAACCGGCTTAACCGTTCCAGTATCCTGCACCTGCACGTCTGCCTGAGCATCAGCTGCCAAACTATTCCTGCACCTCTGCCAGTGTGCCATCCTCCAGCAGTTCCTGCATTCCTGATGCACGTCAGTCCCGCGGAAGTCCTACCAGGAACTCGTGCACCTCTGTGCTCCAGCATTCTCTGTTACTTTACCAGGGCCCCTGAGCCAAAGCCACAAGGGAGGCCCTCCTCTGCATCTCAGGTTCTACCATCAGATACGTGACACTATTATTCTCATTGTACTTGTCAGTCAATCTCTAAAGCATTGTTTTATGAAAGCAGTCATAAAGAAATTCTCCCTGGCCATCCACATCTCTGAAAAATACATGCTATATAATGTGTTGAGGAATCTATAGTTTGACTGTAGATAGAAAACATTATAACAAATGATAGTGAAAATGATTGCCTTCCCTTCCCGTGTCCTTAGCAGCTAATACGCTATTTAGATAGATGAGGTGTAACGTCACAGCTGAAGTCTTAATCTTGCATACAGAGACACATGGTTCATGCTTTGCCATGATCATTCATCTTCTGAATGGTCATCCTGGCAAAGTCATTATCTCTCTTCAGAAAAGTGGAGTAAGTAATATCTATATTTGAGTGTGTAATGACTGGTATTTGGAGGTATTTGCTGGCTTGGATAACCATTTTAAATGACTATGTTCTACAATAATGACACAGACACAGCCATGTGTTTTGCTGATAAGGGCATCGTTTGTAAGCTGCACTGTTAAGGTAGAAATGTAACCCTGGCTTTAACTAAAAATACATTTTAATAGTGACTGAATGGTGGACGTATAGTGGGAACATGGCACCCAGCTGTAACCACAAGATAATGGAAGATCTAAAATGCTTCAGGGTACTCTAGTCCTAAACATCCTACCAAGGGCGGACTGACAACTCATGGGACCCCCGGTCAATAGGGGATCATGGGGCCCCTGTGTCCTTGCCCAAACTCAAAAAAGCCTATGAAAAAGGTACCAGGGGCATCGCATGGGTCCCCCGACTGACCCCGGGCCCTCGGCAGTGCCCGAGTTTCCAAATGGTCAGTCCACCCCTGCATCCTACAGATCCCTTTTCTCTGTTTCCTACAAACCATATTCCCAGTGCCTGGCTTCTCGCCAGTGATAAAAGGGAAACAAAGGCTGCCTTGGCTCCTCATCCCTGAAGTATGTAGAGTTTCCTTATTGACAGCATCATTCCTGATTTATTCTATCCAAGCCTCTGTTTCCCTTTTAGTGTAACTATGTTTTAATATAACTGGAGACTAGGAGATTGATTCATTAAAGGTAAATAGGCTGTTCGCATTGCAAGGGAATTTTCCCTTAGTTATGGAATGTGATGAAAACTTAATTGGCAAAGAATTCCCAATCACGTGCAAGGAGAATAAAAAACACAGTATTTTTGATTGCCCATGATTGGGTGGTGGACGTCAGCAGCACTTTACCTCATTCACTAAGCTAAGGGAAAATTACCTAGCAAAATGAAAATTCCATTGCAAAGTGAACAGCCTATCCGCCTTTAGTAAATCAACTGCTAGGGCTTTACTCTTAGAGATTAGGCATACTCTACAGAGTTTACATTTGATTTATTAAAACTGGAGAGTGCAAACTCTGGTGCAGCTGTGCATGGTAAATCAACCCCAATGCTTCCCATTTATATGACTACAGTTTTTTCTGAAGTGAAACTGGAGACTTGGGGTATACCCTTAAGCTATCTAGGACTATGCTTTTCTTTTATATGTCTGTGGTTCTCTGTGAAGTGAAGCCAGAATTAAGGGGTATACTCCTGAGGACATAGATAAACTATTATACATAATTATACAGTATTTATATAGCACTAACAGTTTGCTCAGCGCTGTACATTATAATGGGACACAGCACACGAGACAGTACAGTAACAATACAATACAATACACGAGGGGTTCAAGGGCCCTGCTCCTTGGAGCTTACAATCTAGGAGGGAGGGGATAGTGGTACAGGAGGAAATAGCTGTGGGGGGTGGAGTGGTAGGAAGAGTGGAGGAGATCGGCAAATAGGTGAGGGTGGGGTAGGCTTCCCTGAAGAGATGGGTTTTCACGGTGTGCCTAAAGGTGAGGAGGGTAGGTGAAAGTCTGATGGATTGGGGTAGTGAGTTCCAGAGGATGGGGGAAGCCCTGGAGAAGTCCTGGAGATGGGCATGCAAGGAGGAGACCAGGAAAATGAGAGTAGGAGGTCTTGTCAGGAGCGGAGAGAGCGTTTTGGGTGGAAGATGGATATCAGGTCAGTGATGTAGTTTGGGGCAGTGTTATGAACAGCTTTGTATGTCAATGTTAGTAATTTGAATTTTATGCGTTGGGCAATCGGAAGCCAGTGGAGGGATTGGCAGAGGGGGGAGGTGGATAAGGAGCGGTTAGTAAGGTGGATGAGTCAGGATAGACTGAAGCGGGGATAGCCTGTGTTGAGGTAGGCTGGTGAGGAGGGAGTTACAGTAGTCAAGTCGTGATATAATAAGAGAGTGAATGAGTTGCTTAGTAGTTTCTGGAGTTAGGAACGGACGTATTTTGGAGATGTTGCAGAGGTGAAGTCTACATGAATTTGTCAGCGATTGGATCTGGGGTTGGAAAGACAGATTTAAGTCTAGAATGACACCTAGTACTCTGGCTTGCGGGGTGGGGCTGATGGTGGCATTGTTGGTCGTGATGTAGAAAATGGGGGGGGGTGGGCTGGGGGGAAAACTAGGAGCTCGGTTTTCGCAAGGTTTAATTTGAGGAAGTGGAGTGACATCCAGTCTGATATGTCGTTCAGAAGGCTAGTGATTCGGCAGAGACTGAAGTGGTGAGGCGAGGGGTAGAGACTGCAGTGCACTGTTGATATTTATTTTCTTTATTTTTTTTTACTATTAGCAAAAATGTACATGAGCTGCAAGGCTGGATTGGATCAGGTTGTTCTTGTGACCACCATTCTAGAGGATACTATACAGGTGGGGGCTTCTGATAGCTCGTGTTATTCCAGGATAAGCTGGGGTCATTGGAGGCATCACCAAAGACTGTATGCTGGACTGGTCCCCATGTGCATGCTCAAGATGATGCCTGTTGGATAACATTATCCCTCTCCAAACATTATGTCATCACTGCACCAGGGCCTGCTAATGGGAAGATGTATTTCTCACATAATATAAATGTATATTTAGACACTGCAGATCATATTTCCATATTAACATAATCAAACTGCAAAGTAAAAAATCTGAAGCACAGTTCGCAATAAACAAATCTGTTTTTATTTTCAGATACAGTAATAGATGAATATAACCTTCTATTATAGTCAACTCATAAAAAGCACAAAAGAGACCCTGTCACCAACTTAACAAATTGTCGGCAAAGGCACAGAAGAATTAAACATTAAATGCTTACTTGCAGAGGGTTTTTTCTGCCCATAAACCATTTTTTTAAGTTAGCTAGGAAATCCAAACCGATTCCTTACTACAGCCCCAGATCACCATCCCTGTTTATGTTGGCCCAGCTACTCCACCCATCCTCCCACCTCTGTAGATAACCTTTTTGCAGCATCTGGGGGAGAGGTGAAGGGAAACACTATAGAGTGTCACTTGGGTGATGTCCAACAGCAGTCTTAGGCTTCTTGGATGCAGGGCTGGTGTTTCTACTAGGCAAACTAGGCAGTCGCCTAGGGCACACTGCTGCCTAGGAGCGCCTGGGCACAGCACAGGCTGACACTCTCTCTGTGTGGCCTATGGACCGCTTGTATGAATTCTTCATTTCTCTGCAGAATCCCCCTCTCCTCATACACAATTGTCTCAAGGCCTGGCTTGCATTCTCCACTCTAATTCATCCCAAAGGTGTTCTATCTGGTTGAGGTCAGGACTATGTGGAGGCTAGTCAAGTTCCTACACCCCAAACTCGCTCACCCATGTCTTTATGGATCTTGCTTTGTGCATTCATGTTGGAGCCATCCTCAAATTCTTCCCACAAAGTTGGAAACATTAAATTGTCCAAAATGTCTTGGTATGCTGACGCCTTAAGAGTTCCCTTCACTGGAACTAAGGGGCCAAGCACAACCTCTAAAAAACAACCCCACACCAAAAAATCCTCATCCACCATTGGATTGCCAGACAGAGAAGCATGATTCATCACTCCAGAGAACACATCTCCACTGCTCTAAAGTCTAGTGGCAGCGTGCTTTACACCATGGCATCCGACGCTTTGCTTTGGTGATGTAAGGCTTGCATGCAGCTGCTCAGCCATGGAAACCCATTCAATGAAGCTCTCTATGCACATCACTGGCTCCACCTTCTTCTACACAGCTGGAGCCAATCAACAGGCAAGGGTGTGATCTGGCTGCAGGGTTAACCCTATGTGAGTAGGATAACCGGGGCCCAATGTGTATGAGAGGGAAGCGGTGTAGTGCTGGGAGGCCACCTGTCCTCACTGAGAGCCAAAGCCTGGACTTCGCACCCTGGCAGGAGCCATCAGAGGTGAGCTGAGCCTAGGATGATGGCAGGTCATGGAGGTGACAGGAGGAGAAGGGGGGGGGGTGGACAGTTGGTCGGGGTGATGGGAGCAGATACTGATTGGTCGTGTGGGACTCCACCACATCATAAATGATCTGTCAGCTGTGGGGAGGGACTGCAGAGGGGGATGGAAAGAAGGATAAAGGAAGATGCTGGGTGTCTGGGGCCAGTGTAGCAGTTGAACTGTGGCTCCTTCCAGTGTTCCTCTCAGACTCAGTCCCAAACTCTTTGTCTTTAATATTGGTGCTGGTAGCATGCACTTATTTGTGCAAATTAAAATAAATGTAGCTGTTTCATGTTTTGTTTGTATTTAATATTTTCTACTGTTTTTAAGCATTTTTTTTTGAGGGCGGGAAGTGTAAGCAGCTGGTCTTGCTTAGGGTGTTAAATAGTCTAGCACCAGCTCTGCTTGGATATTTATACAAGACAGGCTTTTACAGGTAAATAACATGCATAAAATATGTTAAAGGAGATGTATTGGGTTATAAAAAAAACAAACATAGTCACCTCCATGCTGTAGCGTTACTGTGATGTTGCAGCTGCCCCCCTCGCCATCTCTAAGGCCTGGTTCACACCAATGTGTTTTTTTAGTGCTTTTTGCAGAAATGTACTACAATCAATTTAACATGGTTTCCCAAAAGGCATGTTCACATCTATGCATTTTTCAACAGCTGCATTTTTGGAAAGGGTGAGTGACTTTTTTAAATGCAAAACGGTACATTTTTGGTTCAATAGACTTCAAAGGTGATGCTGCAGAAAATGTACGTTTTTAGGTGTTTTTGATGCATTTCGATACATTTTCCATTTTTAATCTGCCCAACAACAAATTAGCCAACAAAAAGCATAGACATCGCAAAATGCGCACCCAAATACACACCCAAATCAAAAGCGCACCCAAATACACACTGCAGAAATGGACAAAGAGCAAACTGCATAGCTGTGAACCAGGCCTAAGCCCAAGGATTGAGCGATTATGTGGCTGCTGATCACTCAGTTCTCAGTGCGCACTAAGCAGAGAGAAGTGATTGTCATTCACCACTCTCCGCTCTGCCCCTCCAGCACTCACTGGAGCATCAGGCAGGAGAGGGGAAGGGAGATGCCGGCTCAGGCACTCAGAGCTGCTCTGAGAGCCTAAGCCAGCTGCAAATTAGGCATCTGGTAGATCATTCCTGACATTATTTTTTGAAACCTTGCATCTGCAGTTTCTCTGTGATGCTGCCAGTTGATTCTGGGTCACAAGAGAGCACAGATAAGTGCACTCCTGTGATCCACAAGAGAAGTATGACCAAAAAAGCTTTAGCCATACTTCTCTTTCTTCTTTTCTTTTCGTTCCACAAAGTTTATTGAGAAAAATTCAAAACATATAAATTGTATAAATTGTACAAAGTAAAACAATGTGCCAAAGAAAAACGCGGTGAAACACCAATCGCATATGCCAAACAATAAGAAATACTCAGGCAAACAAAATAATAAAGCCATTTCGCGTCACCTGTAACAATAATGAAGTTGAACTTGGAAAAAAAAAAAAAAAAAAGAAAGAAGGCAAACACCAATCATAAGCACCACACAGCGTACAAAACATCACCAAACGAGCAGGATCATTTATTTGCACCCCCATATATCTTAAATCGTAGAGTAGCAGACTAGGGGGGAAGGGGATAGAGCTAAAGGTGCTGGGCTTCTGGTGCAAGGAAGAGGTTGCGAAAATATAGAAAGCTCGGTGCTATCCATGAGGAGCAACAAATGTTCCACTCAAAGGTAGCCAACGCATAGGAAAATAACTCCGTGGAATGCGAGAGGCACATGTGCAAGTGTAGTCTGGGTGTGAGATTAGGTTGCCTATGGACAGAGGAATAAACTTATGTGTAGAAAGAAAAAGGAAAAATGAAGTGGAGAAGATGTGAAAAACAGCAAAGACAGAAATGGCAGGTACAGGGCACAATGAGGAAGGAGTCGGGAGAAAATAAAAAATGGTAAGGAGCTGGAAAGCCAAAGAAGGAAGAAAAAAAAAATGTAGAAAGAAAAAATGTAGAAAGAAAAAAAAAAAAAAAAAGGGGGGGGGGTAAGGGTCAAAGGGGAAGGAGACTAAGGGGGGGGGGGCGGTATGGATAGACATGTCATATGGGTGGAAGCTCCAAGGACAGAGCTGGTGTTCTCATCCCCAAGGGGATAGAGACATAAATCAGACAATCGGGCGCCAGGGAAAAGGAGTGTCTCACTCCCTGATCAGTGAAAGGGATATAATAGAAAAGTGTTAGCGACAGCCTAGCAAGGGTCGAGGAGTCAATACAATACAGAGTGTAATATAAAGCCACAGATCTGGCTCAGAGTCAGGTAGAAAGACCCATGAGGGATTGGTATTCGGGGGTCGTTCGGAAGTGAATCCAACACGACCAAATATGGGATAATTTAGTCGGGTTATCTTGGGAGGAAGCAATCAGCTCCTCCATCTCTGCAATTCTTCCTAGACGAGTGAACCAATCTTTTATTGAGGGGGGTTGAGTAGATCTCCAAAGCACAGGAAGACAGAGTCTAGCAGCATTAATCATATGCATAGCTAACGATTGGAAGTATAGACGTTTGGGGAGCGGTGTATGGTGGAGGAGAAATTGGGCCGGGGAGAAATCGAGAGGTAAAGTGGACACTGACAAGGTTATACGGTGGACTTCCTGCCAGAAGGGCAGGACGATAGGACAGGACCACCAAATATGGAGAAGGGACCCATCAGGTGCTCCACATCTCCAACAGTTATTGGGTAGAGAAGGGTTAAAACGATGAGTTCTGGAAGGGGTAATGTACCAACGGGAAGCTAGCTTGTATCCGTTTTCTTGGGTCGATACATTCAGCGAACATTTGTCGGAGTATGTAAAAATTTGGTCCCAATCTGAGGAAGAAAAATCTATATCAAGGTCTCTCCTCCAAGCTCGGCAAGCAGGGATTCCCATCACCGGTGAGAAGGAGGTACATGGATGAGATTAGATGCCGCTGGGGTTCAGCCTTAGAACAAATTGATTCAAAGGGGGTGAGAGGACGAGTCCATTTGTGGCGGTGAGCAGAGGATGTGAGAAAATGCCTGATTTGAAGGTAGGCCCAAAAGGGGAAGGTACGATCTTTCATGGTGCTCGCCAAAGAGGAGTAGGATTTCAATTGGCCTTTATGAAAAAAGTGTTCCGCTTTCACCTGGCCATGCGGCCAATGTTCCGACAGGAAGGCCTTGTGCATACCCGTAGGGAAGTCCGGGTTTAAGCAAAGGGAGGTTAAAGGGTTGGGGGCATCCGAGATGGAGGCCGACTTGCATGTCAAGCGGAAGATGCTCAAGGTAGGACCAATCAGTGGATGAGTGAGAAGGGCCTGGGGGGTATGTTTCGTCATGAGCCACGGGATCAAAGCTATAGGAGAAGGAGAGAAGGAGTTTTCAAGATGCACCCAGTCTTTGGTAGTCGAATGAATATTCCAATCTATAATTCTGCAAAGATGGCAGGCCCAATGATATTGCCTGAGGTCTGGGAGCCCAATCCCACCCCTGGATTTGGGGAGAACCAATTGGCAGAAAGATATGCGCGGGCGCTTGTGGTTCCAAAGGAAGAAGGAGCACATTCTCCTACATGAAGCGAAAAAGGCGGGTGGCAATTGGATAGGTAAGGTTTGAAATAAATAGAGAAGGCGGGGGAGAATGTTCATTTTTAGTATAGCAGCTTTGCCGAACCAGGAAAAGCATGGGCGATGCCAATTAGTGAGATCTTCCTGAATGGATTTAAGTGCTGGGATAAAGTTTTTGACGTAAAGGTCAGAGAGGTCGCACGTAAGCTGAATGCCCAGGTAAGTGAGGGTCTCACATTCCCATCTAAACGGGAACTGCGATCGGCAAAATGAAACTACATCAGAAGGGAGGGTGACATTGAGGGCGTATGACTTTGAATGGTTGATTCTAAGGTTCGACATGTATTGAAAAAGTGAGAAATCTTTAAGCAAATTGGGCAAGGTGGTCCGAGGTTCCGTTAGAAACAGCAAAATGTCATCCGCATAGGCGGCGAGTTTATACTCTTGAGCCGGTGCGGAAACGCCCTTAATATCTGGGTTGGACCGGAGTTTACGCAGCAGTGGCTCTAATGATAGTACAAAGAGGAGAGGAGAAAGGGGGCAGCCCTGGCGCGTGCCATTGCCGAGAGAGAAATGGTTTGATAAATGGCCATTCACCCGAACCTGTGCCGTGGGTCCAGAATACAAGGTCATGATGAAATTAAGCATGCGTTCTCTCAAACCAATCGCCTGAAGGGTTGCCCTCAAATAATCCCAGGACACTCTGTCAAAGGCCTTCTCAGCGTCCAAAGAGAGAAGGAACCCAGGATTCTTTGATGTGCGAAGCCAATGGATGAGGTTGAGGGCCTTGATAGTATTGTCTCTCGCTTCCCTGCCAGGGATGAAACCCACTTGATCGAGGTTAATCAAAGAAGGGACTAAGGGGAGGAGACGGTTGGCCAGAATTTTAGCATAAAGTTTCACGTCTACATTCAGAAGGGAGATGGGCCTATAATAGGAAACCAAAGTTGCATCCTTATCTCCTTTGGGTATGACAGTGATGTGCGCTTCTAGAAGGCGATGACACGGCACAGGGAGTGAAGAGAAAGTGTTGAAAGCCGAAAGGAAGGGGTTGGACAAGACGTTTAAAAACTCCTTGTAATATACTGCAGACAGGCCATCAGGGCCCGGGCTTTTACCAGACTTCATTTGTTTGATGGCCCGCGACAGTTCCTCTGCCGTGATATTTTGCTCCAGTTCCAGGGCGGATGTCTCAGAAAGTGCAGAAGGGCTATAAAGATGAAGAAAGTCCGAGATCACCGTGGCTCTGAGTTTGTTGGTTTCAGGTGGGGGACGTTCCGGAGGGAGGTTATATAATGCCTTATAATACTGCTCAAAATGAGAAGCAATGTCAGCATTAGTGGTGGCAAAAGAACCGTCTGGACCCTTGATTTTGTGGATTGTTAAGCTCGACTTTTTTGCTTGAAGGGAACTGGCAAGGAATCTCCCGCTTTTGTTCGCAAACTCATAAAATAATTTTTGAGATAAGACATATCTACGTTTAGCCACCTTGCCCAGTTCGGTCAAAAGCTGCGTGCGGGTGTTTGTGAGTTCAGTCAAGGTAGAAGCCGCTTGACTGTGTTTGTGAACTCTTTCCAAAAACTGGATGCGCTCCATAAGTCGTCGCAGATGTGCTTGTCTCTCCCTTTTACGCTTCGTAGCCATAGCTATGAGAACCCCGTGAATTACACATTTATGTGCCTCCCATTGTGTCAAGGAGGAGGTATCTGAAGTCTGGTTGGTCGCGAAGTAATCTACCAATTGGGAGCGGATCTCGGCTTCGTTTGTTGGGTCGGAAAGAAGAGATGCGTCCAATCTCCAAATCTTAGAGCGGGAGTGTTTTTCAGGAAAACGCAACATCATGGTTATGGGATGGTGATCTGATAGGACCATTGGTTCAATGGAGGTGTCATGAAGAAATGGCAGATCCACTTGCGAGAGAAAAATGTAGTCAATTCTGGAGTACTTGTTGTGTGGAGGAGAAAAGAACGTATAATCTTTAACGTTCGGGTGTAGGATTCGCCAAGAATCGTGAAGTTGTAAATCCTGAAGTTGTGTGCGGATCTGTCTTAGGGATTTGTATGGTAAAAATGAACTGCCCGAGGAGGAATCCAGTAAGGGGCATAAAGGGACATTAAGGTCTCCCCCCAAGATCAGTACACCCGACTGAAAAGAAGAAAGAGAGGTGGTGATTGAGCTGAAGAAGGGAACCTGCTTGGTATTGGGCGCATATAAATTTGCCAATGTAATGGGTCTGTTGGCAAAAGTGCCTTTTAGAAACAGGAACCTACCTTCTGAGTCAGGGAGCGACTCCGTGACAGTTAAAGGGAGATGTTTCGCAATCAAGATGGCGACACCTTTTGATTTGGCATGAGGGTTAGGGGCATGATAGACTGTCAGATAACGTGAGTTAAAGAGCTTGGGAATGACATCCTGTCGAAAATGCGTTTCCTGAAGGAAAACGATATCCGCTCTTTGTTTATATAAGTAGGAGAGCAGAATGGAGCGTTTTTCAGGTGTGTTCAAACCCTTCACATTAAGAGATAGAACTTTTAATGATAAGTGTCCTGACTACGATTTGGGAGAAGACATGTCCAAAGAGGTATGTGAAAGCAACCTAAAAAGAAGGAACACGGGGTACTAAAAGGATGGGAATAGGATTGAGGGGGGGGGGGGGGAAATTAAAGAGATAAATGAAAGAAAAATAAAATAAAAGAAAAAATAAGAAAGGGGAAAGGAGGAGAGTAGATACAGGTAAGAAAAAAACCCAGAACTACCAGTGGGAGGAGTAGACCAGCTAATCCACCTAGATATATAAGAAGAGGGGAGAAGAGAAAGGAAGAGAAGATGGGGGGGTTAAGGGGTAACAGAAAAGAGAAAGGAGGGAGTAAAAACAGCCGGCAAGAGTCAGTAAAAGCTCTCCGAGCTTACTGTGTGGGGAACGCAGTGGGTCGAAATCCAAACTAAAAAAGAAGCCCGCCGTACGGAAGACCTTAAAAAGTGCAGGGAATGGAGAGGTAGGGCGAGGATAGGGCATGCACAGAGAGGGACTACACCCAGCCGGGGAGGGAGATGTATCAACCCTCACCTGGTAGGGCGTATGGCTCAGGATTTAGCGAGAGATTGGGGTCAAGAACAGAACGGTAGCCTGCGCTAGGAGGGAAGTGAGGGAAGTGAGACAGGCAGCAAGCCATATCAATGGTTGTGAGATACACATATGAATAGAGTACGACGTAGGAATTCTAGAGCGGAAATATGGTGTCTCGAGTATACCGTGGTGGAACTACTAGGAGTGTCGTCCTCAAAGGTATGGCTTCATAGAACGGTCAGACCGCCCTCTCCTCAGGGAGAGAACAGGCAGTGTCTCACGACACATGAAGTCATAAATTATTGGCAGAGGAGCAGTAAGGCATGACATGTGCAAAAAAACATACAGCTCAAATATCGCATATCAAAAAAACACAATATACTAAATTGAAAACAACTAAAATGACAGAACGACCCCCCCCGGCCTGGACTCTCAAGGTACCCCAGCACCTCATATCAGATAGGAGGAAATGCGTGGGGAGGGAAGAAGAAGGCACAGGCAGAGTACCTACATTGGAGCCTCATCAGTGGTACTCATTAGTATGCAGAGGGTAGAAAAGGATACAGAGCGGGATGGGAGAGACCGATTTCTGCTAGGAGTCTCCATCCGGAGAGCTTATTGAGGTGATGCTCGTTCACAGGTGCACAGTAACAGTGTGATGGTAAAAAAAAAAAAAAATTATAAGCAAAGGTTCCCCCACCCCTCCCAATCCAAACTCAGCAACCCGCTCATCAGAGTACGTGAAAAAGGATAACTGATGCTGAGGACCTCTCGTCATCCTCTCCTAACTCGGTCTTCTGGAAACGGTGCAAGGCGAGTTGAATACGATGCGTGAGGGGGGACATAAAGTCCTTCAGTGGCGAACTTGAGATCCTCGGAGGTCCCCAGGATAGGCTCGGAGTCAGATGTGCAGGAGATGTAGGAGGATCGGAGCCCTCCGGAGTCCACCCGGTGTCTCTAGATGGCAATAGACCTATCAGAGGTGTCATGGAGGAGGTTGGGCAATAAATTGGTTGTAGACCCGATAGTCCCGTTGCGGAGCGACAGCGGTGGTGCAGAAAATGGGCGCGTAGAAGGGAGGAACTTATTGGAATATTCTGTGCCAAACAATCGTTAAGGGTCAAGAATCGTAGGGATGAGATCTCAGTGGCCCCAGATGCATAGGGCTGCCTGTGTGCAAGAGTACCATTGAGTCCAGTCCAGATCAGGTGGAGGGAAGATCCCAGGGTGATAGATCAGAAAGCTCCATAGGTAAGGCGAAATGGAACAAAGGATTTTGCAGACAAAGTCTGAAGAGTGGCTGAACGGATCCTGAGCAGTGAAACCAGTGGTAGTGTACAGTAAATTAAGGAAATCAGGACAGAGTTTAGAGAAGGGTCTCTAAGCTTCATGACGAGGCCTTCGATGTGCAGGAGAGGCCGTCGGGCTGGTTATGCTGGTAGAGCCACCGGCTGGAAGTCTCGGCGGGGTTGCGGGAACCAATCGGCGTCGGCGAGAGCCAGGGCCCTGCCATTCCATATCATTTGGCGTCGGTCCGGATTCCGGAACACCTGGGAGACGCATATTGCTGTACCAATCGGGGAGGTCGATTAGTGGGATATCTAGGGAAGTACAGAAATTAGGCAGATCCTCCGGAACTCGCAGGTAGGCTGTGCGCCCCTGCGCCTGTGCGGAAAGACAAAATGGGAAACGCCACCTATATGATATGTTATGGGAACGGAGTGCATCCAATAGGGGTGAAGTTCCCGTCTTTGTTGCAGAGTAAGATTGGAGAGATCCTGGAATAAATGTATTTCTGACCCCTGATATAAGAGGCGCCTTCTGTCCCTGGCGCGCCTGAGGATGTCCTCTTTAATTGGGAAGCTGACTAGGCAACATATTACATCTCTTGGGGGATCAGAATCTCTGCCCCTGGGACGGAGTGCTCTGTGTGCTCGTTCCAACTCTATAGGAGTGGCCGGCGGGCGACCTAGTAGGTCATTAAAGATCGCCACAACCGTTGTAAGGATGTCGTTCGGTTTCACAGATTCTGGCAAACCACGGAGTCTAATGTTATGTCTGCGTCCACGGTTATCCAAATCCTCTATTTGTCTGTAGAATTCACGGATATGTGATGCGTGTGAGACTGTCGCCTGCTGTATTTCTGTTATGGCATCTGCATTAGTGCGGTTAGCAAGTTCCACTCCCTCCAGCCTTGTGCCCAAGGAAAGTAAATCCTCTCGCAGGTCACTGAGGGCGGTGGTGAGTGTGACTTTAATGTCTGCAGCCACCGCCTGAAGATCTCTTAGAGATAATGCCTGGGAGTCAGAGGAGAGATCATAAACTATGAATGGGGTATGTAGCGCTAGAGAACAGATAATAAACACGGGACTGTTTATGATATGAAGTACCAATACAGCAGTTCATATAATAGTTCATATATTCCAGCCTGAAAAAATGGAAATGATCCAATGATGTTCCAGATCACAAACGATGAAATAAGAGAAATTAGTGAGGTTGTGCGCTTACCACAAATACACACAATATGAGCATTGTATGTAATTAACAGCAACCGGGCATCATGGTCTGGTCAACAGCCTGGGCACCATCTGGTCATATATGGACATCCGGGTCACAGGTACAACGCTATCCAGGCCCCTTCTGGCTTTCAAATCCAAAACGCCACCTTGCATAAGCTCATTACAAACGAGCCGGGAGGCAAGAAAGCGCTAATAGTAAAGTACGTTTATTTAAGAACACAAGACAAAAACCAAGCAACCAGGACTCACATTGATATAATATAAATCCAGGCCCACATAAATCAGCTCCCTGATGGTCAGTGGTTCACTCAACATGCAACGCATACAGATCAAAGTCCAATCGATAGGACCCTGGTGGCCAGTGGTATCACAAATACAAAGCCATAGAGTATAGTGAGTATTATTAGAAATATACTCATCCAGGTCAGATGAGGTAGTTCCCTGGTGGCTAGTGGATCCCTAGTAGCAAAGGCGTCAATAGGGTGGATCCCCTAACATGTTTCGAGCTAAAGCTCGTTTTCAAAGGGGTGAATCCTGCCCCTAGACGCCGATTTAAAAATGCCGCGGTCGCGCATGCGCATTACGCACTACGCGCCGCTCCGGAATACTGCGCATGCGCGAATGACGTCACACGCTAACTCATAACGACTGCGCATGCGCGAGCGCATCATCAATATGGACACTGAGGCCCAATGTTGAAGTCTGCCCACACATAGGCAGGATTAGGGCGGGTCTGGACGGCTGCTCTTGTCCTCCATAGAAGCGGAGACCAGAGCAGCAGCTTTTATTAATGTAAACTCGATCTAGATACACTAGATCACCAGGGAAATATATCAAAGCCATAAAAACATTTATATCAATAATAATGGCATGAATTTAAAAAACATAAAATTTAAAAGAACAGCATATGTTCAATGTTGTACAAATACACACTGATGGATCACATATAATTAGAGTCCTTACAATGATCCATTAGTTCCTGCTCCCCAGGAATAACATGAAGAGAATCTTAAATGAAACAATATAATCATGACACATTTCGATGACTTATATGTGCTATTACCAAAAATAAGTGTCACATACTCATGACAAACGGTCAAAACGATACTAATGATCATATAATATCATGTAAAGAGGTTATAAATGTACGGTATTATTGATACTGACATTATTATTGTTCCATATAAAAAAGCTAACGCTCAAAGGTGCAGAAACCGGAAATAACACATATATTAGTGAAAAAATTAAATTAAAATTAAATTAAAACCCTAATAAAGATAGCACTGTGGACAGGATAAAAGTCTAAAATCATAAAAGAGCTATAACGGTAAAAACTATAAACCTCCTCAAACAGAAATCAACTATTGTCAATAAAACAGTTGATGTCTAGGTCTACATTCAGGCCTCTGGGTTGAAGGGACTTGAGCTCTACAATCCACTTCGTCTCAAGACGGGACACTGCTCTCCTCTTATGCCCCCCCCTCCAATGCTGATCAATCACATCAATAGCTGTGAATTTCAGAGATGAAGGGTCTTTAGCATGACAATCTTTATAATGCTTTGATAATGAATGGTGCTCAAAGCCCTTTTTTATTTTATTGTAATGCTCCCTGAGTCGATCCCTCAGACGTCTAGTAGTTCTACCCACATACTGGAGATTACAGGGACATTTCAAAAGGTATACTGTGTGCGTAGTATTGCATGTGATAGTTTGATGTATGGTATACCTTTTACCGGTGATGCTAGAACCAAACTCCTTAACTTTAGTTTTATGTACCCCATTATGTCTACAGGCAATACATTTATTGCACGGGAAGAACCCTTTAAGTCCGAATGGTGAAGTCATATTCCTTGGCTGATCGACTACATTAGGGGCCACCAAAAGTCTGAGTGGGGGTGCCTTCCTAAAAGTGATCTCAGGGAATTCCGGTAAAGAATCACCCAATATAGGGTCATTCCTAAGGACAGCCCAATTCTTCTTAATAATTCTGGTGACTTCTCTGAATTGAATGGAGAAATCCGTGACAAAGGGGCAAAATTTGTCCGGTCTTACTCTTTTTTCCATAGTGAGCAGATCCTCCCTATCCAATAAGCCAATCTCATTGGCAGTTTGATCCAAAATGTGAGAGTTATAACCTTTCTCCACAAATCTGGCTTTGAGTAACCCTGATTGGTAGTGATAATCTGGCAAGGTGGTACAGTTCCTCCTTAACCTGAGGAATTGTTCCCTAGGGACATTGTTTAGCCAGGTCAGATGATGACAGCTATCAGTGGGTATATACCCATTCCTGTCCGTACTTTTAAAATACGTCCTGGTCACAACCTTAGTACCACTATTAATTAAAACAAGGTCTAAAAAGTTAATTTCTTTAAGATCATATTCATATGATAACTTGATATTGAGGTCATTATAGTTTAAAGTAGTAAAAAAATTGTTTAAAGAAAGCTCATCCCCCTGCCATAGAAGAAACAGGTCATCGATGTAGCGCCGGTAAAATATAAGGGGAGGCCAGTCACGTGAATACACTAAATCTTCCTCCCACCTGGCCATAAACAAATTGACCAGGCTGGGGGCAAACCTAGCCCCCATCGCAACATTCATGACCTGTAGGTAAAAAGTATGATTAAACCAAAAGAAGTTTTTATGCATAGCAAAGTCCAGAAGTTCCAGGATGAACTCTTTTTGCCGTCTGGGAATATCAAAAACAGTATCTAGATAGAACTGGACCGCATTCATTCCATCTCTATGCTTTATGTTACTATATAAAGCAGAAACATCTGCAGTAACTAGATAAGTTTTCTCATTGATATTAAAATCTTTAAGATCTATTAATAATTGCTTTGTATCACGTAAGAATGCAGGTGTGGATCTAACCAAAGGTTGAAGAAACATATCAACATATTCCCCTATGCGGGAATTCAATGACCCTATACCACTAATGATGGGTCTTCCGGGGGGACAACTTGAATTTTTATGTATTTTCGGGAGGCAGTACATTATAGGAAGCCGCGGGGCTACTGGGCATAAATATGCTTTTTCTTTTTTAGTTATTATATTGTTTTCAAAACCTCGTTTAATAATAGCTTTCAATTCTTTTTTATAAGGCAACATTGGATTTTTAGGTAGCACTTGATATGTGTCCCTGTCATCCAACAACAGATATACCTGTCTCATATAGTCTGCCTTATCCAAAATTACCACGCCTCCCCCCTTATCAGCGGGTCTGACCACTAAATCCTTATTAGCCAACAGAGATTTAATACTGTCATTAATTTTATGTTGATTCCGTAAATTCTTAACTTTAATGTTATCCAAATCCTTTAAAACCATACTTTTAAAAGTATTAATATGTGATTGTGCTGGGGGATTAAACAGTGAAGCATTCCGTAAATTGGAATGTCTAACATCATCATTCCCATTACCGGAAGCGTTGTGTACAGAAGGCGTATTTAAAAAATATCTTTTTATCGATAAACGACGTGTAAATTTGTGTATGTCCACATATGTGCTAAATTTATCTAATTTTCTCTTTGGTGCAAATTTTAGACCCTTGTTCAGTAAATTCAGCTCATCATTATTAAGAGTTACTTTACTTAAGTTAAAGATGCCTTTAGCTATCACATTTTCCTCTTTTTGTGGTCTATTGACTCTTTTCCCTCCTCGCTTTCCTCTGTACGCGTACTTCTTTTCCGCGTTGCATTTCCACCTAAAAAATGATTGGGTTGGGGGTTGCGGAGAGCAGGTCCCATATTAGCCTGGGGGGTGGGGTTTCGCATATTTTGATTCCCATTCCTATTGTGCGGTGGATTATATGGGTACTGATTACCATAATTCCTTCCCCTATTAGGATTCATAGGGGGACCCCCCCGATTCCTTGGTTCAGGGGGTCTCCAATAAGGTTGATTACTCCCCCTATTATTACTCCTATCATAATCCGGATTGTAATACCCATCCTGCGAGTCTCTCCATGAGACCGTCCGTTGTCTGGGTGGTTGTTCCCACCCTCCAGAATACGGAAATTGTTGAGTTCCTGTCCTAGGGTATTGATCCAAGGGGTGTAACCTCATATCCCTATTCCCTATTTCCTCATCATCGTAGTCATAAAGATCATTATATCTATTATAAGTCGAGACGTTATACTCGTCTCTGTAAGGACCACGCTTAGCTGATTTGGGCATTGAGGAAGAAGGCCTAGAGGTATTACCAGTATTATTATGAGGATAAGGAGGTCGTGGTCTAGATCCCCTAGGGACTTCATGGTTAGGAACAGAAGCCGCGTCTTTCCCAGTGCCGCTGGCATCCTGCCAACCAAATACATTATTATTTTTATAATCCATTAAGTCCCTATTGTATTTTTTCCTCTTTTTACTTTTCTGTTCCCTTTCGGTTTTTTCCAAAAGCTGTTTAACCCGATCTGACTCGGTTTTATATTCCTCTTTGTTCATATGGGGTCGCAATTTCTCGCGTGTTGAATTGATTTCATTATCCAAGTAAGATAGTTTTTTCTTCTTACGGGCTACCAGAAATCCTAATAATTCTAAGCCCATTTTGTTGAAAAAATTGAACCATTCGGTTTCACAATTAATATCCCCATTTTCTGGGGGAATATCCCATCTCAGGGATCTGGGTACTAATCCCTCTTTGATATACTTCTCAAGGAGAGTAATATCCCATATGGTTCTAACCTCTGATGTAGCGAGATTAGCCAAATGGAGAAAAATACCATGTAGGTCATTATAAATGTCATGCTAAAGACCCTTCATCTCTGAAATTCACAGCTATTGGTGTGATTGATCAGCATTGGAGGGGGGGGCATAAGAGGAGAGCAGTGTCCCGTCTTGAGACGAAGTGGATTGTAGAGCTCAAGTCCCTTCAACCCAGAGGCCTGAATGTAGACCTAGACATCAACTGTTTTATTGACAATAGTTGATTTCTGTTTGAGGAGGTTTATAGTTTTTACCGTTATAGCTCTTTTATGATTTTAGACTTTTATCCTGTCCACAGTGCTATCTTTATTAGGGTTTTAATTTAATTTTAATTTAATTTTTTCACTAATATATGTGTTATTTCCGGTTTCTGCACCTTTGAGCGTTAGCTTTTTTATATGGAACAATAATAATGTCAGTATCAATAATACCGTACATTTATAACCTCTTTACATGATATTATATGATCATTAGTATCGTTTTGACCGTTTGTCATGAGTATGTGACACTTATTTTTGGTAATAGCACATATACAGTTGTGGCCAAAATTATTCAACCCCCAATGCTGTAAAGGGGTTTAGGGACTATAGTGTACATTTGGAATTGTATTCAGAATCAAATCCTACAAGGACGTTGTAACTACCCAAATGCAACTAAAATGACATCAATTGTTTATGTAATACAGTAGTAAATGGTTCTTATGTGGTTTCTTCATTGCCACAATTATTCAACCCCTTAAAGACTACCACTCTGAAGAACAGAGGTTCATACAGGTGCTTTCCATCAGGTATTGAAAACACCTGTGGATGTCACCGAGCAGCAATCAAGCATAATAAGCACCAATTAGGCAGCTTTAAAATGACTGTGATACTCAGCTCCTTCTAGACATTTACTGGTGTGGTTACAAACATGGTGAAGGCAAGAGAATGGTCCAGGAAGACAAGAGAAGAGGTGATTTCTCTTCACAGGAAGGGCAATGGCTATAAGAAGATTGCAAAGATGTTAAACATACCAAGAGACACCTTAGGAAGCATCATTCGCAAATTCAAGGCAAAGGGCACTGTTGAAACGCTACCTGGTCGTGGCAGAAAGAAGATGCTGACTTCGACTGCTGTGCGCTACCTGAAGCGTAGAGTGGAGAGAAGTCCCCGTGTGACTGCTGAGGAACTGAGAAAAGATTTGTCAGATGTGGGTACAGAAGTTTCAGCCCAGACAATAAGACGCACACTGCGTAATGAAGGCCTCCGTGCCAGAACTCCCAGGCGTACCCCCTTGCTGTCTCCAAAGAATAAGAAGAGTCGACTGCAGTATGCCAAAAGCCATGTGGACAAACCACAAAAGTTGTGGGATAGTGTTCTGTGGACTGATGAAACAAAATTAGAACTGTTTGGGCCCATGGATCAACGCTATGTTTGGAGGAGGAAGAACAAGGCCTATGATGAAAAGAACACCTTGCCTACTGTGAAGCATGGTGGAGGGTCAATCATGCTTTGGGGCTGTTTTGCTTCTGCAGGTACAGGGAAGCTTCAGCGTGTGCAAGGTACCATGAATTCTCTTCAGTACCAGGAGATATTGGATGGAAACGTGATGCAGTCCGTCACACACCTGAGGCTTGGGAGACGTTGGACCTTTCAACAGGACAATGATCCCAAGCATACCTCCAAGTCCACTAGAGCATGGTTGCAGAGGAAAGGCTGGAACATTTTGGAGTGGCCATCGCAGTCACCAGACTTAAATCCGATTGAGAACCTCTGGTGGGACTTAAAGAAAGCAGTTGCAGTGCGCAAGCCTAAGAATGTGACTGAACTGGAGGCCTTTGCCCATGAAGAATGGGCGAAGATACCCGTAGATCGCTGCAAGACACTTGTGTCAAGCTATGCTTCACGTTTAAAAGCTGTTATAACTGTAAAAGGATGCTGTACTAAGTACTAAGATTGAATGTCACTTGGGGGTTGAATAAAACTGATAATGCTGTGAGCACAGAAAAGACATTTGTGGTTATTTCATTATAACTGTTATGTTATATTTGTCTGACCTACAAGTGCCTCTTTAATGTAAATGTAAGCAAGATGACTGAATGATCAAAAGCAATGTCAAACTGGCCAAAACACTCAATTTCAGTGGGGGTTGAATAATTTTGGCCACAACTGTAAGTCATCGAAATGTGTCATGATTATATTGTTTCATTTAAGATTCTCTTCATGTTATTCCTGGGGAGCAGGAACTAATGGATCATTGTTAGGACTCTAATTATATGTGATCCATCAGTGTGTATTTGTACAACATTGAACATATGCTGTTCTTTTAAATTTTATGTTTTTTAAATTCATGCCATTATTATTGATATACATGTTTTTATGGCTTTGATATATTTCCCTGGTGATCTAGTGTATCTAGATCGAGTTTACATTAATAAAAGCTGCTGCTCTGGTCTCAGCTTCTATGGAAGACAAGAGCAGCCGTCCAGACCCGCCCTAACCCTGCCTATGTGTGGGCAGACTTCAACATTGGGCCTCAGTGTCCATATTGATGATGCGCTCGCGCATTCGCAGTCGTTACGAGTTAGCGTGTGACGTCATTCGCGCATGCGCAGTATTCCGGAGCGGCGCGTGGTGCGTAATGCGCATGCGCGACCGCGGCATTTTTAAATTGGCGTCTAGGGGCAGGATTCACCCCTTTGAAAACGAGCTTTAGCTCGAAACATGTTAGGGGATCCACCCTATTGACGCCTTTGCTACTAGGGATCCACTAGCCACCAGGGAACTACCTCATCTGACCTGGATGAGTATATTTCTAATAATACTCACTATACTCTATGGCTTTGTATTTGTGATACCACTGGCCACCAGGGTCCTATCGATTGGACTTTGATCTGTATGCGTTGCATGTTGAGTGAACCACTGACCATCAGGGAGCTGATTTATGTGGGCCTGGATTTATATTATATCAATGTGAGTCCTGGTTGCTTGGTTTTTGTCTTGTGTTCTTAAATAAACGTACTTTACTATTAGCGCTTTCTTGCCTCCCGGCTCGTTTGTAATGAGCTTATGCAAGGTGGCGTTTTGGATTTGAAAGCCAGAAGGGGCCTGGATAGCGTTGTACCTGTGACCCGGATGTCCATATATGACCAGATGGTGCCCAGGCTGTTGACCAGACCATGATGCCCGGTTGCTGTTAATTACATACAATGCTCATATTGTGTGTACTTGTGGTAAGCGCACAACCTCACTAATTTCTCTTATTTCATCGTTTGTGATCTGGAACATCATTGGATCATTTCCATTTTTTCAGGCTGGAATATATGAACTATTATATGAACTGCTGTATTGGTACTTCATATCATAAACAGTCCCGTGTTTATTATCTGTTCTCTAGCGCTACATACCCCATTCATAGTTTATGTTCCAAGGTATTGAGGATTACCCTGTATGTTAGCTGCTTACCTGATCTGTTTGCGCTCACTTACCCACCTTTGAGAGGAGAGATCATGCTGCGGGACTGCATCTGTGACATTCTCAGTGTCACTGCTTTGAGCACAGGCTGCCGTTGAGGAGGGAGGAGGGGGGGAGAGGGGGAAGTTGTATGGGACCTGTCCCTCTGCTGGGAGCGGAACAGCTCCTGTATATGCCGCGATTGCGGCTGAGTAAGGACCCGTGGGGAACGGGAACGGGAACCGGGTGTGTTCCGGTCCGTTTTCCCCATGTTTATGTGCCCCTGCCTCACCCGATCCTCTGTGCAGTGTGAGGAGAAGTCTTCGGCTGGCGGGAGCACCTGGCTTAAGCGGCCATTCCGGACTGCAGCAGACCACGCCCCCTTCTTTTCTTTTCTTCTTTTAAATGCACATAAAGTAGTATGGGAAGCTTTTTGTTGAAATAAATGGTCTAGCAAAAGGGTTTGATTTGTTGTCAGTGGGGCACACTGACAGCATTAGAAACCAATGTTACAAAAATCAGCTCACTCAACCCTATTTGCAAGCATATGTACTTTCCCCACTGGACTCCTCTAGTATGAATTGAATCGTAGACACTCCTTTACCTGTGCCTTTCATTTTTGCTCTTTGGTATCTTATGATACAATACTCTTGGATTTCTAAGTATCTGAACACAGATTTATATGAATATATCAAATTGTCTGAGAGGTGAAAGAAGCTTTTCTTGCTGCCTATAGCAGGCGATCTTCCATTCATTCCTACACTGAACTAGTAAAATAGGGAGACCGACAAGCAATGAGGAATTTGATGGCTTGTCACGGCGACATAACAATTAAAGTGGTTCTAAAGGCTTGAGTTTTTTTTTTATCCTCATGCATTTTATTCAGTGTGCAGTTCTCACCTCATCCCCCCTTATACTCACCTGAGCCCCATCTAGCGGTGTGCAGAAGAGCAGAAGCTCTTCTGGGTCTCTCTCTCTCATTATTGGCTGAGAAACAACATCAGGAGCCATTGGCTCCCGCAGTTGTCAATCACAGCCAGTGAGGAGGGAGCAGGGCTGAGCCATGCCCTGTGCATCTCATAGATATATAGAGGCGGCTCAGGAGTGAGCATGAACGAGTGCCCCAGAGCAAGCTGGGGGAACTAAGCAGGGGGAAGGGGACAGGATTGCTGGCAGGAGACTTGAGAAGAGGAGGATCAGGGCTGCTCTGTGCAAAACCATTGCACAGTGCAGGTAAGCATGACATGTTTGTTATATTAAACAAAAATTGAACCTTTACAATCACTTTATTCCTTAGACAGGACTAGTACAGCAGAATATATTTCTTTGGGGTGGCAAATGCAGGTATAAAGTTCACTAGCCTTAGACAGTATTATCTAGCTAAAATAGATTTCTATCAGAGGTAGGGAGTCAGTCAACAGTAAGTGGTTTCAAATAGAGATGAGCGAATTATTCAAAAATTCGGTTCGGCTGATTCGCCGAATTCGCCGATTAAATTCGCTTTGTGCCGAATATATTCGCTGCGAATTTAACTTATAAAAAGGGTGTTTCTAGGCTTCAGAGAGCCTTTATATTAGTGCAGAACACTGTACCTTTAATTTAAATGCCCTTGGAGTCTGCTGGGGAAGAGAAATAATACTGTCAGTCAGTATGACATGCAGATGAGTGCCGTCGATCTTAGAATCACCGCACACTTCACTCATTTGGGCAGTCACGGGGCCAAAACCAGAGTGTGGAGCCACAGTGTGGCGGTGGAGGCAGCAGCAATGGGAGGCCATACAGCAACCTATGACAAAATGGAACCCACCAGCAGTGTGAGGAGACCTGAAAGTGGCACATGGCAGAGTGTGGCGATGGAGACAGCAGCAATGGGAGGCCGTACAGGGACCCATGACACACTCTGGACCTGGCAGCAGCATGAGGAGGCGGTACAGGGGCCCATGACAGATTACGGGCCTGGCAGCAGCATGAGGAGTCGGTACGGGGGCCCATGGCAGATTACGGGCCTGGCAGCAGCATGAGGAGGCGGTACAGGGACCCATGGCAGAGTGGCGGAGCGTAAGCAGCTAAAATTGAAGGCCATACAGAGGCCTATGTTAAAAAGTCCCCCCAGCAGCAGCATGGGGAGACGACTATCAAGAGTTCAATGGCAGAGTGGTGGAGCAGAAGCAGCTTCAATTGAAGGCCATACACAGGCCTAGGTTAAAAAGCGGAAGCCGTCAGCAGCGTGAGCAGACGACAGAGGCACATGGCGCAGGGTGGCGGTGGAGGCAGCAGAAATGGAAGGCCATACAGCACCCTATCACAAAATGGAACCCACCAACAGTGTAAGGAGACCTGAAAGTGGCACATGGCGCAGGGTGGTGGTGGAGGCAGCAGTATTCGGAAGACATACACAGGACTAGTTTAAAAAGCGGAAGCCGTCAGCAGCGTGAGCAGACGACAGAGGCACATGGCGCAGGGTGGCGGTGGAGGCAGCAGTATTCGGAAGCCATACACAGGCCTAGGTTAAAAAGCGTAAGCCGTCAGCAGCGTGAGCAGACGACAGAGACACATGGCGCAGGGTGGCGGTGGATGCAGCAGTATTTGGAAGCCAAACACAGGCCTCGGTTAAAAAGCGGAAGCCATCAGCAGCGTGAGCAGACGACAGAGGCACATGGCGCAGGGTGGCGGTGGAGGCAGCAGAAATGGAAGGCCATACAGCACCCTATCACAAAATGGAACCCACCAACAGTGTAAGGAGACCTGAAAGTGGCACATGGCGCAGGGTGGCGGTGGAGGCAGCAGTATTCGGAAGACATACACAGGACTAGTTTAAAAAGCGGAAGCCGTCAGCAGCGTGAGCAGACGACAGAGGCACATGGCGCAGGGTGGCGGTGGAGGCAGCAGTATTCGGAAGCCATACACAGGCCTAGGTTAAAAAGCGGAAGCCGTCAGCAGCGTGAGCAGACGACAGAGACACATGGCACAGGGTGGCGGTGGATGCAGCAGTATTCGGAAGCCAAACACAGGCCTCGGTTAAAAAGCGGAAGCCGTCAGCAGCGTGAGCAGACGACAGAGGCACATGGCGCAGGGTGGCGGTGGAGGCAGCAGCAATGGAAGGCCATACAGCACCCTATCACAAAATGGAACCCACCAACAGTGTAAGGAGACCTGAAAGTGGCACATGGCGCAGGGTGGCGGGGGAGGCAGCAGTATTCGGAAGACATACACAGGACTAGTTTAAAAAGCGGAAGCCGTCAGCAGCATGAGCAGACGACAGAGGCACATGGCGCAGGGTGGCGGTGGAGGCAGCAGTATTCGGAAGCCATACACAGGCCTAGGTTAAAAAGCGGAAGCCGTCAGCAGCGTGAGCAGATGACAGAGACACATAGCGCAGGGTGGCGGTGGATGCAGCAGTATTCGGAAGCCAAACACAGGCCTCGGTTAAAAAGCGGAAGCCGTCAGCAGCGTGAGCAGACGACAGAGGCACATGGCGCAGGGTGGCGGTGGAGGCAGCAGCAATGGAAGGCCATACAGCACCCTATCACAAAATGGAACCCACCAACAGTGTAAGGAGACCTGAAAGTGGCACATGGCGCAGGGTGGCGGTGGAGGCAGCAGTATTCGGAAGCCATACACAGGCCTCGGTTAAAAAGCGGAAGCCGTCAGCAGCGTGAGCAGACGACAGAGACACATGGCGCAGGGTGGCGGTGGATGCAGCAGTATTCGGAAGCCAAACACAGCCCTCGGTTAAAAAGCGGAAGCCGTCAGCAGCGTGAGCAGACGACAGAGGCACATGGCGCAGGGTGGCGGTGGAGGCAGCAGCAATGGAAGGCCATACAGCACCCTATCACAAAATGGAACCCACCAACAGTGTAAGGAGACCTGAAAGTGGCACATGGCGCAGGGTGGCGGTGGAGGCAGCAGTATTCGGAAGACATACACAGGACTAGTTTAAAAAGCGGAAGCCGTCAGCAGCGTGAGCAGACGACAGAGGCACATGGCGCAGGGTGGCGGTGGATGCAGCAGTATTCGGAAGCCAAACACAGGCCTCGGTTAAAAAGCGGAAGCCGTCAGCAGCGTGAGCAGACGACAGAGGCACATGGCGCAGGGTGGCGGTGGAGGCAGCAGCAATGGAAGGCCATACAGCACCCTATCACAAAATGGAACCCACCAACAGTGTAAGGAGACCTGAAAGTGGCACATGGCGCAGGGTGGCGGTGGAGGCAGCAGTATTCGGAAGCCATACACAGGCCTCGGTTAAAAAGCGGAAGCCGTCAGCAGCGTGAGCAGACGACAGAGACACATGGCGCAGGGTGGCGGTGGATGCAGCAGTATTCGGAAGCCAAACACAGGCCTCGGTTAAAAAGCGGAAGCCGTCAGCAGCGTGAGCAGACGACAGAGGCACATGGCGCAGGGTGGCGGTGGATGCAGCAGCAATGGAAGGCCATACAGCACCCTATCACAAAATGGAACCCACCAACAGTGTAAGGAGACCGGAAAGTGGCACATGGCGCAGGGTGGCGGTGGAGGCAGCAGTATTCGGAAGACATACACAGGACTAGTTTAAAAAGCGGAAGCCGTCAGCAGCGTGAGCAGACGACAGAGGCACATGGCGCAGGGTGGCGGTGGATGCAGCAGTATTCGGAAGCCAAACACAGGCCTCGGTTAAAAAGCGGAAGCCGTCAGCAGCGTGAGCAGACGACAGAGGTACATGGCGCAGGGTGGCGGTGGAAGCAGCAGTATTCGGAAGCCAAACACAGGCCTCGGTTAAAAAGCGGAAGCCGTCAGCAGCGTGAGCAGACGACAGAGGTACATGGCGCAGGGTGGCGGTGGAGGCAGCAGCAATGGAAGGCCATACAGCACCCTATCACAAAATGGAACCCACCAACAGTGTAAGGAGACCTGAAAGTGGCACATGGCGCAGGGTGGCGGTGGAGGCAGCAGTATTCGGAAGACATACACAGGACTAGTTTAAAAAGCGGAAGCCGTCAGCAGCGTGAGCAGATGACAGAGGCAAATGGCGCAGGGTGGCGGTGGAGGCAGCAGTATTCGGAAGCCATACACAGGCCTAGGTTAAAAAGCGGAAGCCGTCAGCAGCGTGAGCAGACGACAGAGGCACATGGCGCAGGGTGGCGGTGGAGGCAGCAGTATTCGGAAGCCATACACAGGCCTAGGTTTAAAACTGGAACCCAGCAGCGTGAGCAGACGACAAAGACGCACATGGCAGAGGATGGATCTGGCAGCAGTATGAGAAGGCGGTACAGGGGCCCGTGGCACAGTGTGGTGATGGGGGCTACAGCAACTGGATGCCAGAAAGTGGCCGATAGGGCTATATACTGCATGACTACATAGGTGGTTTTTATAGTACTTTATTTTGGCCTCCCTCTCAGCAGGTGTGAAAAAGGCCACCATTTTGGAACGGTAGCGAGGGTCCAACAAGGTGGACAGCCAAAAGTCATCCCTCTGTCTGATGGTTATTATTCGGCTGTCGCTACGCAAGCAACCGAGCATGCTATGGGCCATTTGTGCCAAGGAATGCGAGGGACTCCCTGCCTCCATCTCCACAGCATACTGCCACGGTGCGTCTGGGTCCTCTGTCTCCTCCTCCTCCTCTACCAGATGCTCCTGCTCCTCCACTCCTGTCCTCTGAGTGGAAAAACCACCCATTTCACTCAATAATTCCTGAGCACCAATGTCCTCCTCTACCTCCTCCTCTTCTTCCTGTCCTGCCCCCACAGGGGTCATGTGGCGTTGAGATCTGTGCGCCACGTCTACCGCACCCTGACCAGCCATTGTTAACAGCATTTGTTCCAGGACGTGCAACAGAGGAATGACGTCGTTCATCCCATAGTCCTGCCGACTCACGAATAGCGTGGCCTCCTCAAAGGGCCTGAGCAAGCGGCAGGTGTCACGCATGAGCTGCCAATGGCTGACATCTAAGTTACACAGGGGAGTACCTTTATCCGCTTGTAACATCAGGAAATCGGTGATGGCCTTTCGCTGTTCGTAAAGGCGGTTAACATATGTAGGGTTGAATTCCACCTTGTTGCAACGTCGCAGATCAGGCGATGCTGTGGAATTCCGTTCTGCCGCTGCAGCTCAAGGAGGGTGTGCTTTGCGGTGTAGGAATGGCTGAAATGCATGCAAAGTTTACGTGACATTTTAAGGATGTCTTGCAGTGGGATGGTGGATTTTAGGAACCGCTTGACAACCAGATTGAACACGTGAGCCATGCATGGCGCATGGCACAACCTTCCTTGACGCAGAGCAGACACCATGTTCTTTCCGTTGTCGGTCAACATGGTTCCGATTTTCAGTTTGCGCGGAGACAGCCATCTGTCGATTTCTCTGTTCATTACACTCAGAAGTTCCTCCCCTGTGTGACTACGTTCGCCAAGGCATACCAGGTGCAGCACAGCGTGACACCGTTGCGCACTGCACATGTGATATGCCGGTCGGGTAATGGGACTTGGCACGGGGGTGGCGGCTGAGGACACGGCGGAAGAAGAGGTGGTAGAGGCGGACATCTTTGCTGGACCAAGGACATGCAAACGTGGAGGCAAAAGCGGCGTGACCTGTCCAAGTTGCTGGTGCGGCTGTGCCGGCACCACGTTCACCCAGTGGGCCGTAAATGACATGTACTGTCCCTGACCGTAGTTACAGCTCCACACATCGGTGCTGCCGTGCACTTTGGCAGAGACCGACATGCTCAAAGACTGGCCCACCATCTCTTCTACATGTGAATGCAGGGCTGGCACTGCCTTTTTGGTGAAGAAATGCCGGCTTGGCACTCTCCACCGCGGCTCGGCACAAGCCATCATTTCTCGGAAAGGTGCTGAGCCCACCACTTGGAAAGGGAGGGACTGCAGCACCAGCAACTTGGACAGGAGGACGTTCAGCTTCTGCACCGTCGGGTGCGTGCTCGCAAACTGTTGTCTCTTGGAAACGGATTGCAAGAAAGACTGCTGACGGAATCCGTGAAGAGGAGTAGCAGGAGAAGGAGCATCTGAACGAGCGGAAGATGCCAACGAGCGACAACTCCCCTCAGCAGAGGTGTTGGAGCCTTGACTGGCTGATAGAGGGCGATTGACGTCGGGTGACGGAGCAAGTAACGGAGCGGGTGATGGAGCGGGGGCTGGGGCAGGCAGAACCGCCGTATCTTTATCACGGTTTTCCCAGGCCACCGAATGGCGACGCTGCATATGCTGACGCAACGCTGTAGTCCCAACATTGGCCCCCTGGCCACGCTTGACTTTCTGGCCACATAGTCGACATACGGCAACGTTTACTTCCTCGGGCGGCGTGACGAAAAATTGCCACACCGCCGAGTAGGAAACTTTGCCCCCGCTACTCCTCACTGGCTGACTGCTACTTCGTCCGTGCACACCGGCACCACTACTGGCTGTGGTGGTAGGCTGCAGTGGAGCTGGTGCTCTACTCCGTGGCCGTTTGGCTCCACTGACACTGCTGCGACCCTGCTGCCTCCTGGGCAACCCACCGACTGTTTTGCTCGCTGGCAAGCTGGCACCCTCTTCTCCTGATGATGCGGAAGCAATAGCCTGATGACGACGAGGCTGCCAAGTGCGATCAGCCTCATCATCATCAATTAGGGTCTCCGCCTCACTACTAGCCCCCTCGGCTGCGTGTGGGTCAGGAGACAGACCTGTCTCTAGACCGGCTACCGAGCCACTCTCCTCGCCACTACTTCTTCGCCTGGCTGCTGAAGAGGCGGATGTCTCCCCCCGTTCCTGACCGCTCTCTGTTAGCTCTTCCTCACTGTACAGTGGGGCTGAGCCCACAGCATGCGATACTTCGCTTGGTGAGGGAACACCAAAGGACAGGGGCAGGTCGAGGACACCTGATTTCAGTGGGCTTGCTCCCGGGCCATGCCAACTAACGGTTGTGTCTGACGTACCCACCGACCGTTGGCTGTAGGTGTCAGAGGTGACCTGGGAAGAGGAAGACGACCGAGTCAACCAATCGATGACGGCAGGGTTGTCGGTGGAGACACGACCACTGGATGACACCGGGAGCACTGGCCTCTGGCTGCGACTAGTGCTGCCTCGACCCCTTCCTCTGCTGCCACGTCTGCTCGCTCCTGAAACATTGCCTCCTCTGCCACTCCTCTGCGTGTTGTCTGACATACTCTTTAATTCAATAAGCACCCCAAAAATAAAACCGGATTTAACTCTTTGAACGTACAATAGTGGTTGTGAAGCAGAAAGTCAGTTTATTTAGCACAATTGGTCAATTGCAGCTTGCCGTTGGCTGTAAACTGTACGTTTATGTCACTGGAATGCACTAATCACCCAAAAAATATTACCGCCACCCGGCGTGTAAATGGATCTAACTCTTTGAACGTACAATAGTGGTTGTGAAGCAGAAAGTCAGTTTATTTAGCACAATCGGTCAATTGCAGCTTGCTGTTGGCTGGAAACTGTACGTTTATGTCACTGGAATGCACTAATCACCCAAGAAATATTACCGCCACCCGGTGTGTAAATGGATCTAACTCTTTGAACGTACAATGGTGGTTGTGAAGCAGAAAGTCAGTTTATTGTACACAATCGGTCAATTGCAGCTTGCTGTTGGCTGGAAACTGTACGTTTATGTCACTGGAATGCACTAATCACCCAAAAAATATTACCGCCACCCGGCGTGTAAATGGATTTAACTCTTTGAACGTACAATAGTGGTTGTGAAGCAGAAAGTCAGTTTATTTAGCACAATCGGTCAATTGCAGCTTGCCGTTGGCTGGAAACTGTACGTTTATGTCACTGGAATGCACTAATCACCCAAAAAATATTACCGCCACCCGGCGTGTAAATGGATCTAACTCTTTGAACGTACAATGGTGGTTGTGAAGCAGAAAGTCAGTTTATTGTACACAATCGGTCAATTGCAGCTTGCCGTTGGCTGGAAACTGTACGTTTCTGTCACTGGAATGCACTAATCACCCAAAAAATATTACCGCCAGCCGGCGTGTAAATGGATTTAACTCTTTGAACGTACAATAGTGGTTGTGAAGCAGAAAGTCAGTTTATTTAGCACAATCGGTCAATTGCAGCTTGCCGTTGGCTGGAAACTGTACGTTTATGTCACTGGAATGCACTAATCACCCAAAAAATATTACCGCCACCCGGCATGTAAATGGATCTAACTCTTTGAACGTACAATAGTGGTTGTGAAGCAGAAAGTCAGTTTATTTAGCACAATCGGTCAATTGCAGCTTGCCGTTGGCTGGAAACTGTACGTTTATGTTACTGGAATGCACTAATCACCCAAAAAATATTACCGCCACCCGGCGTGTAAATGGATCTAACTCTTTGAACGTACAATAGTGGTTGTGAAGCAGAAAGTTAGTTTATTTAGCACAATCGGTCAATTGCAGCTTGCCGCTGGCTGGAAACTGTACGTTTATGTCACTAGAATGCACTAATCACCCAAAAAATATTACCGCCACCCGGCGTTTAAATGGATCTAACTCTTTGAACGTACAATAGTGGTTGTGAAGTAGAAAGTCAGTTTATTTAGCACAATCGGTCAATTGCAGCTTGCCGTTGGCTGGAAACTGTACGTTTATGTCACTGGAATGCACTAATCACCCAAAAAATATTACCGCCACCCGGCGTGTATATGGATTTAACTCTTTGAACGTACAATAGTGGTTGTGAAGCAGAAATTCAGTTTACTTAGCACAGTCGGTCAATTGCAGCTTGCCGTTGGCTGGAAACTGTACGTTTATGTCACTGGAATGCACTAATCACCCCAAAAATATTACCGCCACCCGGCGTGTATATGGATTTAACTCTTTGAACGTACAATAGTGGTTGTGAAGCAGAAATTCAGTTTATTTAGCACAATCGGTCAATTGCAGCTTGCCGTTGGCTGGAAACTGTACGTTTATGTCACTGGAATGCACTAATCACCCAAAAAATATTACCGCCACCCGGCGTGTATATGGATTTAACTCTTTGAACGTACAATAGTGGTTGTGAAGCAGAAATTCAGTTTATTTAGCACAATCGGTCAATTGCAGCTTGCCGTTGGCTGGAAACTGTACGTTTATGTCACTGGAATGCACTAATCACCCCAAAAATATTACCGCCACCCGGCGTGTATATGGATTTAACTCTTTGAACGTACAATAGTGGTTGTGAAGCAGAAATTCAGTTTATTTAGCACAATCGGTCAATTGCAGCTTGCCGTTGGCTGGAAACTGTACGTTTATGTCACTGGAATGCACTAATCACCCAAAAAATATTACCGCCACCCGGCATGTAAATGGATCTAACTCTTTGAACGTACAATAGTGGTTGTGAAGCAGAAAGTCAGTTTATTTTGCACAATCGGCAAACTGCAGCACCAACTGTGCACGACAGCCACCAAAAAAAAAAGGGTTTATGTCACTTTAAATTTTCGATTCTTTGATAGCTGTGGCCCTGAGTAACGATTCTGTGTCCCTGAGTAACAATTCTGTGTCCCTGAGTAACGATTCTGTGTCCCTGAGTAACGATTCTGTGTTCCTGAGTAACAATTCTGTGTCCCTGAGTAACGATTCTGTGTCCCTCAGTAACAATTCTGTGTCCCTGAGTAACGATTCTGTGTCCCTGAGTAACGATTCTGTGTCCCTCAGTAACAATTCTGTGTCCCTGAGTAACGATTCTGTGTCCCTGAGTAACGATTCTGTGTCCCTGAGTAACGATTCTGTGTTCCTGAGTAACAATTCTGTGTCCCTGAGTAACGATTCTGTGTCCCTGAGTAACGATTCTGTGTCCCTGAGTAACGATTCTGTGTCCCTGAGTAACGATTCTGTGGCCCTAAAGTCTCTGTGGCCCTAACTCTGTCCCTTAATACAGACAGGTCTGTCTCTCTTGAATGACCGGAGGCTAATGGAGAATTCTAAGATGGCCGCGATTTATAGCTCCACCATTACACAGTGCTGGCTGGCTGCTGATTGGCTAATGCGATCACATGTCATGATTCATGACTCATGAATGCATTATGGGTCAGCGCGCCTTGTCTGCGCGCCTTCCCAGAGATCCCCGCCCCATCTTCTCTGTCCATTTTCTCCTGTCGCCACACATGTCGCCGCCATTTTTGGGAAAATTCGATTCGTGCATCCGAAGTTTGCTAATCTTCGGATTCGTCGCGAATCGAATTTTTCCAAATCTTCGGAACGAATTCCACTTCGTCATGTTCGATTCGCTCATCTCTAGTTTTAAACATGCTGGGGACAATCCAAGATCTATAAAATAAAACAAATGGTGCAGACTTGATGGACCACTCCGTCTTTCTTCTGCTGTCACTATTTTACTTCATATAAAATCAAATCAAATCTAAAATATGAAAATATAAATGACTACAGATATTTGTAATTAAAAACCAATTTGAATGTATTTTAAATACGTCTAGTGCAGGTACTAGAATCGGAGCTGATGCCAGCCTCTTGTAATTAGTTGGCTAAAGAAAGTGGCAAAATTTGTTATTTTGTGTAATTTTGATTTACTGTAGAGAAGCACCCATTGTTTGTTTCTGGCTCCTAGACTTTTGTACTCTCCTGTACAGTAAAATTGAAATTGGGAGAGGGAGAACTCTGTTGCCCCTGAAAGATGTCCCATTGGACGAAACATGTGCAGGGCAGAGCTCAGCGATGACATCAGCATGTTCGTCCAGAAAGCCAGTGTCTGTTTGCTATTGCTTTGCTTGTGAGTACCCATAAAGTTTATTAATAAATTGGTTTTATCTGTACTTCACTATGGTATTTCCATGCTTCTTTCTGGCTATGTGTTAATGTCACTGAGGCAAGATTACGTGAAGCGATACAGTAGCTGTGTGAGGCTTGAGGCACATCCAACTGTGAGAGAGGGAGTTGGAGCTGGAGCTATCCATCCATTCAGGCACTGTTAGACCTCTTTATTATCCTAAGGCACTGTTAGACCTCTTTATCATCCTAAGGCGCTGTTAGACCTCTTGAGATGTGGGATCTTAATGTTTGGTAAGCTGCTTTATTTATATAATGTGGCTGGTGCACACTTAATGTGAAGAGTTTGCATTTACGGTGGACTGAGTTTGCATTTGAATTTTTTATTGGTCTCCTTTTTGATAATAGGATTTATGCACTCTTTATGAATTTATAATTTATGTCATAGCTCAACACTATTTTTGGAAACAATTAATGTTGGATATATGATGCATGAATATCAGTGGGTGCTGCAGGCACTATAATTTAGATATACTTTTTTAAAATATTTGTCATTGCACGTATGTTTGCTATTGCACTGATCTGGTTATTTCCTAGTGAGGGTTACCTTTGTGTTTTAGAGGGAGAACTACTTTAGAGGCCAACCATGCTCTGCTGAAAGCACATGTCCAGATAAGGTGATGCTAGCAGAACAAAAAAAGAGAGGGATAAGCTTCCAAGCCTTTTGCATCTTCATTTTCCAGTCGCAAATCGGGGGAGTTGTATTGCTTAATTGCAGTTAAGAAAAGTGAGGTCACAATCCTGGCTTTGCTTGCATAGTTGTGTAAATCCCAGGACTGGATAGATTGAAATAAAAAACATTTAGCATACAAAACAGCTTCCATATATGTATTTCATCGGCTTGTTTAGCTATTTGCCTGTTTAACTTTATTAAACAGATGCAACTGGGTTTTTAAAAAATAATAAATATAAATTAATTAGTTTTCAGCTTCAGCAAAGCTGTGCTACATTATATTCTGTATCTAAAAGTATGTGTTAGGCAATGCAGTTAGGGACTGTGGATATGAACTGCATATTTTAACCGTAAATCCTAAATATCCCACTTTGCCCATTAGGAATATGTCACAGCTGCGTATGCTGAATATAAAATGAATTGGAAATATGAAGGCGTCCAGCCTGCTATGGAAACTAATAGAGCTAAGAGACATTTTTAAAATTTATATTAAGGCCTTTCAAATGAACTAAGATAGAATATGCTTCTGAAGGGGTTAAAATTGATGTGGCAAATTATTCAGCTTGTCTCGTGTAATAGATTAAAATGACAAATTACATTTCTTGTCACCTAGGTGTCATTATTAAAAGCACTTAAAATGATAATGGTTTCTCTGACATGAATTTAAAATTCACATATAATGTGGCAGTTGGAAGCATTTGATTCAGGACCCAACGTTTGTTCTTTTAAGACAAATCTATTCTTTCAGATATGATGGTGTAACAGATATGGCCTTACTGTCATTGTAGACCTTTTTGTCAGTACACTCCTATAATAATTTCATTCCCCCCTCCCCTCCATTTCCTGCCCCTTCCTTTTCCATTAGAGAACCCTCTTCCCCATGCTACCTTTATTATTTTTAAACTTCTTTCCTATATACCTGTTGTTTTTTTTTTTTGTTCCAGTCACCAGATCAGGACAGCTTAACCACTTGAGCTCCAGAGGATTTACCCCCCTTAATGACCAGGCCTCTTTTTGCTACTCGGCGCTGCACTAATTCAACTGATAATTGCGCAGTCATGCAATGCTGCACCCAAACGAAATTTACGTCCTTTTTTTCACACAAATAGAGCTTTCTTTCGGTGGTATTTGATCATCTGTGCGCTTTTTATTTTTCACGCTATAAACATAAAAAGGCCAAATATTTTGAAGAAAAACAATATTTTTTACTTTCAGCTATAATAAATATATAGTAAACTCAAAGTTGGTTATAAATTTAGGTCAAAATGTATTCTGCTACATATTTTTGGTAAAAAAAATCCTAATGAGTGTATATTGATTGCTTTGTGTGGAAGTTATAGCGTTTACAAACTATGGTATAAATACTGCAACTTACGCCATTTTTCTGCTATACAGCGCTGCGCTAGTTTAACGGACAATTGCGCGGTCATGCAATACGGTACATAAATGAAATTTACATCCTTTTTTTCCCCACAAATTGAGCTTTCTTTTGGTGGTATTTGATCGCCTGTGCAGTTTTTATTTTTTGCGCTATAAAAAAAAAGGCTGACAATTTTGAGGGAAAAAAAAACAATATTTTGGACTTTTTGCTATAAAACATGTCCAGTAAAAAAAAATGCAAAAATCAAATTTAGTCATAAATTTCTGCCAAAATGCATTCTGCGAAATGTCTTTGCTAAAAAAAAAAAACAATACATGTAAATTAATTGGTTTACGTGACAGTTATAGCGTTTACAAATGGCGGGAAAAATACTGGGATTTTTAGGTTTTTTTTCATACTAATAATGGCGGCGATCAGGGACTTATGGCAGCGACCAGCGACTTATGGCGGGACTGCGGGACTGCGGGACTGCGGCGGACATTCTGACATTGGGGGGTACTGACTTGGGGTCACTGACATCCCCAAAAACACTAATACAGTGATCAGTGCAAAAAAAAAAAACTGACACTGTACTAATGGCAATGGGGAGGAAGGGGTTAACTTTTTTTTGCATGGAAGGGTTATAGGAGTGAGGGGAGTGTTTTACTAGGGGGCGGGGTGTGTGTACTGCAGGGGACACGGTCTATCGAGAAAGAAAAACTCTTCTTTCTCGATCAGCTCATCCTCGAGCTGACAGGGAAGTGACAGACAGCACAGCTACTGCAGCTGTGCTGTCTGTCACTGTTTGCCGCCGATCGCCGGAACATAGCCGCTAAAGAGCTGACATCTGCGGCGGTGATCCGCGGGACAAATAGGGCGGCGGCGCGCCTCGCGCGCGCCCCCTATTTGTTTACAAAACACACGTCTTAAAACGTGGTTTTGCCTGTGAGTGCCGCCCTGCCACCGTATATGTACAGTGGCTGGGCGGCATGCTGTTAAAGAGGAACTAAACCCTCCTTTTCAGTCAAGGAAGCTGCCATTATAGCCTCTGTTTGATCTACAACTTCCATGTGATCAGTTATGACACCAGCCATTTGATGGTTTGACAGTTTAGTTGACAGCACAAGCAAATATGACCGTTAGCATTCCCAGCATGCCGGGAATGTAAGGGCCAACTCACACCAGTGCAATTTAGCACAGCTGTAAAACAAAGATCAATGGAAGGACATATGAAAAACAATCATTTTCAGTGTGTCCTATTCACACCATAATGTGCATTGCATTGCTCTAAAATGCAAATTGTATGTCAATGGACATCAAAATGTATGTCAATAGATGTCAACGTGCGTTAAAACGTGACTAAAATGGATGGAAATGCACATGCATTTTAGCATAAGTCAGTGTGAATTGTCCCTAACTGTTAAATCAATGGGTTAAGTTCCACTTTAATGACATGCTGATACGGGCAGGTACTTGACATCCTGGGCTCATAGTAAGTGGGTGGAATGACATTAGGCACCATCAGCCACAAACAGAGTGAGTATTACAGCAAAAGCTGTTTTTTAATTTGAACTCCTGCAGGGAAATGCGTTTTAAAATATTTAAAAGATTTCAACACACAAAGAAAGATTAGTGAATGGTTACTACTTAAATGAGCCCATGATTTTAATTCAAACTTACATAAATTTAAGAGTCCAAGACCACCTCTAGCCTTTCTAAAGGTTGTATAAAAGGCAGTATTGCTAATGCCTCATTACATAGTTTTATCAGGATGAAAAAAGACACAAGTCATCTAGTTCAGCCAAAGAAAAATAATTAGAAAACCTCCATGTACAGATCCCTATACCCACAGTTGTTCTAGAAGAAGGCAAAAAACCGCAGTAAAGCATGTTCAAATTTGCTGGTGGAAAAAAATTCCTTCCTAATCACCCAAGAGGCAATCTATTACATCCTTTCTAACATATTTAAGTTATACCACAAACCAATGTTGAAGTTTGGGTCTTGCATGATTTGAGATCTTAACCCATTTGCTACAAACCTACAGTACATTAACATTCACCTTGTGTGGGTAAGACATAATAAAAGTAGTCTTTTTTACTTGTGCAGCTCCACATTCCTCTGGAGAACCTGTTAAGATTGGTTTGCCAAAGGGGTAGAGCATGTTCACATTGCAAAGTTACTTTTAACTTGTATAGTGAAAATTCACTTTGCAAAGAGTTTGCACATGGTAGGATATTCCCTGCAAAGGTAATTTTCACTTTATTTAACCTTAATCACTAGGATAAGTGAACATTCACATTGCAAAGTGAAACTTCACTTTAAAAGTGAACATGCTCTACTCCTTGCTGTTGTTGGTTGATCTGAGTGGGTGCTGATCATGTGATCACCAGAATTAACCAATAATTAACTTCCCTGGCGATATTCCCAAGTGGCTTGGGGTTAACTTTCAGTACCAAAAGCGATAACCCCGAGCTACACGCAGGATTACACTGCAGTGTTGCTCAGGGATTCCCTCCAGCACTTACCATGTCCTTCACTCCTGCAATGTCCCCTCTGCAGCGTCCCCTGCCATCTCCTCCGCCGATGCTGGCATCCGTCTTCTGGGTTCAGTTCCCTGCGAGAGTAGGGACGTACGGGATGTATGGGGGGACGGAACCGACAGGAAATTCAAAAATTTTAAAAGTGACATTGACTCAATACACTAAAATCTCATAGTATAACATTACTGTATAAAACCATTTCACATACATTTTATCCCGAGTGCTTTGTCCTGTGCCCTGCTTGCATTTTTACTGTTCTTTCTGCCTGGAAACTGAGAAATGTCCATGGCGTCCAAAAAGCGTCTCTTTAGGTCAAAAGCGGTTTTAGACCGGCTAGAGAACAGCGATAGTAAATTAGAACCACTTGCAGAATTGAGTGATAATGATACGTGGGGAAATTCGTCATCAGATACTGAAAACGATTCTGCGACTTTGCTCAGTGATGTGCAAACTTGGCGCTCTATTTCAAATTTAGTGTTTTTTATTTGATTACATTATGGAATTACATTTATTAGTATTATATTATTTTTATGATTATTTATTATATTATAATTTATGATTTTGTGTTTAAAGTTTTATCATACCCGGGATGTTTACTAGACTCTTGATCGGACAGATTTCAGTGAGTTATTCCTAAAAATTACAGGCCTACAATAAAAAAACAACATATTTGCATGCAAACAAATTTACCACTTTGAGCACAGAAATACTGACATAATCAGACCGTTATGGAGGTTAATGGATCAATAAAGAGAATAAAAGGCCTGAAATACATTATTGGAGAAAATACTGTACTGGGCTCCCTCAAATGCTGATCTTGTTACCATAATGTTTAGGCATTTAGACATGTGATGTTTAGGATGAAGATCAGAGTTTGGAGATTGGTTTATATGCCAGGTCTTGGACAGCTTTTCTCAATCTTTTACCCTAAATTAATTCTTGAAATAATTTTTAAGTCTCTGGAACCCCTGCTAAAACTAATTATTTGGAGATCAGTGGGAAAAATGCCCCCCTTGCAGTGGTAGTCAGAAAGCCATACATCCAGAAGGCTAAAAAAATCACTGGTTTCATGCAACTGGCTTTTCAAATTGGCATTAGCCCAAGAACTATGCAGGCACCATTAAATGGTAAGTCAACTACAGCTCAAGGAATCCCTTGGAACCTCTGGAGGAACCATTGGATATCACAGAACCCTGGCTGAGAAAGACTGGCCTAGGCTTTTTGAAATATGGTCAGCGCTGTAGAGCACCAGGAGGAATATTATCTTCCAGCATATCTAAACCCATGAACCTTTTTATCTTTGCTTTCACCTTCTGGACCTGCCAGTAGCACACTTCCTGTCCCAAGGTAACATTCACTGTTCTGTATCTATAGGGGAACAGCTTTCTTATTCTAAACTGCTTTCCTGATTTGGTCTACAAACAACTCCTCCACTCATTTCCACAAGACAAAGGGAGGGTGTTCTGTAGATTACAGAAGAGAACTGGGATGGGTGTCTGATTTTAGTTAAGTGCAAAGGACACTGGACTTCTGCCCGGGTCAACAATTATTTTTAAAAAAACTAAAAAGCCTAAGAAAGCTAATGCAATTCCAACTTCTAAGCTGCATTATATCATTTTTCTGGTTCAACAGATTTTTATTGAAGGTTACAAATTTTACCAAAAACAGTGCAGAACCAAATTGCACGAGGTGCAACAAGAGGGGTTACAATGCCCTTACCCCGGTACGGGTTGTTCAAAAAAGGAAGCACACAAGATTTCAATAGTCCTCAAATCCATAAGCAGAGTCGTAATGTTGGAAAGGATGGCGGGTCAAATCCGGAGGCTATCCAGAGTTGACACAACCTGGAGAATGGCCTTGAGGAGCCTGTACCATCGGGGTATGTCAAAATGTGACTCAAATATGTAATTTTTTAATGTATTTAAGCATACTTAAGGTCAATATTTAGCCCTCTTTATCACTCTTTTACTTAGCTATCCCTACAAACCTGCTAAAATATCGTTAGGTTAAAATCAAATTATAAATCCACTTTAAGATGACTATGGTTGACAGTCACCAAGGCAGCATTCCAGGGTTGTACACAGCCTTTGGGCTACCAGTTGAGATCATACATACAAAATTTTAGACAAATATATCATTTTTATTTTATAATTCTTCACACTAAAGATAATCATTTGTAATGCAGCATTTAAACCTAAAATGAAATTGAGCATTACACTGTAAAATGTATCTGATGCTTATAGATTTTGAGAAAACATATAGTTAATTCATATTATTTTGAAATGTTAAATGTCAATGTGCATTTAGCAATATGAAAAGCAATACACTGATTCACAGTAGTCAATCTGGAATCATCTTTTATTATTCTCATTGCTCTTAGATTTGGTTGGTCAGAAATGTTTACCAGGCATTTACACTGTTTGTATTGTTCTAATGAAAAAAAACCCACTCTGTGCATACACCATGACATGTCAAGCGCAGCAACAGACAAGTAATGCATCAGCCCAACTAGTCCTTGAATTGAATGATTTACACTCTCAGGCATCAGTTATTATTATTATACAGTATTTATATAGCGCTAAATGGTTTGCTTAGCGCTGTATCAGTTGCATGTATGTTTAATACACATGAAAATAGAAGTATCTGGACATTTGGCATCACCAGAATCATAAATCTTGAAATCTTCTCTTATCAGCATATCTGTCAATCTTGCCATTACAGATGAGTGAACCTGTCAAGATCTCTTTTCCTAAGCAATTACTATCAAAATGTGTCATTTTGTTGATTCTGGAACCAAATTAAAATTCCTGCTTGATCCATAATGACATACATTGAACTTATTTAAAAATCACACACTGAGAATGCAATTTGCAAAGTAAATTGAGAGAAAAATGTGATTGTTTAAACTGAAGACCAGCGTGCACGTGCAGCAAAGTTGTATGAGTAGCATGACCCATTTTCAGGAGGCCTATGGTCCAGGCAATTTAAAGGTACAAAACAAAAAAAGGTGCGTTACTTTTGCATTTTGTAAAATCGCTGTTAATTTTTCCTGAATGAGGACTCAATATTCCATTCTAAATTCCATTCCACTTTGCCCTCTTCTGTTAAAGAAAAATATGTTCAATCAATATCAATCACTAACCAGAAGGGAATCTACTCGGCAGAGTGCTTGGAAGATTGAAATCACTGTTTTAGCAGTGACTACTACAATGATTGTCAGTTTTCACAGTGATCGCTCAAGTATAACCTGAGATCACAAAAAGCCAATGGGGGTTATTTACTAAAACTGGAGAGTGCAAAATCTGGTACAAATCTGAATAGAAATCAATCAGCTTCCAGGCTTTATTGCCAAGGCTTAAATGAAGTAGTTGAAGTTAGAAACTGACTGGCCACTATGCACAGCTGCACCGGATTCTGAGTGCTCCAGTTTTTGTAAATCTACCCTAATGTGTCTAATGTGCGATGGCATCACAATGCTCAATCTGCGCCCAAAACAATTAGAAAAATGTGAGTGTATAACATGAGAAGAGAATAATAATAAAAAGCTAATGACACAAATGACCAAACAACCACCAATGTGGTTAATCCTGGACCCCTGGTCATGTTAGAACAGTATCAAACGTGATGTCACCATGCACAGCGGCGCTGGCCAAAAGGAGTGCATTGTGGATGTTACCATTGCTGCAGCATTGGAATTCTGATGACAATTTATTTTATATCAAATGTGAGCATATTTCTCATCTTAATAAATTACAATATAAGGATATACTGCACTATGAGTGTTCATATCTTTGTTCCTACTGAATGGGAGTGAAGTTGGAGTGGAGCCGGTGGTCATAACGTTGTTCCATCATTCACCGTGGATCTGTTTGGGATTCATCCTGCTGGCTTTTCATTTGTTTGAAAGATATTTATTCCAGTAAGTAAACAATCTCACTTTTATCTCTTCTGGACTTCAGGGGTGTCCTTTCTGGAGTTAGTTCTAATGGAATAGTGGGTTCCTTTCTTTGGAGTTTGGAAACACCCCTTGCACTTTAAATTTGAGCACTGATTGCTTTTGGAAAAGACTGATTTTTTGTTTTTCATATACAGTATATTTACTACATCCATTATTGTTTCATATTTTTATAATAGCACTGCTGTTTGTGTGTTGATGCCTGTTGAAGGTTTTATTTGTATCTGTAAACCTGTACTAGCAACTGTCTCTTTGTTTTAATGCTTTTGATACACCTTTAACCCTAGAAAGGATCTCTATGCCCAGAAAGAGCCTCTAGTCTATCACCCAATTCGCTCAGCTCACATCTGACATCACTGCTAGGAGCATGCACAGTGGAGATGGAGTACTTCCTCTTCGTCAGATTCTGCTTTCCTTCTGGCTGGACATACTTTTCAGTGACGTCTATGATTTCTTCCACTTATGAGTGTGATACATTGTTTTAAAATAAAGTTTCATTCTCTATTTTACTATGTTGCACTATGTTTTTCCCTACCCTCTTATCTCTCTGCTATGAGATATGCATATTTACATTGATCCAAGCTGGACCAACATAACTGTGCAATAAAGATCATACTTAGACGTCATCATTAAAAATGCTTCAAGTATAAAAAAATACCTATTGATCTTGTAGGGTTCCACTGAGCTTCTGTCTTTCCTGTGGTAAATTGACAAAGCTGTCTCTGCTGCACTGCAATCTCAAGCAGTGTTGTCAGCCCTGCTTAAGTTCTCATGTACAGGTGAAACTAAAAAAATTAAAATATCGTGCAAAAGTTCATTTATTTCAGTAATGCAACTTAAAAGGTTAAACTAATATATGAGATAGACTCATTACATGCAAAGCAAGATAGTTCAAGCCGTGATTTGTCATAATTGTGATGATTATGGCTTACAGCTCATGAAAACCCCAAATCCACAATCTCAGAAAATTAGAATATTGTGAAAAGGTGCAATATTCTAGGCTCAAAGTGTCCCACTCTAATCAGCTAATTAAGCCATAACACCTGCAAAGGGTTTCTGAGCCTTTAAATGGTCTCTCAGTCTGGTTCAGTAGGAATCACAATCATGGGGAAGACTGCTGACCTGACAGTTGTGCAGAAAACCATCATTGACACCTTCCATAAGGAGGGAAAGCCTCAAAAGGTAATTGCAAAAGAAGTTGGATGTTCCCAAAGTGCTGTATCAAAGCACATTAATAGAACGTTATGTGGAAGGGAAAAGTGTGGAAGAAAAAGGTGCACAAGCAGCAGATATGACCGCAGCCTGGAGAGGATTGTCAGGAAAAGGCCATTCAAAAGTGTTGGGGACTTTCACAAGGAGTGGACTGAGGCTGGAGTCAGTGCATCAAGAGCCACCACACACAGACAATCCTGGACATGGGCTTCAAATGTCGTATTCCTCTTGTCAAGCCGCTCCTGAACAACAAACAACGTCAGAAGCGTCTTACCTGGGCTAAAGAAAAACAGATCTGGTCTGTTGCTCAGTGGTCCAAAGTCCTCTTTTCTGATGAGAGCAACTTTTGCATCTCATTTGGAAACCAAGGACCCAGAGTATGGAGGAAGAATGGAGAGGCACACACTGCAAGATGCTTGAAGTCCAGTGTGAAGTTTTCACAGTCTGTGTTGATTTGGGGAGCCATGTCATCTTCTGGTGTTGGTCCACTGTGCTTCATTAAGTCCAGGGTCAATGCAGCCGTCTACCAGGAGATTTTGGAGCACTTCATGCTTCCTTCCACAGACGAGCTTTATGGGGGATGCTGACTTCATTTTCCAGCAAGACTTGGTACCTGCCCACACTGCCAAAAGCACCAAAACCTGGTTCAATGACCGTGGGATTACTGTGCTTGATTGGCCAGCAAACTCGCATGACCTGAACCCCATAGAGAATCTATAGGGCATTGCCAAGAGAAAGATGAGAGACAAAAGACCAAACAATGCAGAAGAGCTGAAGGCCGCTATTGAAGCATCCTGGTCTTCCATAACACCTCAGCAGTGCCACAGGCTGATAGCTTCCATGCTACGCCGCATTGAGGCAGTAATTGCTGCAAAAGGGGCCCAAACCAAGTACTGAGTACATATGCATGCTTATACTTTTCAGAGGTCCGATATTGTTCTATTTACAATCCTTGTTTTATTGATTGCATGTAATATTCTAATTTTCTGAGATTGTGGATTTGGGGTTTTCATGAGCTGTAAGCCATAATCATCACAATTATGACAAATCACGGCTTGAACTATCTTGCTTTGCATGTAATAAGTCTATCTCATATATTAGTTTCACCTTTTAAGTTGCATTGCTGAAATAAATGAACTTTTGTACGATATTCTAATTTTTCGAGTTTCGCCTGTAAGTCAATTCCAGTATGGTGATTGGCGCATAGATACTGTATGCGCATAGCAGCGCTCATAGAGATGAGCATAGACGCATGGCTCATAGAGATAAGCATAGGATCGCACATGTGCACAGGACCACACACCTGCAGGAGCATGCCCACAATTTCTGGCACCAGATGTGCTGTTTAAGGGATGCTCTTGCTCACTGTCAGTGTTGACTGGTCTTCAGCTTTTTCTGTGTCCTGAGTGTATCCTGTATCTGATTTCCGTTGATGACCCGGCTTGTTACTGACCTGATCCTGGATTCTGCCTGTACCTCTGCCCACCTCTTCCTGACCAATGCTTTGTTCCTGACCACACTTCTGCCTACACTTTTGTACCTCGTTGCCCACCTGTCCTCACCTCGTCTACCTCTGTGACCTTGCTCCTGCTTCCAACTGCATACAACTTCTGAGTGTCTGCTTTGGCTGTCCTTCATAACTGCTCCAGTCATTGCAGTGTGTTCTTGCCTAAAGCTTACTGAGAGCTTCAACAAGCCATGCTTCCAGCACCTGCAGTACATGCGGAGTGCCCCTTTTGTCTTGACTGGTCCTGGTCTGATGTCTTGCCTGACTTCTCAAGCCTGCATCTCCTGCTGCAAGTTCTGTTATCAACACCTGCTGGCACTCGTGTTCCTCCTGTCCCTCATGACCATCTGTTCCACCTTCAGTGAGGCCTGGGCTAGAGATACAAGAGAGGCCAACCTCATCAATTCAGTCTCCTACCAGGTACATGCCATCTCCCCTACTATATTGCAAAACTCTAACCATTCCTGTCCCTCTATGTATCAATCTACACACACATTAATTTCTTTCTCAGCAAAACAATGCTGCTACCTTTACTCCCATGAACCTGCCAATGCGCTGTGTGTAGGAAAATGGCTCTTGGGAGGTATAGTTCTGGTGGATGTACCTACATGAATAGGAACTGACCAAGGCCAGCCAACAGCTAACCTTGCAAGAATTTTACAATCCTGGTGATTATAGCACAGGGAGTAATAAAATGTGTTTCTTACAAGAATATATACAGTACACACTGGCTACCATTTTGGAGAAGCTCCAAAGCTCCTTGTCTCTTTCTCTTTTTGTGTTCTTTTACATGGTTTCACCATGAAGGATACCCTAATCCTGTATTGAGAGGAGAAGTTGCAGCCGCTGATAGTGTTATTATTATTATTATTATTATTATTATTATACAGTATTTATATAGCGCCAACAGTTTGCTCAGCGCTGTACATTACAATGGGAGACAATACACAAGACAGTACAATAACAATACAATGCGAAACATGAGGGGTTCAAGGGCCCTGCTCCTTGGAGCTTACAATCTAGGAGGGAGGGGATAGTGGTACGGGAGGAATAGCTGTGGGGGATGGAGTGGTAGGAGGAGTGGAGGAGATCGGCAATTAGCAGAGGGCGGGGTAGGCTTCCCTGAAGAGGTGAGTTTTCAGGGTGCACCTAAAGGAGAGGAGAGTAGGTGATAGTCTGATGGATTGAGGTAGGGAGTTCCAGAGGATGGGTGAATCCCTGGAGAAGTCCTGGAGGCGGGCATGGGAGGAGGAGACCAGGGAACTAGAGAGAAGGAGAGTACTTTTTGGGTGGTATTTGGATATCAGGTCGGTGATGTAGTTTGGGGAAGTGTTATGGACAGCTGTGTATGTCAGTGTTAGCATTGTGAATTTGATCCATTGGGCAATTGGAAGCCAGTGGAGGGATTGGCAGAGGGGGGTGGCGGAAACAGAGCGGTTGGTAAGGTGAATGAGTCTGGCCGCAGTATTCAGGATCTACTGAAGCGGGGATAGCCTGTGGTGAGGTAGGCCGGTGAGGAGGGCGTTGCAGTAGTCAAGTCGTGATATGATAAGGGAGCGAATGAGTTGCTTAGTAGTTTCCGGGGTTAGGAACGGACATATTTTGGAGATGTTGCAGAGGTGAAGTCTACATGAGTTTGTCAGAGATTGGACCTGGGGCTGGAAGGACAGATTGGAGTCTAGGATGAAACCAAGTACTCTGGCTTGCGGGGTGGGACTGATGGTGGCATTGTTGGCCGTGATGAAGAAGTCAGGGGGGGGGGTGCGGGCTGGGGGGAAAATTAGAAGCTCAGTTTTGGAATGGTTCAGTTTGAAGAAGTGGAGTGACATCCAATCCGATATGTCGTTCTGTAGGCTAGTGATTTGGGCAGAGACTGAAGGGGTGAGGCAAGGGGTAGAGAGTGCTAACCCCTTATGCTCTTGGAAGAATTGCCTGCGCTCTAATGGACTGTCTGTGAACACTTTAAAGCATATCCTTATGCACATTTTTACACAACTCTTCACATTTTCATGGAGACCTGGCATACTTTGTGCAATTGAGAGTTTGGGTGGGCACTCTGAAGACAGCACACACATGGTCTTTAACCACTTCAATATCAGGCACTTTCACCCCATTCCCGCCTAGGCCAATTTTCAGCTTTCAGCGCTGTTGCACTTTAAATGACGTGGTCATGCAACACTGTACCAAAATGAAATTTTTATCCTTATTTTTTAACACAGAGTTTTCTTTTGGTTGTATATAGTCACCGCTGGGTTTTTTATTTGTGCTAAAATTTGTGCTGTTATAAAATTTTGCAAATAAATAATTGTTCTTCATAAATTTAGGCCACTATGGTACAGTATATATATCTGAAAATTGATCAGTCCTGATGTACTGACTACCTATCTCATTTCTTGAGGCCCAAAAAAGCCAGAACAGTACAGATATCCCCCTTTTAGAAAGTAGACAGTCCAAGGTATTTAGTAAAAGGTATGGTGAGTTTTATAAAGTTGTAATTTTTTGTCAGATTAAAAAAAAAAATTAAGAAATTTAAAAAAAACATTTTTTTACATACTGTCACCAGTGCAGTACAGCATCATCATATAACTGGTGTGGTGGTGATCAAGGCCACTGTACTATATATATATATTTTTTTTTATTATTACATTTGTTTTTTTTTTCTACAAATTTTTTATACATTGTAACCAGAGCAATATAATGTTACCATAGTAACATTGTACTACTCTGGGGACGTGATCAGGATCTTTTTTTAAGTTATGTCACGTTGTGATTGCTTATGGAAGTAAATTTCACTGTTGCAAACATGCATATTTACTGAATGAAATCGATTCATTCAGTATGTATTGTTGTGATTAGCTGTGATTGGCCACAGCTAATCACAAGGTACAGTTGGGCTCTGATTGGCCCTGTCTGTACTCTGTGATCACTGTGACCAATCAAAGCTAGTGACATAATTGTACACAATGAATGGCATGAATCGTAGCCATTCATTGTTTACAATTGTCAAGTGATCTGCTGTGATTAGTCACAGCATTCACATGGTACCAGCAGCAGCCTGGTACAGTGATCTGTCATCGGCTGTGTGGACATTGTATGACATCCACCAGGAACAAGGAAAGCCTATTGCAAAATGACGGCTGGGCAGGAAGTTGTTAAATATGAAAATGTTCTTAGCCTGAAAGAAAAAAGAAAACTAATACAGCCACCACATCTAAGGACTGTAAGCTGCAATATATTTTTGCTCTTGGGTTTAGTTATCCTTTAATATGTATAATGCATAGGCTCTTACACAAGGACACTCAATGGGCAGGTTGATAGTCTATCATTAATAAATGGCACAGCGTCACACACTGACATATGAATAACTCACCTTTGTGCCAGGGATTGTGTTGCCTAAGAATGGCCATTTCATGTTATAATGATATATAACAGTTTCTAAAAAGCCATATAATTACAGGTCTATTTTACAGCATAATTTATTACATTGATAGTCCATCCATGATGACATAATTGGCCTATGCCTTCCCATAGAATATTAGACCTGTTATGTCAACACTTAATTTGTGGTGAAATATTGTGTTGTTTTATTGACAGCATTACAATTAGAATCACATTTTCAAACTTGGTATTCCTTGATAAAAATGGACTGATATGCAATGATTGCAACATTTTTCTTTTTCCTTGTGCATAGGGTGAGATAAATAATGACAGATATTTTGTCGGTTTAACACATGGAATACACTCTGTTCTCATTTGGGTACAGATGGCTCAGATACATAACAAATGTGACACAATTACATTCCTAGCATGCTGCAAATTGATATATTTGTGGAGTCCTATAACCAGCCGTGCATCCCTTCCATGCTCAGCCCTGCGGACCTTGATAAAGAGTGTGCCCAGGTTTGTCACTCCATGTGCTCTGATAATAAGATGGTTTTATGTTTTTAAAACAAGCACAGAAAAACTTTAACACAGCTTCTAAAACTGCTATATATAATGATCTATAAAACTTCTACGACTTATCAATTCTTATCAATTCATCTCTTTGTAGGTTCATCTGCCTGTCATCTGTCCTTATCTCCATGCATATGGACGTGTCTAGTAAAATCCAGCATAGCAGCTATAGTAAAGTGCATCTAAATCTAGGAATAAACAATGTAATATTTTGCTGCTTACCAGTCGTTAGATGAAATGGCTACATTTATTTTATTTTTTCAGGTTTTTTTTCCATTCTTTTTCACTTGGTGATCCTGCCAGTAACACAATTGCTGTCCTAGAATGACAACATCCATGACTAAAGAATTCATCAACCGTGGTCCGTTTACTAACCCTTTAACATATTAACACAGACATGGGTTTAAATAGCCACAGCAGCCATTGTATTTAAAAAAAAGGAAATAAATACCATAACATAATAATAACTTCGACAATGCAACCAGGCTTTGGCTTTGGATGTCCCTAAAGGCACAAATCTAACAATCACCCATGTCCTCAGCCACACCCCAACCAAAGTGAAGACATTACAAACTCACACACTAACTTTTGTCCCTAGGGGACCAAGTTCCTGGGAGAACCACTAATAACCAACCAAGTGGAAGCACTGTACCCAAGATGGGCAACCCAGTTTTGTAATAATTCAAGTATTAACAGGCGACCCCCTGACCCGCCAAGCTGCTGTGCCAAAACAAACAAATAAATAAATAAATTAATTAATAAAAATAAATATATATATATATATATACTATATTGTCATAAATATTGGGGAGCCTGCCTTTACATGCACATGAACTTTAATGGCATCCCAGTCTTAGTCCATCTTCAACTCTTCTGGGAAGGCTATCCACAAGGTGTAGGTATGTGTCTGTGGGAATGTTTGACCATTCTGCCTGAAGCGTTTTTGTGAGATCAGGCTTTGATATCGGATGAGAAGGCCTGGCTCACATTCTCCGCTCTAGCTCATCCTAAAGTTGTTCTATCAGATTGAGGTCAGGACATGTTGAAACAGGAAGGGGCCATCCCCAAACTGTTCCCACAAAGTTGGGAGCATGAAATTGTCCAAAATGTCTTGGTTCCCTTCACTGCAAATAAAGGACCAAGCTCAACCCCTGAAAAACAACCCCACACCATAATCCCCCCTCCACCCAACTTTGCATTTGGCACAATGCAGTCAGGCAAGTACCATTCTCCTGGCAGCCGCCAATCCCAGATACGTCCATCAGATTGTCAGACAGAGAAGCGTGATTCGTCACTAAAGAGAACACGTCTCCACTGCTCTAGAGCCCAGTGGCGGCATGCTTTACACCACTGCATCTGCCGCTTTGCATTGCTCTTGGTGATGTAAGGCTTGGATGCAACTGCTCGGACATGGAAACTCATTCCATGAAGCTCTCTACACACTGTTGTTGTTCTAATCTGAAGGGCACACAAAGTTTGGAGGTCTTTAGCTATTGACTGTGCAGACAGTTGGCGACTTCTGCGCAATGTGCACTTCAGCATGCGCTGACCTCGCTCTGTCATTTTACGTGGCATACCACTTTGTGGCTGAGTTGCTGCTGTTCCCAGTTGCTTCCACTTTGTTATAATACCACTAACAGATGACTGTGGAATATTTAGTAACAAGGAAATTTCACAGATGGACTTATTGTACAGGCGGCAACCTATCACGGTACCACGCTTGAATTCACTGAGCTCTTGAGAGCGACCCATTCTTTCACAAATGTTTTTAGAAACAGTCTGCAAGCCTAGTTGCTTGATTTTATACACCATGGAGGTGATTGGAACACCTGAATGCTTTGGAGGGGTGTCCCAATAATGTATTTCATCTATCTATTTAGGTGTTTGCCTGGTTTTCAGCTTTCACTGCTTCTGCTGTGAAGTTTAGGGATTAATTACTCCAAAGTGCCTGCATACACCTGTTATACACTAATTAAGACAAATATATAATAAAAACCCCAATGCGCTATTCAAAAAAATAGAGAAAAAAAAGTAAAGATAAATAATCAGAAAGCAACTATCACTACAAAATGTGCACTTATCACACTATAATCGAAAAAAAAATTACAAACAGTGAAGTGCTTTCAGTGCAAAGACCCCAAACTAATAAATTATAAACACTATATAGATACTATACTATAAATATATATAAATTTGTTAAGATATGATAAATCAATGAATGGATCTAATCTCAATACAAAAAATATGCAAAGAATGTGCACTGATGTAAATGATTAAATAAATAATACCATAATTAATCTATATGTCACAGTGTTATTAAATATTTTCATTCCAAAGTCAATATAACGCGTAAAAGTGGTAGAAAAATTGCTTCCATTAAAAAAAAAAAAAATTTACAATCCGTAAATAAATTGAGTCCCACACACCTTTCAAAGTGGCCTCCTTTTATCAGTGGGGGTCGAACAATTAAGGTGAGCTGATACCCATGAGGCAGGGAAAGGGCTTTCTGGTGTGCATAGTGTGGGAAATGGAGCTTCCTTGCAACATCTTTGACATGCGTTCTGAACATGGACTGCTTTTCAGAGTCACACCAATAAAGCTGCATATCTGTGTTTTACTATTGTATGTGTTGTTTTTTCCACAACATGGTCTCTTATCATTATTACAGGTATTTATACAGTACCAACAATTTACGCAGCACTTTACATACTGCACATTTACATCAGTCCATGCCCCAAGATGCCTACAAGCCCCCCTATCATCCAGGCATAAATAAACATACTAGGGACAATTTAAATTGGAGCCAATTATCCTACCAGCAGGTTTTTAGAGCGTGGGAAGCAACCAGATACAAATACAGGGAGAACAAACTCCAAGCAGGTAGCATCTAAGTTGGGATTAAAATCAAAGATCCTATTGCTGCACAACAGAAGTGCTTACCACTATGCCAGTACGCTGCCCAGTCACTTTAGCTCCTCTCCTATTATTCTAAGAAGACATATGATGTCCTCCCAGGATCTGTCACCAACTGGGTCCACCGGACATGGACGATGACAGATCACTACACCGGTCTGCTGCCATTGCCATGTGATCACTGTGATCAATCACAGCAGATCACATGACAGTTGTAAACAATGAATGGCTTCCTTTCTTGCCATTCATTGCTTGTAACTGTGCTGCTAGCTATGATTGGTCACAGTGGTCACATGTACAGACTGGGCCAAATCAAAGCCCATATGTAGCATGTGATCAGCTGTGATTGTCCACAATAACTACTGAATTAATCTGTTTCATTCAGTAAAAAATGCTTGCTTATACCAATTAAATTATTTGGTATAAGCAATAATAATGTGTAAAAAAAATCCTGAGCACTTGTTCAGAGTAGTACAATGTTACTATAATAACATTGTATTGCTCTGGTCACAGGAATAGAAAAAAAATCATAAAGAAATAAAAAATGTAATTACAAATTAAAAAAAATTAATTCTTTTTTATTTTTATTATTTATTTATTTTTTACATACTGTCACCAGTCAGTGTCCCTGATCACTGCAGCACCAGTTATATGATGATGCTCTACTGCATTGGTGACAGTATGTAAAGAAAAAAAATTCAATCCACAAAATTATGACAAAAAAACTTAAAAAACTCACCATGCCTCTTACTAAATAACTCAGACAGTCTGCTTTCCTGAAAAGCAGTCATTTGAGGGGTATTTGTACTGTCCTGGCGTTTTTGGGTCTCAGGAAGTGAGATAGGTCATCAGTACATCAGGATTATAAATGTGTGAGTTTAGCGAGCGCACCAATAAAAAGCTGCTGATGCACAAAAAGGAACCACAAAGCCTTTCTAAGAATATGACATAAAAATAGGGTGTGCAGCGCTATATAAATAAAACACACTGTCTAAAGTATGACGAAATTGACAGAAATGGAAAAATCCCATAAACTGGATGTTAAACAGTCCAAGGTAATATAATATCAGTCCAAAAAGGTATATTCCAGTGATGGAGTATAAACGACTTCAATCCAAATGGGTATATTCCAGCATCCTAACATGAAGGTGTAGAAAAATTGCCCACTCACCGGAAGTGCAATTTAATGTGCACATAGAAATTCCATGAAGCCGGAGGTCCCATGAAGGTATAGCCTGATGATAAAGGTGCCCTCTGGTGGTGGATAGGGTGACGGCTGCCAGAGAAGTTGATCTGGACCAATTTCCCAAATTGTCCTGCCTGGGTGGACTCCTAGAATGCTGGGCTGAGATGTGGAGGCTCAGTGCCAGGTAGTAGAGATGAGAATGCTCATAGTGTAGTATTGTAAAAAGTATTTATTGAGTATATATCATTAAGATAAAACAGTAAACGTACAGGGTTGGAGTACCTATACAGGTATAGTGTAAATGAGCTCTTAAATACACTGACCAGTGAATATAGATGATGGCCACCGGACCTCCTGATCCGGTGGCTTAACGTCAAGGCGTGCAGAGGCTCCTCCTAGACGCGCTTCGTGTAATAACACGTCTCCTGTAGGGGTGATGCCATCAGGATTTATTGATTTTTAGATATATACCATAGTTTGTTTACTTTCCAAGTAAATACGAAACTAAACTATAAACACTGATTTGGGTTACTTTCACCAAAGAAATGTAGCAGAATACATTTTGGCCTACATTTGTGTAGAAAGATTATTTATTTGTAAAATTGTATAACAGAAAAAAAGAAAAAAAGCATTTTTTTTTAATGTTCGGTCTTTTTTAATTTAAAATGCAAAAGAAAACCCCAGTGGTGATTAAATACCACCAAAAGAAATATCTATTTGTGTGAAAAAAAAATATAAAAATTTCATATAGGTACAGTGTTGCATGACCACGCAATTGTCATTCAAAGTGTGACAGCACTAAAAGGTGTAAATTGGCCGGGGCAGGAAGTGCCCAGTAGGCACGTGGTTAAGAAAAATACAGAATTTTCCCAAGCACAGTTTCCAGCTAGACAGCAAAATGTCCAATAAAACTGTTTTAATGTTTTAGGCTAAAAAGCAGTGTTTTAAAAAAAAAAAGTTTTTGCCCTTCTAGTATGCACCTTTCCTCTTGCCTGAAGTAATCTGAGCAGTTGCAGCTCCATTTAGCCACCAGGAGTGAGGAAAGGAACTCTGGTGGTAGTTGTTTTGGTAGGTTCTGCAAGTTCTCATGGGACAGCTCTAGAACTGAAGAGATGGCAGTGAGATTCAAGTGCCCCACCGTAACCAGAAGTAACAGCTATTTCTTTCTGCTCCCAATGGCAGAACAGAGGAGTGGGGGAGTAAATAAAAGTTGGGCTGCTGGGGACACACCTGCACTGGCAAAGCACGGGTGCACTTTAACCTAGTTTTAATGTCCAAGGTTTTCCATTTGTTGTTACTGTTGGTTGCAAATTAAAATTCCATGAACTACAAAAGATTAGTGCATTTTACTATATCCTAATTATTTCACCGTATGTAGTTATGATGTTTCAAAACTGGGAAGAAATTTCTTGAGCTTTTCTTTTTGGGTGAGAAAGCTATTAATTAGTCTCATCCTGAAAAATTACTCCAAGAAACGAAACAGCCCTTAAACTGTGCCAAGCAGGTTGCCTAATGTCTTGGACATCCTACCCACCTTGTACATTGAAAAATATTGTGCTATTGTCTGCCAGGCCCATCAATCATCCTACACTGCCTGTGTATACAGAAATATGATGTAAAATGAATAAGCTATCCAAAAAAGTGACATTAATGGGTTAGTTCACCTTTACCATAAAACTGCCTATGCAGGTAATGGGTCCTGTAGATAAAATCAAACTGTGCATAGTGTTGCCACATCATCCCTTTAAAACTGAACATATATTAATTACAAAGGTACTTAGGCTAATTTAATGCAGATAAGGCACTAGGTAATTTTAATTACCACCTTATTCATCCACAGAACTTACAGTTGTGTTCAAAATAAAAGCAGTGTGTTGAAAAAGTGAATAAAGCTCAAAATCCTTCTAATAGCTTTTATTTCCATACACACAAATGCATTGGGAACACTACACATTCTATTCCAAATCAAAACATGAAGAAAAATATATCAAATTTGTGTTGTTCCTCTAAAAGAATTGAAGAAAAGTGAATATTAGACTGTTCAAAAAAAATAGCAGTGTTTGTATTCTTCTTTACAAACTCAAACATTCACTATATAAACTGAAAAATGTTTGAAGATTTTTCTTTCCTTTGAATCACTTAATGAATATTTAGTTGTATAAGCACTGTTTCTGAGAACTGCTGTACATCTGTGTTGCATGGAGTCAACCAACTTCTGGCACCTGTGAACAGGTATTCCAGCCCAGGATGATTGGACTACATTCCACAGTTCTTCTCTATGTCTTGGTTTTGCCTCAGAAACTGCATTTTTGATGTCACCCCACAAGTTTTCTATTGGATTAAGATCCGGGGATTGGGCTGGCCACTCCATAACGTCAATCTTGTTGGTCTGGAACCAAGATGTTGCACGTTTACTTGTGTGTTTGGGGTCGTTGTCTTGTTGGAACACCCATTTCAAGGGCATTTCCTCTTCAGCATAAGGCAGCATGACCTCTTCAAGTATTCTGATGTATTCAAACTGATCCATGAATCCTGGTATGCGACAAATAGGCCCAACACCGTAGTATGAGAAACATCCCCATATCATGATGCTTGCACAACCATGCTTCACTGTTTTCACAGTGTACTGTGGCTTGAATTCAGTGTTTGGGGGTCGTCTGACAAACTGTCTCTGGCCACTAGACCCAAAAAGAACAATCTTACTTCCATCAGTCCACAAAATGTTGCGCCATTTCTCTTTAGGCCAGTCAATGTGCTCTTTGGCAAATTGTAACCTCTTCAGCACGTCTTTTTTTCAACAGTGGGACTTTGCGGGGGCTTCTTGCAGATAGCTTGGCTTCACATAGGCGTCTTCTAATTGTAACAGTACTCACAGGTAACTTTACACCTTCTTTGATCTTCCTGGAGCTGATTGTTGGCTGAGTCCTTGCCATTTTGGCTATTCTTCTATCTAGAGATGAGCGAAGAAATGAAAAATTCGATTCGACTGATTCGGCGAATTCGTGGACAATATTCGATTCGAGTCGAATAAATTCGCTGTGAATTTAACTTAAAAAAGGGTGTTTCTAGGCTTCAGAGAGACTTAATATTAGTGCAGAACACTGTACCTTTAATTTAAATGCCCTTGGAGTCTGCTGGGGAAGAGAAATAATACTGTCACTCAGTATGACATGCAGATGAGTGCCGTCGATCTTAGAATCACCGCACACTTCACTCATTTGGCCAGTCACGGGGCCAAAACCAGTGTTTGGAGCCACAGTGTGGCAGTGGAGGCAGCAGCAATGGGAGGCCATACAGCAACCTATGACAAAATGGAAACCAGCAGGAGTGTGAGGAGACCTGAAAGTGGCACATGCAGTGGGAGCAATGGGAGGCGGTACAAGGACCCATGTCACACTGTGGACCCAGCAGCAGCGTGACCAGGCGGTACGGGGGCCCATGGCAGATTACAGGCCTGGCAGCAGCAATGGGAGGCCCGTAATCTGCCAGCACCCTATGACAAAAAATGGAACACACCAGCAGTGTGTGAGGAGACCTGAAAGTGGCACATGGCATGAGACACTCTGGACCTGGCAGCAGCATGAGGAGGCGGTATATAGGGGCCTATGGCAGATTAGGGGCCTGGCAGCAGCTATGGGAGGCCCGTAATCTGCCAGCACCCTATGTCAAAAAATTCTACACACCAGCAGTGTGAGGAGACCTGAAAGTGGCACATGGCAGAGTGTGGCGATGGAGACAGCAGCAATGGGAGGCCGTACAGGGACCCATGAGAGACTCTGGACCTGGCAGCAGCATGAGGAGGCGGTATATAGGGGCCTATGGCAGATTAGGGGCCTGGCAGCAGCTATGGGAGGCCCGTAATCTGCCAGCACCCTATGTCAAAAAATTCTACACACCAGCAGTGTGTGAGGAGACCTGAAAGTGGCACATGGCAGAGTGTGGCGATGGAGACAGCAGCAATAGGAGGCCGTACAGGGACCCATGAGAGACTCTGGACCTGGCAGCAGCATGAGGAGGCGGTATATAGGGGCCTATGGCAGATTAGGGGCCTGGCAGCAGCTATGGGAGGCCCGTAATCTGCCAGCACCCTATGTCAAAAAATTCTACACACCAGCAGTGTGAGGAGACCTGAAAGTGGCACATGGCAGAGTGTGGCGATGGAGACAGCAGCAATGGGAGGCCGTACAGGGACCCATGAGAGACTCTGGACCTGGCAGCAGCATGAGGAGGCGGTATAGGGGCCCATGGCAGATTAGGGGCCTGGCAGCAGCTATAGGAGGCCCGTAATCTGCGAGCACCCTATGACAAAAAATTGAACACACCAGCAGTGTGTGAGGAGACCTGAAAGTGGCACATGGCATGAGACACTCTGGACCTGGCAGCAGCATGAGGAGGCGGTATATAGGGGCCCATGGCAGATTAGGGGCCTGGCAGCAGCTATGGGAGGCCCGTAATCTGCCAGCACCCTATGTAAAAAAATTGAAAACACAAGCAGTGTGTGAGGAGACCTGAAAGTGGCACATGTTTGGGGCATGATTCATGGCGGATTTAGTCAGTTGTGTCAGGAACTAGTGGTTTGAAATCCAGACTAATCCACGCCTGATTCATTTTCACAAACGTGAGTCTCTCCACACTTTGGGTGGACAGTCGTGTCCTCCGCGGAGTTGCAATACCTCCTGCCGCACTAAACACGCGCTCCGATGCCACGCTACTGGCCGGGCATGACAGCCTTTCAAGGGCAAATTCAGCTAGTTGGGGTCAAAGGTCAAGTTTCGTTGCCCAGTAGTCAAGGGGATTGTCTACCTCGGTTGGCAGGGTGCTGTCCAAGTAGGCCTAAGCCTGTTGTTTGAGGTCCTGCTCCAGGTCCACCTGATGCTGCTGCTGCTGCGGCTGGTTAGTAGTTTCCTCACTGCGCTGGTGAAGAAAGCTACTCATCATCGACTGCAGACTGAGGCAGCCGCTGCTGGTGGAGCTGCCACTGCTCCTACCACCCCACCCCTCCCCTGCTGCCATGGCAGCGGAACGCGAGCGCACAGGGCCCACAGTGTCTGAGGATGGACGTTGGCGCAGAAAGGCAGAGACCAGCTGACTACATAGGTGGTTTTTATAGTACGTTATTTTGGCCTCCCTCTCAGCAGGTGTGAAAAAGGCCACCATTTTTGAACGGTAGCGAGGGTCCAACAAGGTGGACAGCCAAAAGTCATCCCTCTGTCTGATGGTTATTATTCGGCTGTCGCTACGCAAGCAAGCGAGCATGCTATGGGCCATTTGTAATAAGGAATGCGAGGGACTCCCTACCTCCATCTCCACAGCATACTGCCACGGTGCGTCTGGGTCCTCTGTCTCCTCCTCCTCCTCCTCCTCTACCAGATGCTCCTGCTCCTCCACTCCTGTCCACTGAGTGGAAAAACCACCCATTTCACTCAATAATTCCTGAGCACCAATGTCCTCCTCTACCTCCTCCTCTTCTTCCTGTCCTGCCCCCACAGGGGTCATGTGGCGTTGAGATCTGTGCGCCACGTCTACCGCACCCTGACCAGCCATTGTTAACAGCATTTGTTCCAGGACGTGCAACAGAGGAATGATGTCGTTCATCCCATAGTCCTGCCGACTCACGAATAGCGTGGCCTCCTCAAAGGGCCTGAGCAAGCGCAGGTGTCACGCATGAGCTGCCAATGGCTGACATCTAAGTTACACAGGGAGTACCTTTATCCGCTTTTAACATCAGGAAATCTGTGATGGCCTTTCGCTGTTCGTAAAGGCGGTCTAACATATGTAGGGTTGAATTCCACCTTGTTGCAACGTCACAGCATGAGGAGTCGGTACGGGGGCCCATGGCAGATTACGTGCCTGGCAGCAGCAATGGGAGGCCCGTAATCTGCCAGCACCCTATGTCAAAAAATTGAACACACCAGCAGTGTGAGGAGACCTGAAAGTGGCACATGGCAGAGTGTGGCGATGGAGACAGCAGCAATGGGAGGCCGTACAGGGACCCATGAGAGACTCTGGACCTGGCAGCAGCATGAGGAGGCGGTATATAGGGGCCTATGGCAGATTATGGGCCTGGCAGCAGCTATGGGAGGCCCGTAATCTGCCAGCACCCTATGTCAAAAAATTCTACACACCAGCAGTGTGTGAGGAGACCTGAAAGTGGCACATGGCAGAGTGTGGCGATGGAGACAGCAGCAATGGGAGGCCGTACAGGGACCCATGAGAGACTCTGGACCTGGCAGCAGCATGAGGAGGCGGTATATAGGGGCCTATGGCAGATTAGGGGCCTGGCAGCAGCTTTGGGAGGCCCGTAATCTGCCAGCACCCTATGTCAAAAAATTCTACACACCAGCAGTGTGAGGAGACCTGAAAGTGGCACATGGCAGAGTGTGGCGATGGAGACAGCAGCAATGGGAGGCCGTACAGGGACCCATGAGAGACTCTGGACCTGGCAGCAGCATGAGGAGGCGGTATATAGGGGCCTATGGCAGATTAGGGGCCTGGCAGCAGCTATGGGAGGCCCGTAATCTGCCAGCACCCTATGTCAAAAAATTCTACACACCAGCAGTGTGTGAGGAGACCTGAAAGTGGCACATGGCAGAGTGTGGCGATGGAGACAGCAGCAATAGGAGGCCGTACAGGGACCCATGAGAGACTCTGGACCTGGCAGCAGCATGAGGAGGCGGTATATAGGGGCCTATGGCAGATTAGGGGCCTGGCAGCAGCTATGGGAGGCCCGTAATCTGCCAGCACCCTATGTCAAAAAATTCTACACACCAGCAGTGTGAGGAGACCTGAAAGTGGCACATGGCAGAGTGTGGCGATGGAGACAGCAGCAATGGGAGGCCGTACAGGGACCCATGAGAGACTCTGGACCTGGCAGCAGCATGAGGAGGCGGTATATAGGGGCCTATGGCAGATTAGGGGCCTGGCAGCAGCTATGGGAGGCCCGTAATCTGCCAGCACCCTATGTCAAAAAATTCTACACACCAGCAGTGTGAGGAGACCTGAAAGTGGCACATGGCAGAGTGTGGCGATGGAGACAGCAGCAATGGGAGGCCGTACAGGGACCCATGAGAGACTCTGGACCTGGCAGCAGCATGAGGAGGCGGTATATAGGGGCCTATGGCAGATTAGGGGCCTGGCAGCAGCTATAGGAGGCCCGTAATCTGCCAGCACCCTATGTCAAAAAATTCTACACACCAGCAGTGTGTGAGGAGACCTGAAAGTGGCACATGGCAGAGTGTGGCGATGGAGACAGCAGCAATAGGAGGCCGTACAGGGACCCATGAGAGACTCTGGACCTGGCAGCAGCATGAGGAGGCGGTATATAGGGGCCTATGACAGATTAGGGGCCTGGAAGCAGCAATGGGAGGCCCGTAATCTGCCAGCACCCTATGTCAAAAAATTCTACACACCAGCAGTGTGTGAGGAGACCTGAAAGTGGCACATGGCAGAGTGTGGCGATGGAGACAGCAGCAATGGGAGGCCGTACAGGGACCCATGAGAGACTCTGGACCTGGCAGCAGCATGAGGAGGCGGTATATAGGGGCCTATGGCAGATTAGGGGCCTGGCAGCAGCTATGGGAGGCCCGTAATCTGCCAGCACCCTATGTCAAAAAATTCTACACACCAGCAGTGTGTGAGGAGACCTGAAAGTGGCACATGGCAGAGTGTGGCGATGGAGACAGCAGCAATGGGAGGCCGTACAGGGACCCATGAGAGACTCTGGACCTGGCAGCAGCATGAGGAGGCGGTATATAGGGGCCTATGGCAGATTAGGGGCCTGGCAGCAGCTATGGGAGGCCCGTAATCTGCCAGCACCCTATGTCAAAAAATTCTACACACCAGCAGTGTGTGAGGAGACCTGAAAGTGGCACATGGCAGAGTGTGGCGATGGAGACAGCAGCAATAGGAGGCCGTACAGGGACCCATGAGAGACTCTGGACCTGGCAGCAGCATGAGGAGGCGGTATATAGGGGCCTATGGCAGATTAGGGGCCTGGCAGCAGCTATGGGAGGCCCGTAATCTGCCAGCACCCTATGTCAAAAAATTCTACACACCAGCAGTGTGAGGAGAACTGAAAGTGGCACATGGCAGAGTGTGGCGATGGAGACAGCAGCAATGGGAGGCCGTACAGGGACCCATGAGAGACTCTGGACCTGGCAGCAGCATGAGGAGGCGGTATATAGGGGCCTATGGAAGATTAGGGGCCTGGCAGCAGCTATGGGAGGCCCGTAATCTGCCAGCACCCTATGTCAAAAAATTCTACACACCAGCAGTGTGAGGAGACCTGAAAGTGGCACATGGCAGAGTGTGGCGATGGAGACAGCAGCAATGGGAGGCCGTACAGGGACCCATGAGAGACTCTGGACCTGGCAGCAGCATGAGGAGGCGGTATATAGGGGCCTATGGCAGATTAGGGGCCTGGCAGCAGCTATAGGAGGCCCGTAATCTGCCAGCACCCTATGTCAAAAAATTCTACACACCAGCAGTGTGTGAGGAGACCTGAAAGTGGCACATGGCAGAGTGTGGCGATGGAGACAGCAGCAATGGGAGGCCGTACAGGGACCCATGAGAGACTCTGGACCTGGCAGCAGCATGAGGAGGCGGTATATAGGGGCCTATGGCAGATTAGGGGCCTGGCAGCAGCAATGGGAGGCCCGTAATCTGCCAGCACCCTATGTCAAAAAATTCTACACACCAGCAGTGTGTGAGGAGACCTGAAAGTGGCACATGGCAGAGTGTGGCGATGGAGACAGCAGCAATGGGAGGCCGTACAGGGACCCATGAGAGACTCTGGACCTGGCAGCAGCATGAGGAGGCGGTATATAGGGGCCTATGGTAGATTAGGGGCCTGGCAGCAGCTATGGGAGGCCCGTAATCTGCCAGCACCCTATGTCAAAAAATTCTACACACCAGCAGTGTGTGAGGAGACCTGAAAGTGGCACATGGCAGAGTGTGGCGATGGAGACAGCAGCAATGGGAAGCCGTACAGGGACCCATGAGAGACTCTGGACCTGGCAGCAGCATGAGGAGGCGGTATATAGGGGCCTATGGCAGATTAGGGGCCTGGCAGCAGCAATGGGAGGCCCGTAATCTGCCAGCACCCTATTTCAAAAAATTCTACAAACCAGCAGTGTGTGAGGAGACCTGAAAGTGGCACATGGCAGAGTGTGGCGATGGAGACAGCAGCAATGGGAGGCCGTACAGGGACCCATGACAGACTCTGGACTTGGCAGCAGCATGAGGAGGCGGTATATAGGGGCCTATGGCAGATTAGGGGCCTGGCAGCAGCAATGGGAGGCCCGTAATCTGCCAGCACCCTATGTCAAAAAATTCTACACACCAGCAGTGTGTGAGGAGACCTGAAAGTTGCACATGGCAGAGTGTGGCGATGGAGACAGCAGCAATAGGAGGCCGTACAGGGACCCATGAGAGACTCTGGACCTGGCAGCAGCATGAGGAGGCGGTATATAGGGGCCTATGGCAGATTAGGGGCCTGGCAGCAGCTATGGGAGGCCCGTAATCTGCCAGCACCCTATGTCAAAAAAATCTACACACGAGCAGTGTGTGAGGAGACCTGAAAGTGGCACATGGCAGAGTGTGGCGATGGAGACAGCAGCAATGGGAGGCCGTACAGGGACCCATGAGAGACTCTGGACCTGGCAGCAGCATGAGGAGGCGGTATATAGGGGCCTATGGCAGATTAGGGGCCTGGCAGCAGCAATGGGAGGCCCGTAATCTGCCAGCACCCTATGTCAAAAAATTCTACACACCAGCAGTGTGTGAGGAGACCTGAAAGTGGCACATGGCAGAGTGTGGCGATGGAGATAGCAGCAATAGGAGGCCGTACAGGGACCCATGAGAGACTCTGGACCTGGCAGCAGCATGAGGAGGCGGTATATAGGGGCCTATGGCAGATTAGGGGCCTGGCAGCAGCTATAGGAGGCCCGTAATCTGCCAGCACCCTATGTCAAAAAAATCTACACACCAGCAGTGTGAGGAGACCTGAAGGTGGCATATGGCAGAGTGTGGCGATGGAGACAGCAGGAATGGGAGGCCGTACAGGGACCCATGAGAGAATCTGGACCTGGCAGCAGCATGAGGAGGCGGTATATAGGGGCCTATGGCAGATTAGGGGCCTGGCAGCAGCTATGGGAGGCCCGTAATCTGCCAGCACCCTATGTCAAAAAAATCTACACACCAGCAGTGTGTGAGGAGACCTGAAAGTGGCACATGGCAGAGTGTGGCGATGGAGACAGCAGCAATGGGAGGCCGTACAGGGACCCATGAGAGACTCTGGACCTGGCAGCAGCATGAGGAGGCGGTATATAGGGGCCTATGGCAGATTAGGGGCCTGGCAGCAGCTATAGGAGGCCCGTAATCTGCCAGCACCCTATGTCAAAAAATTCTACACACCAGCAGTGTGAGGAGACCTGAAGGTGGCACATGGCAGAGTGTGGCGATGGAGACAGCAGGAATGGGAGGCCGTACAGGGACCCATGAGAGAATCTGGACCTGGCAGCAGCATGAGGAGGCGGTATATAGGGGCCTATGGCAGATTAGGGGCCTGGCAGCAGCTATGGGAGGCCCGTAATCTGCCAGCACCCTATGTCAAAAAAATCTACACACCAGCAGTGTGTGAGGAGACCTGAAAGTGGCACATGGCAGAGTGTGGCGATGGAGACAGCAGCAATGGGAGGCCGTACAGGGACCCATGAGAGACTCTGGACCTGGCAGCAGCATGAGGAGGCGGTATATAGGGGCCTATGGCAGATTAGGGGCCTGGCAGCAGCAATGGGAGGCCCGTAATCTGCCAGCACCCTATGTCAAAAAATTCAACACACCAGCAGTGTGTGAGGAGACCTCAAAGTGGCACATGTTTGAGGCATGATTCATGGCGGATTTAGTCAATTGTGTCAGGAACTGGTGGTTTGAAATCCAGACTAATCCACGCCTGATTCATTTTCACAAACGTGAGTCTCTCCACACTTTGGGTGGACAGTCGTGTCCTCCGCGGAGTTACAATACCTCCTGCCGCACTAAACACGCGCTCCGATGCCACGCTACTGGCCGGGCATGACAGCCTTTCAAGGGCAAATTCAGCTAGTTGGGGCCAAAGGTCAAGTTTCGTTGACCAGTAGTCAAGGGGATTGTCTACCTCGGTTGGCAGGGTGCTGTCCAAGTAGGCCCAAGCCTGTTGTTTGAGGTCCTGCTCCAGGTCCACCTGATGCTGCTGCTGCTGCTGCTGCTGCGGCTGGTTAGTAGTTTCCTCACTGCGCTGGTGAAGAAAGCTACTCATCATCGACTGCAGACTGAGGCAGCCGCTGCTGGTGGAGCTGCCACTGCTCCTACCACCCCACCCCTCCCCTGCTGCCATGGCAGCGGAACGCGAGCGCACAGGGCCCACAGTGTCTGAGGATGGACGTTGGCGCACAAAGGCAGAGACCAACTGACTACATAGGTGGTTTTTATAGTACGTTATTTTGGCCTCCCTCTCAGCAGGTGTGAAAAAGGCCACCATTTTGGAACGGTAGCGAGGGTCCAACAAGGTCCAACAAGGTGGACAGCCAAAAGTCATCCCTCTGTCTGATGGTTATTATTCGGCTGTCGCTACGCAAGCAACCGAGCATGCTATGGGCCATTTGTGCCAAGGAATGCGAGGGACTCCCTACCTCCATCTCCACAGCATACTGCCACGGTGCGTCTGGGTCCTCTGTCTCCTCCTCCTCCTCCTCTACCAGATGCTCCTGCTCCTCCACTCCTGTCCACTGAGTGGAAAAACCACCCATTTCACTCAATAATTCCTGAGCACAAATGTCCTCCTCTACCTCCTCCTCTTCTTCCTGTCCTGCCCCCACAGGGGTCATGTGGCGTTGAGATCTGTGCGCCACGTCTACCGCACCCTGACCAGCCATTGTTAACAGCATTTGTTCAAGGACGTGCAACAGAGGAATGACGTCGTTCATCCCATAGTCCTGCCGACTCACGAATAGCGTGGCCTCCTCAAAGGGCCTGAGCAAGCGGCAGGTGTCACGCATGAGCTGCCAATGGCTGACATCGAAGTTACACAGGGGAGTACCTTTATCCGCTTGTAACATCAGGAAATCGGTGATGGCCTTTCGCTGCTCGTAAAGGCGGTCTAACATGTGTAGGGTTGAATTCCACCTTGTTGCAACGTCGCAGATCAGGCGATGATGTGGAATTCCGTTCTGCCGCTGCAGCTCAAGGAGGGTGTGCTTTGCGGTGTAGGAATGGCTGAAATGCATGCAAAGTTTACGTGACATTTTAAGGATGTCTTGCAGTGGGATGGTGGATTTTAGGAACCGCTTGACAACCAGATTGAACACGTGAGCCATGCAGGGCTGGCACTGCCTTTTTGGCGAAGAAATGACGGCTTGGCACTCTCCACCGCGGCGCGGCACAAGCCATCATTTCTCTGAAAGGTGCTGAGTCCACCACTTGGAAAGGGAGGGACTGCAGCACCAGCAACTTGGACAGGAGGACGTTCAGCTTTTGCACCGTCGGGTGCGTGCTCGCAAACTGTTGTCTCTTGGAAACGGATTCCAAGAAAGACTGCTGACGGAATCCGTGAAGAGGAGTAGCAGGAGAAGGAGCATCTGAACGAGCGGAAGATGCCAACGAGCGACAACTCCCCTCAGCAGAGGTGTTGGAGCCTTGACTGGCTGATGGAGGGCGATTGACATCGGGTGACGGAGCAAGTAACGGAGCGGGTGATGGAGCGGGGGCTGGGGCGGGCAGAACCGCCGTATCTTTATCACGGTTTTCCCAGGCCACCAAATGGCGACGCTGCATATGCTGCCGCAATGCTGTAGTCCCAACATGGGCCCCCTGGCCACGCTTGACTTTCTGGCCACATAGTCGACATACGGCTACGTTTACTTCCTCGGGCGGCTTGACGAAAAATTGCCACACCGCCGAGTAGGAAACTTTGCCCCCGATACTCCTCACTGGCTGACTGCGGCTTCCTCCGTGCACACCGGCACCACTACTGGCCGTGGTGGTAGGCTGCAGTGGAGCTGGTGCTCTACTCCGTGGCCGTTTGGCTCCACTGACACTGCTTCCACTGACACTGCTGCGACCCTGCTGCTGTCTCCTGGGCAACCCACCGACTGTTTCGCTCACTGCCAAGCTGCCACCCTCTTCTCCTGATGATGCGGAAGAAATTGCCTGATGACGACGAGGCTGCCAAGTGCGATCAACCTCCTCATCATCAAGTAGGGTCTCCGCCTCACTACTAGCCCCCTCGGCTGCGTCTGGGTCAGGAGACAGACCTGTCTCTAGACCGGCTACCGGGCCACTCTCCTCGCCACTACTTCTTCGCCTGGCTGCTGAAAAGGCGGATGTCTCCCCCCGTTCCTGACCACCCTCTGTTAGCTCTTCCTCACTGTACAGTGGGGCTGAGCCCACAGCATGCGATACTTCGCTTGGTGAGGGAACACCAAAGGACAGGGGCAGGTAGAGGACACGTGATTTCAGTGGGCTTGGTCCCGGGCCATGCCAACTAACGGTTGTGTCTGACGTACCCACCGACCGTTGGCTGTAGGTGTCAGAGGTGACCTGGGAAGAGGAAGACGACCGAGCCAACCAATCGATGACGGCAGGGTTGTCGGTGGAGACACGACCGCTGGATGACACCGGGAGCACTGGCCTCTGGCTGCGAATAGTGCTGCCTCGACCCCTTCCTCTGCTGCCACGTCTGCTCGCTCCTAAAACATTGCCTCCTCTGCCACTCCTCTGCATGTTGTCTGACATACTCTTTAATTAAACGATTATGTGTCCCTGAGTAACAATTCTGTGTCCCTGAGTAACAATTCTGTGTCTGTGCGAGTAACAATTCTGTGGCCCTAAGTAACAGTTCTGTGGCCCTCAGTAACAATTCTGTGTCTGTGCGAGTAACAATTCTGTGGCCCTAAGTAACAGTTCTGTGGCCCTCAGTAACAATTCTGTGTCCCTGATTAACGTTTCTGTGGCCCCAAGTAACAGTTCTGTGGCCCTCAGTAACAATTCTGTGTCTGTGCGAGTAACAATTCTGTGTCTGTGCGAGTAACAATTCTGTGGCCCTAAGTAACAGTTCTGTGGCCCTCAGTAACAGTTCTGTGTCCCTGAGTAACAATTCTGTGTCTGTGCGAGTAAGAATTCTGTGTCTGTGCGAGTAACAATTCTGTGGCCCTAAGTAACAGTTCTGTGGCCCTCAGTAACAGTTCTGTGTCCCTGAGTAACAATTCTGTGTCTGTGCGAGTAACAATTCTGTGTCTGTGCGAGTAACAATTCTGTGGCCCTAAGTAACAGTTCTGTGGCCCTCAGTAACAGTTCTGTGTCCCTGAGTAACAATTCTGTGTCTGTGCCAGTAACAATTCTGTGGCCCTAAGTAACAGTTCTGTGGCCCTCAGTAACAATTCTGTGTCCCTGATTAACGTTTCTGTGGCCCCAAGTAACAGTTCTGTGGCCCTCAGTAACAATTCTGTGTCTGTGCGAGTAACAATTCTGTGTCTGTGCGAGTAACAATTCTGTGGCCCTAACAGTTCTGTGGCCCTCAGTAACAATTCTGTGGCCCTAAGTAACAGTTCTGTGGCCCTCAGTAACAGTTCTGTGTCCCTCAGTAACAATTCTGTGTCTGTGCGAGAAAGAATTCTGTGTCTGTGCGAGTAACAATTCTGTGGCCCTAAGTAACAGTTCTGTGGCCCTCAGTAACAGTTCTGTGTCCCTGAGTAACAATTCTGTGTCTGTGCGAGTAACAATTCTGTGTCTGTGCGAGTAACAATTCTGTGGCCCTAAGTAACAGTTCTGTGGCCCTCAGTAACAGTTCTGTGTCCCTGAGTAACAATTCTGTGTCTGTGCGAGTAACAATTCTGTGGCCCTAAGTAACAGTTCTGTGGCCCTCAGTAACAATTCTGTGTCCCTGATTAACGTTTCTGTGGCCCAAAGTAACAGTTCTGTGGCCCTCAGTAACAATTCTGTGTCTATGCGAGTAACAATTCTGTGTCTGTGCGAGTAACAATTCTGTGGCCCTAACAGTTCTGTGGCCCTCAGTAACAATTCTGTGTCCCTGATTAACGTTTCTGTGGCCCCAAGTAACAGTTCTGTGGCCCTCAGTAACAAGTCTGTGTCTGTGCGAGTAACAATTCTGTGTCTGTGCGAGTAACAATTCTGTGGCCCTAAGTAACAGTTCTGTGGCCCTCAGTAACAATTCTGTGTCCCTGATTAACGTTTCTGTGGCCCCAAGTAACAGTTCTGTGGCCCTCAGTAACAATTCTGTGTCTGTGCGAGTAACAATTCTGTGTCTGTGCGAGTAACAATTCTGTGGCCCTAAGTAACAGTTCTGTGGCCCTCAGTAACAGTTCTGTGTCCCTGAGTAACAATTCTGTGTCTGTGCGAGTAAGAATTCTGTGTCTGTGCGAGTAACAATTCTGTGGCCCTAAGTAACAGTTCTGTGGCCCTCAGTAACAGTTCTGTGTCCCTGAGTAACAATTCTGTGTCTGTGCGAGTAACAATTCTGTGTCTGTGCGAGTAACAATTCTGTGGCCCTAAGTAACAGTTCTGTGGCCCTCAGTAACAGTTCTGTGTCCCTGAGTAACAATTCTGTGTCTGTGAGAGTAACAATTCTGTGGCCCTAAGTAACAGTTCTGTGTCTGTGCGAGTAACAATTCTGTGTCTGTGCGAGTAACAATTCTGTGGCCCTAACTAACAGTTCTGTGGCCCTCAGTAACAATTCTGTGTCTGTGCGAGTAACAATTCTGTGTCTGTGCGAGTAACAATTCTGTGGCCCTAAGTAACGGTTCTGTGGCCCTCAGTAACAGTTCTGTGTCCCTGTGTAACAATTCTGTGTCTGTGCGAGTAACAATTCTGTGGCCCTAAGTAACGGTTCTGTGGCCCTCAGTAACAGTTCTGTGTCCCTGTGTAACAATTCTGTGTCTGTGCGAGTAACAATTCTGTGGCCCTAAGTAACAGTTCTGTGGCCCTCAGTAACAATTCTGTGTCTGTGCGAGTAACAATTCTGTGGCCCTAACTAACAGTTCTGTGGCCCTAAGTAACAGTTCTGTGTCCCTGAGTAACAATTCTGTGTCTGTGCGAGTAAGAATTCTGTGTCTGTGCGAGTAACAATTCTGTGGCCCTAAGTAACAGTTCTGTGGCCCTCAGTAACAGTTCTGTGTCTCTGAGTAACAATTCTGTGTCTGTGCGAGTAACAATTCTGTGTCTGTGCGATTAACAATTCTGTGTCTGTGCGAGTAACAATTCTGTGTCTGTGCGAGTAACAATTCTGTGGCCCTAAGTAACGGTTCTGTGGCCCTCAGTAACAGTTCTGTGTCCCTGTGTAACAATTCTGTGTCTGTGTGAGTAACAATTCTGTGGCCCTAAGTAACAGTTCTGTGGCCCTCAGTAACAATTCTGTGTCTGTGCGAGTAACAATTCTGTGTCTGTGCGAGTAACAATTCTGTGGCCCTAAGTAACAGTTCTGTGGCCCTCAGTAACAATTCTGTGTCCCTGATTAACGTTTATGTGTCCCCAAGTAACAGTTCTGTGGCCCTCAGTAACAATTCTGTGTCTGTGCGAGTAACAATTCTGTGTCTGTGCGAGTAACAATTCTGTGGCCCTAACTAACAGTTCTGTGGCCCTCAGTAACAATTCTGTGTCTGTGCGAGTAACAATTCTGTGTCTGTGCGAGTAACAATTCTGTGTCTGTGCGAGTAACAATTCTGTGGCCCTAAGTAACGGTTCTGTGGCCCTCAGTAACAGTTCTGTGTCCCTGTGTAACAATTCTGTGTCTGTGCGAGTAACAATTCTGTGGCCCTAAGTAACAGTTCTGTGGCCCTCAGTAACAATTCTGTGTCTGTGCGAGTAACAATTCTGTGTCTGTGCGAGTAACAATTCTGTGGCCCTAAGTAACAGTTCTGTGGCCCTCAGTAACAATTCTGTGTCTGTCCCTGAGTAACAATTCTGTGGCCCTAACTAAAGTTTCTGTGGCCCTAAGTAACAATTCTCTGGCACTCAGTAACAATTCTGTCTGTCCCTGAGCAACAATTCTGTGGCCCTAATAACGTTTCTGTGGCCCTAAGTAACAATTCTCTGGCACTCAGTAACAATTCTGTCTGTCCCTGAGTATGAATTCTGTGTCCCTAACTAGCGTTTCTTTGTCCCTAAGTAACGATTCTGTGGCCCTAATTAACAAATCTGTGTCCCTGAGTAATAGTTCTCTGTCCCTAAGTATCGTTTCTCTGTCCCCAAGTATCGTTTCTGTGGCCCTAACTCTGTCCCTGTCCCTAATACAGAGCGGTCTGCCTCTGTTCAATGACTGCAGGCAAATGAAGAATTCCAAAATGGCCGCTATTTATAGCTCGACCATTACACAGTGCTAGCTGGCTGGCTGCTGATTGGCTGATGCGATCACATGTCATTGAGGAATGCATTATGGGTCAGCGCGCCTTGTCTGCGCGCCTTCCCAGACATCCCCGCTCCGTCGCCGCACATGTCAGCCGCCATTTTCGGAAAAATTTCGATTCGCGCGTCCGAATTAGGCTATTTTTCAGATTCGGCGAAATTTTTCCGATATTCGACTCGAATTCCACTTCGGCTACTTCGATTCGCTCATCTCTACTTCTATCCATTGGAATGGTAGTTTTTCGCTTTCTTTCACGTCTTTTAGGTTTTGGTTGCCATTTTAAAGCATTTGCGATCATTTTAGCTGAGCAGCCTATCATTTTCTGCACTTCTTTATATGTTTTCCCCTCTCCAATCAACTTTTTAATCAAGGTACGCTGTTCTTCTGAACAATGTCTGGAATGACCCATTTTCTTTAGAATTTCAGAGAGAAATGCACTGTAACCAGCATGTACAACATTTGCTGCCTTCCTTCCTTAAATAAGGGCAATAACTGCCACCTGTTTTTCAAAGAATGAATGACCTCACTGATAGAACTCCACACTGCTATTATTTTGAACATGCCCCTTTCAATTAGTGATTCAATTACACAGAATCAGCAACATGCATGTCATGACTGTTGGGTCTGTTGGATTTCTATTACTGTACAACTCCTGCTAGTAAATTATTTGCCATGTAGAAATATCATTTCTACCAAAAACAGTGATTGATCAGGTTAGTGATGTCTGACTGCTATTATTTTGAACACAACTGTATGTAATTAATAAGTGTTCAGTTTTAAATGGATGAGGTGGCAACCCTAACTGTGCGGCTTTTATTAAAGTTGGATAATGCCCTTGCTATAGGTGTAGGCCATTTATGTACCTCCCAAAGCCTAACCTTAAAACTCCCAGACATAGCATCATCCCATCCTGCCTGGTTGCTAGGACATTGCTAAGACACTCTCAGCTGTTTCTATTTACACCCACGATCACTGTAGTGAGCTTTCAGACCCTCAACATGTGTGGTCCACTATCTCCTCCATCGCAGCATTACTGAGCTCAGAGCTACCCCCCTGCAACTTCTCTCTCTCCCCTGTTGCAACAGCACTGAGCTCAGTAATACTGTGATGGAGGCCATAGTGGACCACACATGCGCGGGAGTTTGAGAGCGCACTCCTGTGATGGTGGGAGAGAACAGTAGCAGCTGGGAGTGTCTTAGCAACATTCTAGCAACAAGGCAGGACAAGATGGTGCCATTTCTGGGATTTTTTAGGCTTTGGAAGATACATAAATGGCCTACACCTATATTAATGCTATTATCCAACTTTAGTAAAAGCTGCACCATTTGTCTTTATCTATATATTTACCTTTTACCTACATGGGCAGATTTTTTTTTGTAAAGGTGAACTCCACACAAAACCAGAACCAAAAACTGGGATGGCTCTGTTGGGCTAAATCAACCAATAAAATTCACGATAATTTCTGTGCCTGTTTTCACAGCTCTAAAAAATTGTAAAATATAATGAAATTGACACAACAGATAAAATGAAACAAAATAGCCACAGCAGATAGATCGAGTTTGAAAATCTCATAAATGGAATCCTTGACAGATATAACAAGCCAAATAGACCAAAAAATTCTTCCAACTATACCAAGCTGCATTCATCCAATGACAAGATGTCCTAAATTATAAAGATGGAATCACTCGTGTGATTAATTTGAATTTAGGGTGGAATTGATTTTAAGAGATACAAGCACACAAAGAGGTTGATTTACTAAAACTGGAGAGTGCTAAATCTGGTGCAGCTCTGCATAGAAACCAATCAGCTTCCAGGTTTTATTGTCAAAGCTTAATTGAACAAACTGAAGTTAGAAGCTTATTGGCTACCATGCACAGCTGCACCAGATTTTGCACTCTCCTGTTTAGTAAATCAAATCACTTCAAATTGTATTTATCTTGATTTAACATTGTATTTATTTATTTATCAGATGGGTATCACAATAGTTACATTCATCTGAGCTACATAATTTTTACATCTTTATAACAAGCCAATAGCTAATCCAACTTGAAATACCAGCTTTTGAACCCTAAATAGTGCACATGCTGTTTTCTGCACACAACAGTTATAGTTCCCTCTAAGTTCTCTAATTAGTAGAAAGCAAGAATTTATATGCTAGTAGTAGAAAGCATAATACTTTTTTTCTGAACTTTATATTAAAGCAGAACTCTGAACAAACAACTAGATATATCTCTATCTATCTATCTATCTATCTATCTATATATATATATATATATATATATATATATATATATATATATATATATATTGTTTTACCAAAAATTCTGTAACTCGGTTCAGCCACTCTTATGGCTCATGTACACTGCAGCTGATAAACTCACGTTTAGGAGCTGTTCCGTGTTTTTTTCAGCAGCCCCTGAACTCTCTCTAATGTTTTCCTATGTGTCCATGTACACATCTTTTTTTTACAGTCGTTTGCAGGCATTTGAGTTTACAGTTGTTTTTTTGAACGCAGAAAACTTACGCTCAGTCGATTTTATAAGCGTTTCAAACGCAAAATGCTTGTAAATGAGGCAAATCACGTTTATAGGCGTTTGCAATTTCTTTTTTAACTTTTCCAGTTCCCGATGCTCTCCAGAGCCTTTTTTCATCATGAAAAATGCATGCAAAGCATTTTCAAGGTACTCAAATGGACAAAACACTGAACACAGTATGTTCCTACCAAGCTGGTCACACATTGTAATGACTAATTCACACCTCAGATCTCTCCCACCCTTGGAAACAAAAGATATGTTAATGACCATTCACACCTCAAATTGCTCATGAAGACCCCCTGCCAGGTGGCCTTAATCACTCACTCCACCAGACACCTTTCCCACCCTTGGAAACAAAAGAAATGTTAATGAGCAACTCACACCTAATTATATCAACACATACTGCTGTCTCTGCTTCTACTCTCTGTATTTCTCTGAAACAGTGTGAAATAATTAATAATTTACCACTTTTCAGTGCATTCTGGGCATTTGGGTGGTTCTCCTGTGCTTATTTTTAAAAAATGCTTCTAAACACAAACGCAGCTAAACGTGCATAAACGCGTTATGCAAACACGGCAAAACTGACATTTTTTAACCTAAGTTTTCCAGCAGTCAGTTTCCATTGTTCAGAAGTGTCCCGTGCACATGTGGCCTTAGTGAAAGCACTTCTAAGTTTATTACTCTTGTGTTTTTCACAGCTTTGCTCTATTGCTAATAAAATCTTTCTAGAATTTCTTAGAGTTGGGAAGCTCTTGAGAAAAGGAGGTTCCTACACCCCCCTCTCTCTTTCACCAGGGTCCAACTCTGCTTTCCTTCTCAATACTCCATTCTGGGTACTGAATCCCTGTTTGTATCTCTGAATATCAGCTGCTATACGCTCACTTTACTTATTTACATGCATGTATTCTTTATTTGGTGATAGATTGGAATTAACAGGGGAGCAAATAAATATGCTTGATGTGATATGACATACTTGGTTAGTTGTACCATTCTAAATCGCATGACAAGTTGCACCCTATTGCTGGCAGTAGAACCATTCAAATCGGGGAGATTCTGACTCCGTTGGAGTCGAACCGATTTTGAAAGTAGTTTGTGCACTAACTTCAGCAATTTCAGGTGCAACCTGCATAGATATCTGTGCATGAAGTCGCAAGTCGCACCTGAGATCTCACTGATCTGTAACTTTGAAATTGCACTAGTTCAAGTGAAGTAGCACAATTTCAAAGTCACATTCAGTGTGAACCAGAGTTTACTAAACCCAGGACCCTGTATTCACTATATCTGGTCTCCCACAGTACACAGAACATAGAAATGCAATTATTTTAGTAAATATAAACTGCTAAATACCTTTTCTCATCAGCAGTTAGAGCAGTCTTGTGACTTCTATCAGTGACCAGCAGAGCACATGTTAAAGCTTGTAGGAGGAGTTTTCACTTTGCTCTAGGAGGATGCAGAACCCCTAACCTCTGTCTAGGCAGTGCTGAATGGCCCTGTGCTGATCAAATGCACTCTTCCAAGAAAAAGCAAAACCTCTCTAGCAATGCACACCAAACTGAGCATGTGCAGAGTGACTCCAAATGATATGTCTTATTAGTAGATAAGAGGGGAACACTAGAAGAAGGGGAGGATCAGAGAAGTCAGGCTGCGTTTTTACACAATGCAGAGGATTAACCCCTTAGGTTCCACGGTGAGTAGAACAAGCATGCTTTACTGCATATACAGACTGATTTTACTGTTGTAGGCTTATTACACTTTAAAACATTTTACAAATGTATTGCAAAAGTTTTAAGTGGTGTTCTTACTCTGTATATTAAAAATCATTTTACAGCAGGGACCATAAGGAGCCAGTACTCAACATCCCATGCTGCCCTCGCATCAATCTGCTTGAACTTACCCAGGTATGGGGAAACATGACAGTCCTATCGTCTTCTCCCAATGCAATGGTCAATGTATAAATGGCCAGATGACAGTCCTCAATGGGAGAAGTAAGCATGCACTTTGAAGTGGACTCTTACAAAAAATGCCTTGCGATCTGTCATCATATCAGGACGATAAGAAAACATGGGGAAGATATGTGGGCCCTACTTAGGGTCCTGCCGGTAAATAAAACATGTTACTATCCTTAGCATGGGCAAAGAAGTTGTTTGTTTAAAGTGGTAGTAAACCCACTTTGTATATTTTTTGTAGGTTAAATGAATATCTCCTAAACGTGCAACGCAGCCAGCGCATGCACTCTGAAGGCACGGCATACCCGTGCCGTTACTTCAGAGCAATGTGCTGTGTCCTGAGACTCTCGTGCGCATGCGCGGGAGTGACATCATCGTGACCCAGCTAGCCAGATAGCCGGAGCTCGCGAACCTGGAAGGAAGACCAGGTAAAGATGGAAGCCTCTACAGCGGTGACAGGGCACTGATGAAGGGCTTCGTTTTAAGGTAAGTTTTACATAATGTGCTAGTATGCATTGTATGTCTTTACATTGCAGGGGATTTTGTTTTTTATAATGGACCCAGTTTTACTACTGCTTTAAAGTGATTATAATAGTAACATTTAAAAAAAAATAACAAACATGTCATAATTACCTGCTGTGTGCAATGGTTTTGCATAGAACAGCCCCAATCCACCACTTTTGGGGTCCCCCACCTCTCCTCCCTTCAAAGTGCCCCTAGAGCAAGCCACTTCCTATGGGGGCACTCGTGTGGTTTCAATCCCAAGCTAGGATGTGTGCATCTATTGACACACACAGTATGACTCAGCCCCACCCCCTCCACACTGGATATGATTGACAGCAGCAGGAGCCAATGACTCCCGCTGCACTCTCAGTGTCCATTGAGGAGAGAGGGAGTAGCGCATATGGGCGGACTGACCATTCAGGCACTAGGGCACTGCTTGAGGGCCCGGGGTCAGTAGGGGGCCCCATGAGATGCCCCTGGTGCCTTTCATAGGATTTTTTGGGTGTGGTTTGAGTGTTGGCGAGGACACAGGGGCCCCATGATCCCCTATTGCCCTGGGGCCCCATGGGTTGTCAGTCTGGCCCTGGTAGCGCTGGATTGAGATCAGGCTCAGGAAAGTTCTTAGGGGAGCTGGAGGGGGGCACTGTCTGCTTTACTACTTCACCCAGAATGCAGGCACCCTAAGAAATGAAATGTGTCAGTGGCTGGATCATGCAGGGGAAGCAAAGGGAAGAACGCATGAAAAAGAAAGCTAAAGCAGCCATCTAAGAATTGGTAAGCTGCAATATCTCACATTTTTGTTTTTACCACTTTAAAGCATATCTATGAAGTATCTATGGTCATTTTCACATTGCATTGCAATTCATTCTAGCTTACTCCTATTAATCTGAATGATCTTGAAGTTTGTAAATGAACTTATTGAAGATCACCACACATTTAATTCTTTGATTTCTGTGATCCGTAGTCACTGTGCCCTGTGAGTAGCACTGCTGTGTCACACATTTCACACAGCCTGCCATCTGAACTACAGAGGTGCTGAGAGTTCCAGGAGGCGGAGTCAGTACAGGAATCACTTCTTGCAGACAGTGAGGTACCATGGGATATGTAGTCCTTGGAAATTTAAAGTAAACAGAATAGAATAAGCTGCAAAGCATGCAGGGAAATCAGGAAGCTGGGGAAAGAGATGCCGAGGAGACAGCACTCATAACATGAAAGATTTTCAAATAAGCTTTTATTGGATTGTCAAAAAATACCTACTGTTTGTATTGCTATTACAATGCTTATTTTTGAAAATGAAAGTGTATGCTGTGACCATATATCTCTTTTAATAATAAATATAACGGCTCAGATCATGAGTACAGTACATATATTATTTTTTAAAAATGGTCATAGTTATAGTGTGTTACAAGAATTATTGACAATATATGAAGCCTGGTTAGTCAGGCAGAAAAAAAGGTAGAGAGACTATCATGAGAGAAGTATGAGAGCTGCCATTGGTGTCCCCTTTATGAAAATGCTTGATTCCTGGCTGTGTGTGACTTCAATACAATTCAGTCACAGACCTAGACAAGCATGCTGAAAATGAGTGCCAGAAAAGTGTCAAACTACGTTTGTTATATTAGCAGCTCAGACATGTAAAATATATGTAAACGCTCACCTTGTAAAGCAACCCATTCTGTTTAAAATAGAAATGAAAGTCAAAACATTTGTGTATAGATATAAAAAACCCCATTATAAATACCTTTTTTTCCCTGTTTTATAAGTATCCACATACCCGCTAAGATCCGTATACAGTTGAGAACAGAGAGCTGGGGGAGGAGAAACAGCAGCACACTAAACCTCGCAGTGAACGGGGGTGTGTGTTTGTGCAGAAGTCTGATCATTGAAGGAGAGCACACTGAGTTCCCAGCACATCTAGAGAACAGATCACGCTGTTCTGCGATGCCTAGTGAGGTCAGTTTTTAATAGGAAAGCAGAGGGACTGGCAGGAACACCAGGGATTTCACACAAAGGAAGCAATACAAAGAGAACATGATACATTTTTTATACAAGTACATGGTACAGCAAGCAAGCATCAGGAATATTAAATGATGGGTTTACATACTCTTTAAAGCCAGGGAACTAGCCTTTTTAAAGGAGAGGTCAGCAATGGCAGCTTACAATAATGTTGGGGGCAGCACAGTGGCTAAATGTTTAGCACTTCTGCCTGGCAGAACTAGGGTAATTGGTTCAAATCTCAACCACGGCACCACCTGCCTGGAGCCTGCATGCTCTCCCTGTGCCTGCGTGGGATTCCTCCAGGAACTCCGGCCTCCTCCCCCACTCCAAAGACATGCTGGTAGATCATTTGTCTCCTGTCTAAATTGTTCCTAGTATATGTATGTATGAATATGAGTTAGGGACTTTAGATTTTACACCCCTTGAGGGTTAGGGACTGATGTGAATGTACAATATATATGTAAAGTAGTGCGTAGATTGACAGCGCTATATAAGTACATGAAATAAAATAAAATGTCTCATAAATGTTACCCTTTAACATCACAATCCTTGCATTGGTTGTTGAAGGACAACTTCCCCTATTACTTTCAGCAACAATCACCTCTCTGTAATTATGCCATTCGTAGAGATGACTGCAGCGCATTCCATCACTTCCCAGGATAAAATATTTACTCTAGCACTATGTTCTGCCTATTTCTTCTCTAATAGTTCATAATTCTTTACAGCAGTCCATTTACACACCAAGGTTATTTCACTAGGCTGCATTATGTATATGGGGACTTATTTAGTACTCAGTAATTATTCCATCCTTGGCCCAGCAGGCTAACGATGATACATTTAGCATTATAGCTGTTCTATTAACAGTCTGGAAAGCATGATGATAATTCAGGCATGTTTCTGCAGGCGGTATTATGCAATGTGGCACTGAATTCTTATTCCTCTCCAGCTGTGTATCAAAGTGGATCTGTTGATTTCTGCTAAGGCAGTACATACTTTTAAGCCAAATTATTAACGTCTTTACTTTTAAAAAAAAAAAAATGTTTTGACAGCAGGAACAAAGCTTAAAGCTTCTGAAAACTGATGTATACATAGCAGTTTGATCAGACAGCCTTTCTAAGGGGTTATTGACATGCCTCCTAGGAGCAATATTATAGAAATGTGGCCAGGTTTTAGACTTACAAATGCTTACATTTACTTAACAAGCGGAAAATGAACTTTATACGAGAGTTTTCATTGACCTACGTAGCTGCAGGCACTTTGGAGCAATGAATCCCTAAACTTCACAGCAGAAGCAGTGAAAGCTGATATCCAGGCAAACACCTAAATAGATAGATGAAATAAACTATTGCGACACCCCTCCAAATCACTGGATTTAGGTGTTCCAATCACCTCCATGGCCACAGGTGTATAAAATCAAGCACCTAGGCATGCAGACTGCTTCTAAAAACATTTGTGAAAGAATGGGTTGCTCTCAGGTGCTCAGTGAATTCCAGCGTGGTACCGTGATAGGTTGCCACCTGTGCTATAAGTCCATCTGTGAAATTTCCTTGCTACTAAATATTCCACGGTCAACTGTTAGTGGCATTATAACAAAATGGAAGCAACTGGGAACAATAGCACATCAGCCACAAAGTGCTAGGCCATGTAAAATGACAGAGTGGAGTCAGCGCATGCTGAAGTGCACAGTGCGCAGAAGTCACCAACTGTCTGCAGAGTCAATAACTAAAGACCTTCAAACTTCATGGGGCCTTCAGATTAGCACAACAACAGTGTGAAGAGAGCTTCATGGAATGGGTTTTCATGGCTGAGCAGCTGCATTCAAGCCTTACATAACCAAGTGCAATGCAAAGCATCAGATGCAGTGGTTTAAAGCACGCTGCCACTCGACTCTAGAGCAGTGGAGATGTGTTCTCTGGAGTGATGAATCATGCTTCTCTGTCTGGCAATCCAATGGACATGTCTGGGTTTGGCGGTTTCCAGGAGAATGGTACTTACCTGACTGCATTCTGCTAAGTGTAAAGTTTGGTAGAGGGGGGATTATGATGTGGAGTTGTTTTTCAGGGGTTGGGCCTGGCCCCATAGTTCCAGTGAAGTCTTAGGGCATCAGCTTACCAAGACAATTTGAACAATTTCATGCTCCCAACTTTGTGGGAACAGTTTGGGGATGGCCCCTTCCTGTTCCAACATGACGGCGCACCAGCGCAAAAAGCAATGTCCATAAAGACATGGATGAGTGAGTTTGGGGTGGAGGAACTTGACTGGCCTGCACCTCAACCCAATAGAACACCTTTCAGATGAACTAGAGAGGAGATTACAAGCCAGGTCTTCTTGACTGACATCAGTGCCTGTTCTCACAAATGTGCTTCTGGAAAAATGGTCAAACATTCTCAGACACCATCCTAAACCTTGTGGACGGCCTTCCCAGAAGAGTTGAAGCTGTTATAGCTGCAAAGGGCGGGCCAACTCCATATTGAACCCTACGGACTAAGACTGGGTTGCCATTAAAGTTCATGTGCGTGTAAAGGCAGGTGTCCCAATACTTTTGGCAATATAGTGTAAATTTGCCAGGTTCATGTAACTCGAATCTACAGGATTTGCCTAGAACCTTTGGTAGCAGTGAACCCGCACCTCATCTTGATCAGTGAGTCCCTCCCTCCCCCAGTATGATTGCTGCTCTGCAGGGTATTATGAGGGACTAATATTAAAGTTGAAGTCCAGGCTAGATCTAACTAAGCTTACACAGCTCCCTCGCCCCTCCTAACTGCTATTCTAACTAAAACGTCACTAAACAAAATGACACTAAATTAATTCCAAAAAGGAATTTAACTAAACGAAATTAAATAAGTAATCAAACACACACACATTTTTTCATTCTGTAAATGTCTACCCCACACATTTACTGCCTTGGATTCTGGGACATGTATTCATTATGTTCTGTACGTAGGCACTGCTGTGGCACACATTTCACAGAGCCTGCTTTCTGAAATACAGAGGAGACAAGAGGGGGAGTTTCAGCAGGCGGAATCAGTACAGGAATAACAGCTTGCAGGCAGCAAGGTACCATGGGATATGTAGTCCTTAGAATTTGAAAGTAAACAGCAGATGAAAAGTTGCAAATAATGCAGGGAATACAGGAAGGTGTGGAAAGAGATGACCAGCAGACAGACAGAAGATGAAAGGAGATTTTTCATGGAAGCTTTTATTGGATTGTCGAAAATAACTATTATTTGTATTGCTATTACAATGCTGATGTTATCAAATGAACGTGTATGCTGTGACCATAGATTTCCTCTCCCAAAACAAACAGGTCTTGTCCTTTCCCCAGTCTGTGACTGGTCAGTGAAAGGAGAATCAGCAGACTGATGAGTTCATCTTTCTGTCACTCTACTTTTTCCTTCTATTGGACTGCCCATTGTTAGCAAATGAGTACTGCAACACAACTGAGTAGGTCATTGTGCTGCATCTTCCTCCCCAATCTGTGTCCTTCATAAGCTCTCAAACCTCTCCTTTTCCCCCTCACTTTTATATGTTTGGAATGAGCAGTGCACGTTAGTTGGAGTCATGTCCACTGCTCTAAGTACACTACAAATTCTACAAACAAGCACAATGATAGCAGACCTATAAACCTCAATAATAGAAGAACCATCAAGCACAAAGATAGAAGACCTGTCATGATGACATCACCATGTCAAGATGATTTATTCCATAAAAGAGGCACAATGATAGAAGACCCATGAAGCACAATCACAGAAAACCTATCATGATGGCGTCATATGATCCCATAGTTCATCTCAAGAATGAGCAAGAGAGGGTGATTACATTCCTACATACAGTGGGTTCGTGGAAAATTCATGTAGCCAACCTCTAACAGAAAGTCAGATCCCAGCAACCAAAAGAAAATGCGTTTAGAGATTTGAAGGATGTCATCATATCAAGAAGCTTTTTCCCACAAAAAAAGCACAATTATAGAAGACCTTTTATGATGACATCACTGTATCAAGAAGATTTATTCCACAAACAAGTACAATGATAGAAGACTCATCATGGTAATGTCATCATATCAAGAAGCTTTCTTCCACACCAGACACAATGATAGAAGACCCATCAAGCACAATGATAGAAGACCCATCAAGTACAATGATAGAAGACCCATCAAGCACAATCACAGAAAACCCTTCATGATGACATCATTTGATCCTACAGTCCATCTCAGGAGTAAGCAAGAGAGGGTGGCTATTTTTCTACATACAGTAGGGCCATGGAGAATGAACCGAGGCATCCTCTAACAGGCAGTCAGATCACAGCAGCAAAAACCCTCAAAAAGAATTAATGGACTTTTTTTTAAAAAAAGCACAATGTTTATTAGACAATGTTTAAACTTAATAAAACCAACAGACTTTTTTTTTTTTACTAAAAATTGTTTACATCAGGAGCCTGTACTAAATGAACATGTTAATGATGAGTAACATGAATTTTTATCAAACACCCAATCTATTCCCAATGCTGGATCTTCATAATGTTGTTCACATCACTTCATCAAAATATTCATGTCCACATCATAATTATAACATATAAATCCAGATGTAGTGCCTTCAATGTAGATAGGGTTTTTTTGTTAGTCAGAGGCTTATTAGAAGCCTGGGAGTGAGGCAGTGAGGTTACTTCAGTGCAGACTGGGAGGCTCTACAGGTCAGGGCTTCTGGAGCCTTCTCAACCTCCTAGAATCTGGAGAAACTTTCTAGAAGAGGGGTGCAGGAGGGGAGGAGGCCTAGATTTGCATTTTTAAGGGTACTTGGTCAATCCCCAGGCTAGAAGCTGAGCATTATGGCCAAGAGCAACCCTTATATGTGAGAAAGCATGTGCAAGAGTAGTGTGAATTGTGTTTGGGTGGAAGGACTAAGAAAGTGTTTTGGATAGGCTAAGAAAGGTGATGGAGCATGAATATTTGGAGGGGGCCCCAGGGAGGGGGCCTACCTACAGGCTAGAGCAGACAGAAGAATTTACACTGTACCATAGTCTCCTAGGGAGGACAACCTGTCAGCAGGGAAGGAACCAACCCAGCATAAGGCCTGAAAGCAGTTGCGACCCACCAAGCTACAACGAAGGACAGTGTGAGTACTTCTACACCCCTTGGGCCACAGAATGGAGAAGGCGGTCAGGTGCAATACCCAACTAGTCCTCATCTGGGACTCCTTCACAGTGGATTTCTGGAATGTCTTGCCCAGGGATACCCTCAGGACAGCCGGGTGGATAAGGAGAGTTTCATCTGGGGTTTGAGGAGGTACACTGAAGGGACTCGTTGCTCCTTAAAGAGAGTGTTGCTGATTTTTGATCCACATTTTGTACAGTATTTGCTAAGAAGTTGTCCTCAAGTTTTACAGTTCCTTGGGCATCCCATATACCCCTAGACCTCATCCAAGTTGTTAACCCCTATTAAAACAATGAAAACAAGCTCAAGGACTGTTTTACTGACCCTGAAAGAAACTCTGGAAAATGCATGTTGCCTGGCTTTGCAGAGCTTAGAGGGAACACGCAAAATCCAGCGGCCCTCAAGGGGGTAGCGCTACACATATGACATACAAATAGTAAACTAATAATGCTTAGAATAAACAATGAATCCCTTACCATAGTCTGGTTCAATACCACTTAAACAAAACCCAGAATCTCCCATAGACACACTCTACACTCCAGGAAAAGGGAAAAACTAGAAAAATTCCAGGTAATGGTGGGTTAAAACACCAAGGCACAGACTACCTATGTAACCACTTCCCCCTGTTCTTCCGATTAGGAGCAGAGTGCAAAACCAATGAACATACACTTATTAAATTAATAATAGAAAAAAACCCAAGCTATTAATACTCTATAACAACAACTATAAATACATAAATCAGTAAAATAAGACAAATTAAGTCAAATTAAATCAGGAAAGCAGCTGCCATCCAACTGTGCAATCACTCCACTGTGTTATTATTATTATACAGGATTTATATAGCGTCAACAGTTTGTGCAGCACTTTACAAAATGAAGGTAGACATTATTTATTTATTTCAGGTACTTATATAGCGCCGTCAATTTACACAGCGCTTTACATATATATTGTGCATTCACATCAGTCCCTAACCCTCAAGGGGCGTACCATCTAAGGTCCCTAACTCACATTCATACATACACCTACTAGGGACAATTTAGACAGGATCCAATTCGCCTACCAGCATGTCTTTGAAGTTACAATACAATTTGGTACAAGAGGAAACAGAGGGCCCTGCTTGTTAGAGCTTACAATGTAGGAGGAAGGGTTGAGTGATACAAAAGGGAATAGCTGTGGGGGGATAAGCTGATGGAGGAAATACATGGCAGTTTACTAGGTAGAAGCAGGATAGGCTTCATTAAAGAGAAAGGTTTTCAGGGATCGTTTAAAGGTGGATAGATTAGGAGACAGCCAGACAGATTGGAGTAGGAAGTTCCATAGGATGGGAGACGTTTGGGAGAAGTCCTGGAGGTGAGCATGGGAGGTGGTGACATGGGAGCTAAAGAGCAGAAGGTCTTTGGAGGATCGAAGAGAGTGGTTTGGTTGATATTTTGAGACCAGGTTGGTGATGTAGCTGGGGGCAGAGTTGTGGATGGCTTTGTAAGTTGTTAGTATTTTGAATTTTATTAGTTGGGCGAGTGGAAGCCAGTGGAGGGATTGGCAGAGAGGGGTAGCAGACACTTAAAGGTGGGTAAGGTGAATGAGCCTGCTGGCAGCAGTATTCATAATGGACTGGAGTGGGGGATAGCCTATGTAAAGGTAAGCCAATGAGGAGGGAGTTGCAGCAGTCGAGGTGAGAGATAACCAGGGAGTGAATTAGGAGCTTTGTGGTATCATTGGTTAAAAAAGGGCTTATTCAGGAGATGTTGTGGAGGTTGAGGTGGCATGATTTGGACAAGAATTGGATGTGGGCCTGAAAGGATATTTCAGAATCCAGGGTTACACCTAGCACCCTGGCATGCAGGGATGGGTTGATAGTGGTGCTATTGATCCTGACCGAGAAATCAGGGGAAGAGGCACGTGGGGGAAGAAATATTATGAGCTCAGTTTTGGATAGATTGAGTTTTAGGAAGTGGTGTGACATCCAGTCTGATATGTCTGTTAGTAAATCGGTGATACATGAGCAAACTGATGGGGTGAGCTGAGGAGTAGAGAGATGGATTTGTGTGTCATCAGCATAGAAATGGTATTGGAAACCATGAGAAGCTATCAGCTGGCCCAAGGAAAAAGTGTATATTGAGAATAGGAGAGGTCTAAGGATAGAACCTTGGGGGACCCTGAAAGTAAGAGGAGTAGGAGAGGAGGACGTAGAGTTGTAAGTGACACTGAAGGTGCGGTGAGACAGGTAAGATTCGAACCAACAAAGAGTATCTTTATGGAGACCAAGTAAATAGAGTTTTTTGAGGAGGAGGGGGTGGTCAACTGTGTCAAAGGCAGCAGAGAGGTCCAAGAACAAGAATATGGAATAGTGACCATTATTTTTAGCTGTTAATAAATACATGGCAGTTTACTAGGTAGAAGCAGGATAGGCTTCATTAAAGAGAAAGGTTTTCAGGGATCGTTTAAAGGTGGATAGATTAGGAGACAGCCAGACAGATTGGAGTAGGAAGTTCCATAGGATGAGAGAAGTTTGGGAGAAGTCCTGGAGGTGAACATGGGAGGTGGTGACATGGGAGCTAAAGAGCAGAAGGTCTTTGGAGGATCGAAGAGAGTGGTTTGGTTGATATTTTGAGACCAGGTTGGTGATGTAGCTGGGGGCAGAGTTGTGGATGGCTTTGTAAGTTGTTAGTATTTTGAATTTTATTAGTTGGGCGAGTGGAAGCCAGTGGAGGGATTGGCAGAGAGGGGTAGCAGACACTTAATGGTGGGTAAGGTGAATGAGCCTGCTGGCAGCAGTATTCATGATGGACTGGAGTGGGGGATAGCCTATGTAAAGGTAAGCCAATGAGGAGGGAGTTGCAGCAGTCGAGGTGAGAGATAACCAGGGAGTGAATTAGGAGCTTTGTGGTATCATTGGTTAAAAAAGGGCTTATTCAGGAGATGTTGTGGAGGTTGAGGTGGCATGATTTGGACAGGAATTGGATGTGGGCCTGAAAGGATATTTCAGAATCCAGGGTTACACCTAGCACCCTGGCATGCAGGGATGGGTTGATAGTGGTGCTATTGATCCTGACCGAGAAATCAGGGGAAGAGGCACATGGGGGAAGAAATATTATGAGCTCAGTTTTGGACAGATTGAGTTTTAGGAAGTGGTGTGACATCCAGTCTGATATGTCTGTTAGTAAATCGGTGATACATGAGCAAACTGATGGGGTGAGCTGAGGAGTAGAGAGATGGATTTGTGTGTCATCAGCATAGAAATGGTATTGGAAACCATGGGAAGCTATCAGCTGGCCCAAGGAAAAAGTGTATATTGAGAATAGGAGAGGTCTAAGGATAGAACCTTGGGGGACCCTGAAAGTAAGAGGAGTAGGAGTGGAGGACGTAGAGTTGTAAGTGACACTGAAGGTGCGGTGAGACAGGTAAGATTCGAACCAACAAAGAGTATCTTTATGGAGACCAAGTAAATAGAGTTTTTTGAGGAGGAGGGGGTGGTCAACTGTGTCAAAGGCAGCAGAGAGGTCCAAGAACAAGAATATGGAATAGTGACCATTATTTTTAGCTGTTAATAAGTAATTTGTGAATTTTAGGAGAGCAGTTTCTGTGGAGTGTTGTGGGAGAAATCCAGACTGAAGGGGATCGAGAAGGTTATTCTCAATAAGGTGGCAGCTCAGCCGGTTGTAGACTAGATGTTCAAGGAGATTGGAGGCAAAAGGGAGTAAGGAGATAGGTCTTAGGTTGCTAAGATTCCAGTGAGGCTTTTTTAAGTATGGGGGTGACTAGCGCATGTTTTAGAGAGTTGGGGAAGATGCCAGTAGAAAGGGAGACGTTGAAGATATTAAGCATTAAAGAACGAAGGATAGAGCCAGAGGGTAACTGTAGTATTTGTGAGGGAACAGGGTCTAGGGCAGGTGGTTAGGTGGGCTTTAGAAAATAGTTTACCAACCTCTATAGTAGCTGGGTTAAACAAGGGAAGTATAGATTACGCAGGTGGACTGGACAAGGAGTGTAGTGTGAGGGAGATATCTGTACAGTGGAGATCTCGTCACGAATTGTATCAATCTTATTTTTGAAGTGATAAGCGATCCTCTGGGCAGTGAGTAAGTTAGTGGGTGGAGGTAAAGAAGGACGAAGTAGAGAGTTAAAGGTAGAAAAGAGTTCACGGGGATTGCATGAGAGGGTGTTAATGAGAGTGATAAAATAGGTCTGTTTGGCAGTGTGGAGACAAGATTTGTATTTTTGAAGGGCAGATTTATATTGGTCGAAGTCTTGCTGGGTCTTAGTCTTACGCCATAAACACTCAAAAGCATGGCTATGTTTTTTGGGGCATCTGGTATTGTCTGTTTGCCAGGGCTGTAGCTGTCGGAGCCTAATTATTATATTATTATTATTATTATACAGTATTTATATAGCGCTAAAAGGTTTGCTCAGCGCTGTACATTATAGTGAGGGACAGAACATGAGACAATACAGTAACAAAACAAAACACGAGGGGTTCAAGGGCCCTGCTCTTTCGAGCTTACAATCTAATTCTGTGTGTAGTGAGGGGGGCCAATGTGTCCAGGGTGGATGACAGTGAACTATTGTAGACAGAAGTGGCTAGGTTGGGGCAGGAAAGGGCTGAGATTTTGTCATAGAGACAATCTGTTGCCAAAAAATCTATATCAAATACTGGTGAAGAGCTTTCAATATGACATAACAAATTAAATATCATACAGTTGTGTTCAAAATAATAGCGGTGTGTTGAAAAAAGTGAATAAAGCTCAAAATCCTTCTAATAGCTTTTATTTCCATACACAAATGCATTGGGAACACTACACATTCTATTTCAAATCAAAACATGAAGAAAATATATCACATTTGTGTTGTTCCTCTAAAAAAATTGAAGAAAAGTGAATATTAGACTGTTCAAAAAAATAGCAGTGTTTGTATTCTTCTTTACAAACTCAAACATTCACTATATAAACTGAAAAATGTTTGAAGATTTTGCTTTCCTTTGAATCACTTAATTAATATTTAGTTGTATAAGCACTGTTTCTGAGAACTGCTGTACATCTGTGTTGCATGGAGTCAACCAACTTCTGGCACCTGTGAACAGGTATTCCAGCCCAGGATGATTGGACTACATTCCACAGTTCTTCTCTATTTCTTGGTTTTGCCTCAGAAACTGCATTTTTGATGTCACCCCACAAGTTTTCTATTGGATTGAGATCCGGGGATTGGGCTGGCCACTCCATAACGTCAATCTTGTTGGTCTGGAACCAAGATGTTGCACGTTTACTGGTGTGTTTGGGGTCGTTGTCTTGTTGGAACACCCATTTCAAGGGCATTTCCTCTTCAGCATAAGGCAGCATAACCTCTTCAAGTATTCTGATGTATTCAAACTGATCCATGATCCCTGGTATGCGATAAATAGGCCCAACACCGTAGTATGAGAAACATCCCCATATCATGATGCTTGCACAACCATGCTTCACTGTCTTCACAGTGTACTGTGGCTTGAATTCAGTGTTTGGGGGTCGTCTGACAAACTGTCTCCGGCCACTAGAACCAAAAAGAACAATCTTACTTTCATCAGTCCACAAAATGTTGCGCCATTTCTCTTTAGGCCAGTCAATGTGCTCTTTGGCAAATTGTAACCTCTTCAGCACATGTCTTTTTTTCAACAGTGGGACTTTGCGGGGGCTTCTTGCAGATAGCTTGGCTTCACATAGGCGTCTTCTAATTGTAACAGTACTCACAGGTAACTTTAGACCTTCTTTGATCTTCCTGGAGCTGATTGTTGGCTGAGTCCTTGTCATTTTGGCTATTCTTCTATCCATTCGAATGGTAGTATTTCGCTTTCTTCCACGTCTTTCAGGTTTTGGTTGCCATTTTAAAGCATTTGCGATAATTTTAGCTGAGCAGCCTATCATTTTCTGCACTTCTTTATATGTTTACCCCTCTCCAATCAACTTTTTAATCAAGGTACGCTGTTCTTCTGAACAGTGTCTGGAACGACCCATTTTCCTCAGAATTTCAGAGAGAAATGCACTGTAACCAGCATGTACAACATTTGCTGCCTTCCTTCCTTAACCTCCCTGGCGGTATTCCCGAGTGTAGCTCGGGGTAAAGTTTCAGTACCACAAGCGGTAACTCCGAGCTACACTCGGGAATACCATGCGGCGTTGCTCCGCAATCCCTCAATAACTTACCTCGTCCTGCGGTCCTGCGATGTCCCTCCTGCAGTGTCCCCAGCAATGTAATCCAGCGGATGCCGGCATCTGTCATCTGGGTTCCATCCCCTGCGAGCGTCGGGACGTACGGGGGACGAAACCAGTGGGAAATTTGAAAATGACAAAAAGTGACATTCACTAAAATCACATAGTAAAACATTACTGTATCAAACCATTTCACATACATTTTGTCCCGAGTGCTTTGTCCTGTGCCCTGCCTGCATTTTTACTGTTCTTTCTGCCTGGAAACTGAGAAATGTCCATGGCGTCCAAAAAGCGTCCCTTTAGGTCATAATTGGTTTTCGACCAGCTAGAGAACAGCGATAGTAAATCAGGACCACTTGCAAGAGACTTGATAAAGCGCATGTGCGCGAAACAGGTTGTCCCGGCAACCGGCCTCTTCCTTCTAAAGCTGCGGCTCCAGCAAGAGTCCCCCCCCCTCCGTCTCTCCACATCGTGGTGACGTCATCCAGGACACTGGGACGTTGGGTACACGTGGTCCTGCACTGACAGGTATTCTACTCCACTGCTTCCCTCTGAGTGGACGGGCCGTCCATCTTGGAACCTGGCTTCTTAAAGCCACAGGCTGGTTATTTATTTTTTATCATATGAATTATTAAAGGCACACCTCCATATAAGGTGTATTACTTTTATTACAAAACTACACAGCGACTGGCTCCTGTTCATACTACAATAAAAAAAATACATATTTCCATGCAAAAAAATTTACCGCATTCAGCACCAAAAATCTGAAATAATCATACCGCCAGGGAGGTTAAATAAGGGCAGTAATTGCCACCTGTTTTTCAAAGAATGAATGACCTCACTAATAGAACTCCACACTGCTATTATTTTGAACATGCCCCTTTCAATTAGTGATTCAATTACACAGAATCAGCAGCATGCATGTCATGACTGTTGGGTCTGTTGGATTTCTATTACTCTACTACACCTGCTAGTAAATTATTTGCCATGTAGAAATATTTCTACCAAAAACAGTTATTGATCAGGTTAGTGATGTCTGACTGCTATTATTTTGAACACAACTGTATATCCTCATTACATAACCCTTTATCATAAACAGATCCCCCCAGTATTCAGCATCATTTTGTGAATGTGCAAAAAAAAACATATATAGCTGTTAAAGAATAAGAAACTGCAAATGTGTAGTCCAATGTAAGAGTCCCATGCACCAACCAAGCTTTGTGCAATCCTCAATCGATATATCAATTCTAGTCAGAACAGCAATATGACTTCCTTCAGCGTGAATAAACACCACCTTGCCTTTCTCCACACCTCATCAGTATCTCCTCACTTTATATCATGGACCCCACTGCAAAAGGATGATCAATTGCACTTTTCTTTTATACTGGAGACCACGGTCCTCTTCAGCATTCACATGATCATTACCAATCAGGTGTCTAAGCTTCACTCGGTGTGATGAGGTCACTGCCTGACTGACGCGTTACACCGCAGTCGGCCTTCTAGATATCTATCCCTGGGAGATCAGTAATGACCAGGTGAATAATGAAGAGGATCGTGGTCTCAAGTATAAAAGAAAAACACACGTGACTCTCCTTTTGTAGTGGGGTCCATGATATAAGGTGAAGAGATACCCATAAGGGGTGGTGAATGGCACGGTGGTGTTTATTCACGCGGAAGGACGTCATATTGCTGTTCTGACAAGAATTGATATATCGATTTGTATGAATATTGGTTGGTGTATAGGGCTCTTACAATGGACTACACATTTTTTGTTTCTTAATTGTTTTTCACATTCACAAAATTATACTGAATATGGGGGGTATCTGTTTATGATAAAGGGTTATGGTGTGATGATATATGATATTTGATTTGTTATGTCATATTGGACGTGCGTCCCCAGCATTTGATATAGATTCAATACGAAAGACATTTTAGCCTAAATTTATGAAGAAATTTGTTTTTTAAATTGTTTTATTCAGTTTTTTATTGAATATGTGTTATAGCAGAAAGTAAAAAATATAGTTTTTTTTTTCAAAATTTTCAGTCTTGTTTCATTTATATAATTTAAAATAAAAAACCCAGTGGTGATCAAATACCACCAAACGAAAGCTCGTGTGTAAAAAAAATATATAAATTTTATTTGGGTACAGCGTTGCATGACCACACATTTGCCAGTTAACTTAACACAGTGCCAAAAAGCAAAAAATGGCCTGGTCATGAAGGGGATAAGACCTTCTGGAGCTCAAGTGGTTATAAAAGCAAAAATTACAAATCATATACCTCTAATTCTCCTTATATATGGATACAAGCTATCCATCAACTGCAACAGCAACCCACATCAGCCAAAACATATGCTATTGCCCACATGCACCGCTCCCCACAATCAACCCACACACTTACAAAACAACAGATACGCAAGCCTTCATACTACTCACACCCATCCATACCAACTCCACAATACACCAAACCACCATCTCCAAGATCCATCATGACCCCTACATACAAATAATGCAATCCTAATAGGCAACATGTACCCACAAACAACAACCAACACCACACATGAGACACTACACACGCACCATCTGTCAATACCACATAGTAGATAATGCTATGAAGATCCAGCTTTGGGAGAAGATTGGGTGTTTGATAAACATCTATGTTCCTCATCATTTTCATGGCCATTTAGTACAGGATCATGAAGTAAACTTATTTTAATTAAAAAAACAAAAAAAAAACTTATGTTGTCTTTATTGATTGTATTAATTGTCTAATAAAGTTTTTATATTTTCAAGCAAATTGTGTTATGTAAGTTTCACATATGGTGCCTTAAAAGTCCATTAATTTTTTTGAGGATTTATAGATTGATGAGTTTAGGATGTGGCATGTACACCATCATTGCCCTATAAGTTTTGTTTTTATCACAGTAGTACAAAAAAAAAGTTTGGAGATTTGAAGGGGACTGAGAGCAATAGAAGAGACTTTTAAGAATGTATACCTGAATAGAATTTATTTTTTTAAACCAGAGTTTAGTGTGCATTAAACTAGTTGATATGTATGGATCATTTTTGGAGGATAAGGGTATTGTTTAGTTTATGTGTAGATACAACAGGACTTACCCCATATTCTATATTTTGGCTTAGTAAAAGTCCGGCTTGATTTGTCCTATACTCCAACGTGCACGCTTTTGCTATGTTCATTAAAGCCACCAATCAAAATAATCGGCACACTTTGCTGGTACTCTTTTTATTTCCTCCATTGCTATATAATAAATAAGATAGATAATCCTGTTATAAAAATATATGGTGTTTTTCCTTCCTATAAAAAACTTTATTTCCATCAGTATACTTGAAAGAATGTTACCGCCGACTTCCAGAACTCTGTGTATTGGAATAATTAATGGTTGTCTATAGTGATGGACGTTCCAATCATCAAGCTGTCGGCTGTGTTTTACTTTGTGACCAGCTTGTGCATGCTTCCTTGGCTTTTGGATGTGAATTATTACCAGGCTGCAACAGTGACCTCAATCATAACCTGAGAGATATGTGTAGCTCTAACGGAGAACTCAACTAACCACATTATCAACACTCTAGTCAAAGACAAGCCCCCACTTTCCACTGCCTGTACTTTCATCTTTAGGTTATAATGGCTTTGAGTGCTGAATTCTAGACTGCTGAAGTCATAAAAGACATTTTCTGATGCCAGAAGTACATATGAGCATGTACAAATATCACTGATAAAAGCAATAAGCAAACAGAGACATTCGGTATTTATAGTAAATAACAGTTGGCTTTGGTTCCCTCTAAAAATGACATTTACAGTGGTTAGAGCTTTAAAAACTGGATGGAAAAGCTGAAATTGGAAGTTACTTTTGACTGTACTGACTGCCATTGGCTGGTTTCCCACCACAGGGATTAAAAAGCATTCAAAAGTAATAATTCTACAATATGCCTTGTATATACACACTTAAAGTGACACTAAAATCTGGTTTTAAAAATTATATTCAACTATATATTCTTAACTCAAATCAGTCCTTTCTATTGCTCTCAGCCTCCTCCAAATCTCTAAATTCATTTTCTTTTGATTGCTAGGATCTGACTTCCTGTTAGAGAGTGGCTACATGAATTCTCCATGCTCCCACTGTATGTAGGAATGTAGTCACCCTCTCTTGCTCACTCACGAGATGGACTACAGGATCATATGATCCCATCATGATGGGTTTTCGGTGATTGTGCTTGATTGGCCTTCAATCATTGTGCCTTTTTATGGAATAAATCTTGAGGTGGTGCTGTCATCATGATGGGTCTTCTATCCTTGTGCTTGATGGGTCTTCTGTCATTGTATCTGTTTGTGGAATAAAGCTTCTTGATATGATGACATCATCATGATGAGTCTTCTATCATTGTGCATGTTTGTGTAATAACACCTCTTGATACAGTGATGTCATCATGAAGGGTCTTCTATCATTGTGTTTTTGTGGAATAAAGCTTCTTGATATGGTGACATCATCGGTGCATGGTTGCCAGTTCTTTCCTAAAGCAATGTGCTTATTCAAATTCCTTTAGACAAAACCAGGGGCAGACTGACCATTTGGAAACTCGGGCACTGCCCAAGGGCCCGGGGTCAGCAGGGGGATCCATGAGATGCCCCTGGTACCTTTTTCATAGGCTTTTTTGAGTTTGGGCAAGACACAGGAGCCCCATGATCCCTTATTGCCCAGGGGCCCCATGAGTTGTCAGTCCGCCCCTGGACAGAACTAGCATTTAATCATTTGCGGTGCTGGGGGGGCACTGCAAAGTTAAAATTTAGACATATCCAGATTTGAGCTTCAAACATGACATTTCTGAGATACATTTAAAATTCTTAACTGGCAGAATTTAGGTCCCGATTAATCAATTTAAATGGCATTTAAAGAACACAATAGTGCTAAAGGACTCTGAAAATAACATATAACAATATTGCTCTAGTGGCCAATGTAGCATGATTTAAGAGCGCTTTAGGGTACCATAAGTGCTATGGCAGTTTGATGAATCAGGACCTTAGCATCTGCCATCGCTACTGACCTAGTTCACAGACTGTTTACTACTAATTTTCAGGTATGTTTTTGTTCTAATTTACTGCTTAAATTCCACATTGCGATTTTGACCAGAAAACCTATTTTCTACGTTGTTTAGGGTTACAATATCAAAGACAAATTATAATAATGGAATAAACAGTTTTAGGAGCAGTAGTATATGTATCTCTATGGTACATCAAAAGAGATACTTTTGTACTACAAAGTAATCCAAACTGTAATAATGCTCAACCACTCCTACATGGATAGCTCTACTCAGCTTTTCATATTCTTAACAAATATATACAGTGCTGTTAAAAGCCCTTCCTTATTTTTTTTTTTCCATATTTGTCACACTTAAATGATTCAGATCACCAAACACATTTTAATAGCATAAAAAGCACCACCCCAAACAGTGACATAATAAATATAAAGTGAATTAAGCAAAGTGCAAACACATACACATAATAAATATAATCAATATAAAATTAAAAAAAAAAATTCGGTAAACACCCAGTTGAGCAATGCACCGCAACCAGTGGTGTTAATGAACAGATAATAAAAAATATTATGAATAAAAAAGTCCCAATTTGTATTCAGAATTGTGAGGTTCACACAGTCTATATGCCCAAAATCTTCAAATCTTTTATAAATTCACTAGTGACCTTCAACTTTAAATCCACCTTCCAGCATGCATGCTAAACTGAATGGCTGACCTATAGATTAAATAGGTCACATGTGCTTTTAACAGATGAATCTCCAAATAGATCTTTAGGTATCTCCGCATATGCAAGTGTTTGGATTCCTTGCAGTCTCCCTCCAATGGACCAGTGCTCAAAACGTAAGGAACAGAGGACTTCCCATGGTGTAGTAAATTCTTTAATTAGTAAATTGCAACTAAAAACTGCTCACATGTTAAAAATGGGTTTACAGACCCACACAAGCATATACAGTACATCAGTATACATGGACTGGGTGTGGCAAGATGGTGGCTGCTGTCTGCAACCGGAAGTGACATCACCACGCTTTCATACTGCGCATTGCGTCACAAGTCACGTGACTTCTTCAGGGATCGTCTATCTCGTTGCTCACCGTATGCTGTCCCCTACTGTCCAGCAGACCTGTCAGCAATCCCATATCACTGCATGGCCAGTTAACCCTTCTCTATGCTATCCAAAACTTAAAAATATTTTTTGGCTGGAGTTACACTTAAAAAATGTACCTGTTCCAATTTACATACAAATTAATTCAACGTAAGACCAAACCTACAGAGCCTATCTTGTTTGTAACCCAGGGACTGCCTAAACTGTTAAATTCCTATTTCTTAAGAGCGACCTACTCAGTGCTTCTTTCAGTCTGAACATTGAGCAGGCACTAAAGGTGTTCCTATGTCACAGTTACTGATTGCTAAAATAAAAATGGGAAGTGGGGAGAGTAACTTAGTAAGTATTGTTGGCATTTGGCTTTGGGAAGGGGGGGGGATGCAGAGAGGTTATAACATAATGACCCCCTTCCCCCCAAGAAAAGATACGATCTTAGCAACACTGGCAGTATAAACATTCGACAACTGAGGAACCAAGGAGAAGGGGAAAACATGATTTGCATGAAAGTGAAAGTGTATGATTGGTCTTTTATAATGGGAATTATTAACATTTGCTCAGAGTCACACTTTGCATATTTTCAAATAATAATTATACAAAATGCATTTGTGTAACTATGCTTTAATTCTGTAAAACATCAATGACATTCACACGTATACATACAACCCAGAAATGTATACACTACAAAGGATGCCTGGTATTACACACAACACAGGGGGACCAGAAATAAAATGTTTCCTCTTTAAGGGGGTTCTAAAAAACATAAAAAAACTCCCTCTCTTCCCTATTACCCCCTCTGCCCCCCTTAACTTATCCATCCTACCCCCTCCCTTTCCCTTCCCTTCTCTACCCTACTCCTTGTGTTTTCCAAACCACAATATCTGACACTAATGCTAACTATGCTTGAGCATAACTATGAAGCACTTGAATCACTCAGGACCATATTATGAATATTGAATCCTTCTTATTCCCCTGTAAAGCACATCTGTGTTTTGATTATTTTTAAAAATTCATAAAAATGTGTAAAGTATAAAAAGCTATTTTTTACATAGAATATTAGGGTGTTTCGCTTAAGAGTCATATTATGGCCTGGAAGACAGGTGTACGAAATTGTTGTAATTATCTGTATTTTTGATGAGATCTTACAATTTTGCAGTTAGAATTTTAACTTTTATAAACAGAAACTGAATAATTTAGACTTGCAGTTGGGGGACGTTAAAAACATGCAGTTGAGTTGTTTTTTTTAGTGTCGCCCAAATTTCCTCCCTTAATGTGGTTGTAAACCTGCAGTGTATGCAACATAATAGAAAGGCACCCTATTAATGTGTCCACATTGCAAAAGCTAATCGCTGTACATTTGCCTTAAAATTTGTATCCCCTGAGCCTGTCTGAGCCCTCAGAATATCGCCGATCAGTGGGCTTGTCTCCATACCCGGAGCTCGGGAGGCGGAGTTGTGGCCTCACTGGACTCCCCTCCCATTTCTACACTCCCTTCAACCTGACAGCGGGAGAGCGCAAACCCCAGGTGGCTGACCAAGCCCCCTCATGAATACTGGCCAATTGGAACTCGTGGAAGGCACCACCTGACTTCAGCATAGTCAATAATGCTGAGGTGCGGAGCAACCAATTGTGGGTGAGCCAGAGGAGGTAGGGGAATGCTGGACATACGGTCCCTTCTCTCATGCTTGGGCATGAGAAAATGATGTAGTCTGTCAGTCACAGGAGGGGGTGGGTGAGGTGACACCATTTTTTGTCATGTGTTGCTTTTTAACCGGCAAGAAAGTGGAGAGGATTTATCAATGCTGGATTCACTTTTCTTTGAAAGACTGGGGACAGATGGCTTCTGATGCTTAACTGTACCAGGTAAATTGTTTAGTTTAATTTTATTTTTCAGGTTTACAACCACTTTAAACTAAAATAGCAGTAGATGGAGGTGTTTCTTTGCTTCACGCCCACGGAAAAAATTATTTGACTTGTTGCACTCAGCGACGAATGAGAAAGACCATTATGGACTTAAAACCAACGTTGAGGAGGCATCACATCACCTCCTTATCACTTGACAAACAGCTCTGGAAAGAGATGCAAATGCAAGTCTATACTTAGGCTAAGGCCCAGGGGCGGACTGACCATTTGGAAATTCGGGCACTGCCCGAGGACCCGGGGTCAGTAGGGGGCCCCATGAGATGCCCCTGGTACCTTTTTCATAGGCTTTTTTGAGTTTGGGCAAGGACACAGGGGCCCCATGATCCCCTATTGCCCGGGGGCCCCATGAGTTGTCAGTCCGCCCCTGCTAAGGCCTCATGTACACATGAACTCCCCTAGACATTTAGTTCTGGCATCAGAAAAACGCTAAATGTGGCAAAAACGTGTTTAGCCGCGTTTAGCACTTGGATGTTTATTCATTTATTTGGTCAGAGTTTTTTTACATTGACATGAATAAATGCCCAAGCACTAAACATGGCTAGTGTTTAGACGCGTTTACATGCGTTTCTGCCATGTTTAGTGTTTTTTGGCCAAAATGTTCCACTTCTAAAGGCGATTCTTCTGCATTCAGGAGAAGAACGTTTAACTGCCCCTAAACTCTGCTGCTTCTAAACTCTGGTAAAAGCCTAAGTGTACATGGACACATAGACTTTTACTGAGTTGAGTTTGGGGGCTTTGGCAAAAAAATGCCAAAAGCTTCTAAACTCATGTTTAGGAGCAGCAGTATACATGAGGCCTTCCAGTGAATCTGTACTAAAGTATGCCTCAGTGTCCAAGTACAGTAGGCACTCTCCAGTGCCCATATTTACTGCCCCTGCTCCAGACCACTGCTCCAGTCTCCTCTTATGCCATTCTAAAGATCTGTGCAAAGACAACCTTCCCCAAAAGTCAGTTCTATCACTCGGATATATGCGCTCCACTTGGGGCTTCTGCTATGGTGCTCAAGCTCTTAGCGCTGCATTGTTAGCATGGGAGCATACAAATCCCTACCTGGAAGAATCTTCATTTTCTGCAGGGCACTGCTAGTAATGATGGGATCAGGGGACGGGTGTGAGGAAAGTGAGTATAGGCACTAGAGCTTTTGGGTACAGCAAGTCCTGAAAATGGGTTTGTTTTAACATTTGTTTTCTTTAAAGTATATCCAAAGCCAAAACTTATTTAGTTTTGGATAGCATAAGGAATGGTTAGAGCCTCTACCAGTTTTTTTTTATGTTTATGTCCCTGTTCTGGAGATTTGACTTCTTTTCCTGTGAGGGCCAATTACCATTTCGAGAGTCTTCTCCCAAACAGTTATTACTTATAAACAAATTTATTGTAGGCACTTAGTGCTGGCAAATTACCCAGCATTTTACATATTGTACATTCACATCAATATCTTTATTCCTGCCCTCAAGTAGTTTACAATCATAAGAATACTAGGGCTGATTTATACAGCAGCCAATTAAACTACCATCTTTGGACTGTGAGAGGAAAGCTACACAAGCACAGGATGAACATGCAAACCCCATGCAGGTTGTGTTCTTGTTGGGATTCAAACTGAGGACCCCAGTTCTGCAAAGCAGAAATGCCATCCACTAAGCCACTGTGCTACTATTTGCAATAAAATATTAATAAATGTAATAATAGTCATATAACTGCAGTTTAAGTTCCTAATTAGATTATCTGCTGACCGTGTATAGTAAATAATAACTAGACTTCTTTGTAGAGAGTTTTATTCTCTCTCTTAGGAACAGTACAAATTTACTCACAACATCATTCAATCAGACAGTATTTGTAAATCATAAAGCAGCTGACATTGCACTTTCAAACATTCCATCATAAATATACACATATTACATTTAATTACATTAGGTATACATATATTGAAGACAACCTCATTAAACTAATGGATCTATAAAAGATAGGTATGGCTTTTTAGTTAGACCTTTGATGGCAAGCATATACAGAGAAATATACAATGTAAATATAGGAAAAGCAAGATGTCCGCTTGTCCAAAAAGATTTAGAAATCATCTCTAGGACTTTAAAGTGAATTAAGCCCAACAGTGCAATATCTCTTACCTACCAATCACTTAGGACTCTTGAAGCCCAACTGAACCTTTAGTTTGAATTAGCTAAATACTTTCAGGATGCATCAGAACAAGTGTGTGGAGTCTTACATTTTGTTTTCTTTAAAAATCAGCCACAGTCTGAGCAGATAAATCTGTCCCCTGCCAGTATGCTTTGGAATCAGGCCCTTGCTCTCTGCCAGGAAGCAGTGATCACTTTGCAGTGGTCTGACATGCCCCCTGAGAACCAAATTTCTCCAATCAGCTGAGAGTCTGAGCTTTCCTGATTGTGAATAGGTCAGAATCAGTAGAGGATGTGCCAGACCTCTGCAGAGAGACCACTGCTTCCTCACAACGAAAAAGAGTCCCACTCTGCAGCTGCTGGCAGAGGACAAGCATTTCTACAGTACTTTTTCTGCTTTAAAAAGAAAACAAACAGTAAAACATTGAACACTTTTATCTTTGATGCACCTGGAAGCTAATTTGCTGTTTTAAGCTAAACATTTAATTTGGCTTTGAGTCAAACTGAGAAAAGATTATTCCTGATTGTTTTGTATATGGTACTGCATTTGCACCTCACTTCATGCTTTCCTTAGGAAAAAAAACCCATTGGCTGTATATACAGATCATATCACTCTGGGTATGTGTGACTTATGGTACCCTTTACATTTATGTCTTGACTTTTTGCATTTCAATGATAATATCTGATTGCTGTAATAAAAACTAACTTCAGAAGGCTGTACTGGATGAGTTCTGCCTTACATGCAGAGCTACCACTGCACTATACAGTTCAACAATTCAGATCCTACAGAGCAAGAGTAGATGGCTGCTTGGATCCTAGGCTACTATGAGTCTAGTAGATGGGTGTTTGAATCTTAAGCTATTAAGAGTCTAGTTGATGGCTGCTTGGATCTTGAGTGGCTACAAGTCTAGTAGATGGCTGCTTGATTCTTAGTCTACTATAAGCCTAGTAGATGGCTGCATGGTTCTTAAGCAACTACAAGTCTAGTAGACGGCTGCTTGATTCTTAATCTACTACGAGCCTAGTAGATGGCTGCATGGTTCTTAAGCAACTACAAGTCTAGTAGACGGCTGCCTGGATCTTAAGGTACTACAAGTCTAGTAGATGGCTGCTTGGATCTTGTGCTACTACAAGTCTAGAAGATGTCTGCTTAGCTCTTAAGCTATTATGAGTCTAGTAGAGGGCTGCTTGATTCTTAATCTACTACAAGTCTAGTAGATGTCTGCTTGGATCTTAAGCAACTACGAGTCTAGTAGACGGCTGCCTGGATCTTAAGGTACTACAAGTCTAGTAGATGGCTGCTTGGATATTGTGCTACTACAAGTATAGAAGATGTCTGCTTGGACCTTAAGCTATTACATGTCTAGTAGAGGGCTGCTTGGATCGTAAGCTACTACAAGTCTAATAGATAGATGCTTGGATCATAAGCTGCTACATGTCTAATAGATGGCTGCTTGGATCTTAAGCTACTAAGAGTCTAGTACAGCAATGGGCAAACTACGGACCTTTTAATCCGGCCCGCGGAGCTAGGCTCCCGCTGGGCTCCTCTCACAGTCCGCCCTGAAGACCGGTGTAGCATGAAAATCTGTCTCCTATGAGGATCTGTCCCCCTCGACGTATCTGCGCATGTGCCGGAGATCGCCGATCGGCTGCTAATGCCTGAAACTGGCGCAGATACGTTGAGGGGGACAGATCCTCATAGAAGACAGATTTTCATGCTACACCGGAACGGCGCGGGAACACGGCGAGAGGAACGCGCGAAGCAAAGGTAAGTGATTTGACACAGGGGGACTTGGGGACTTAATATGGGGGATGAATTAATATGGGGAATGAATTACTATGGGGGATGAATTACTATATGGGGGATGAATTACTATATGGGGGATGAATTACTATGGGGGATTAATTACTATGGGGGATTAATTACTATGGGGGATGAATTACTATATGGGGGATGAATTACTATGGGGGATTAATTACTATGGGGGATTAATTACTATGGGGGATGAATTACTATATGGGGGATGAATTACTATGGGGGATGAATTACTATGGGGGATGAATTACTATGGGGGATGAATTACTATATGGGGGATGAATTACTATATGGGGGATTAATTACTATGCTTACTATGGGGGAATATTACTATACTTACTATGGATGACACATACACATCATTCATCTACTCTTGGTCCGGCCCCCGGGTCCAATATATGAACCCATTGCGGCCCTCAAGTCAAAAAGTTTGCCCACCCCTGGTCTAGTAGATGGCTGTTTGGATCTAAAGCTAGTAACAGTATAGTGACTCAGAAACCACTGCACTGTTCTTCCTATCAGTTCTCAGGCTGGATTTACTTACAACTGTCCAGACGTGGGCAGATAAAGCAAAAAAAGAAAATATATAAATTGTTTGCTGCGCTAGACATAGGCCCACACATGCCTAATGACAAACACAACCATGCTTTTTGTATTGCAAATATATATAAAAAAAATAGAACTTGCTTAAGTCGTCAGACTGACATGATATATACAAACAAATACAATGTAGAGTCTAAAACCCTGAGGTTTTGTGTTTAGAATTAATAGAAGGCTATCACTGGAGCCAGAACAAAAGATGATTTTGGCAAGCTGAATTGTTTTCTGGATTGACAATTGTGTAGCCAGCATCCAATGGCATTGACCGTCCGCAGATGCATCACAAACAATGGAACCTGATGCATTATGTTTGGTTTACAAGCCTCTGAGCCTTGGGGAATAAAGTATAGGACAATGGTATTATATAACAACAATGCTTTCAAGCACTATGAAACATAAGTATATTTACAGTGTATTTAATTTTGCAGAGAACTGATAATACCAAATTATTTTATGGACTTCTTTTGCTGAAAGCTTCAGGTTTTGCAGGCATAAATAATGGAGTTGGTTGGTTTTAAGTCCTAGAAGTTTAGAATTTCTCTGTACCCTTGGGAAGAGGGTGAGCAGAGTACAGCTCCACTGACTGTCTCTTGTGTTCAGGCTTGTTGTCCCATATTTCCTCCTCAGGCTCATATGTTCCTTTCAAGACAGCAATCCGGTCAGACAAACTCTTGCTGTGTGGGTATAAGACGTAGTTATATGTGAGAGAGGCCAAAACACCACCAACAAGGGGTCCAATCCAAAACACCTGTAGAAATATGGAACATCATTATTATTAGCTCTAAAAATGTTACTCTATGTATAAACATACATTTTCCTGTCAAATGCCATAGTAAGTGTCATGTGACCATTCAAAGCCAGTTATGGCAATTTTTGTATAGTTATATTGGTCCAGCTTGAACCATGTATGTGTCATACCTGGCTGATTCCATTGGAAACTGGAATCCATTGAACCTTGGTTCAGAATGGCTGCTCTATAGTGTTCCCCTTAACTTCACTGAGGGAAGAGGCAGAGGAGCTGAGCTAGCACAGAAAGAGCATGCTAGACCAGCACTATCAGAAGACAAGAGGGCATATAAAGAAGGAGTAGACTGTGCTAGAGAACTTTCCTGGAGTACTAAATTTTTCTAGCAAGTTAGGGGCACATTTCAAATGAATAAATGTTATTTATGGAAATGAAAAACTGCACTTTAAGTAGTTGATTTTTCTGTGTTTTACCTGGAATGTCTTTCTTTGGTGATAGTTTCTCTTTAACAGTCTCACAACACAGGCATTGTGCATGAAGACCATGAAAGGTGTATTGCAGCCACAATGTAACTAAGAACATTTTTTACAAACAAATAGCAATGTAAGTATGCTTTTTGGCAGTGCGGGGACAAGCATTCCCCTACATATATAAATGATCATTTAAATCTTTAGCATCTGTTAAATTTGAAATATCAGTTTTTGGCAGACTGATTTTTAACTACCAATGATAATTCTGGAATATCTTCACTATACCTTTGCATTTCTATTTCTGAATAATTCTTACCCCTCTGGTATTTTGTTTTAATAACATATAGTAAAAGCAAACCGTTGTTAAATTAACAAAGCTTTGCTGTAGGTAATAATCATTATAATGACAGTCCTACTTATAAATTAAGTTCAAGTCATAAAGAAAATTATTAGTCTAAGAAGGGCGAGTGTATATTTTAATGAATAAACTATGATCATTATACTGTATGTAACAGTCTTTAAACCTGTATTTACTGCTTTGCTATATCAGGGGCCATGGCACAGTCTTATTCAGGATGGTGCTATATGTCATAATCTGTACTATATTAATAATTTAATTATAGATGTTCTCCTTGTATACTATTATTACAAATGCTTTCATCTGTAAAAATAAAGCTAATGATGATGAAACAATGTACACTGGCGCTGTTATTTTGGAAGCATTTAAAACAGGTGGGAGATGAAAAGTATATCTAAACCCCAGCCTTTTATATTGAATTGAGTAGGGAATGGTAAAAACCAATGTCATGCATTTTTTGCCATCTGTATCCCACGGGGGAGATGTTCTTTCACATCCTATCCATGACTTTTTAACCCCAGAGGAGCCCTTGAAGTAATTTTCATTTTTCAGGAAACTCCTACTAAGACCTGTTTATTGAGGATCATGGGGGAAAAATCTTTACAGTGGTGACCAGTGGGAGCATAACTCATTTACAGATAGCTAAAGAAATTATTACTGTCATGCTGCTGGTTCTGCCAAGTAGAGTTAGCCAAGAAGCTATGCAGGCACTATCAGATGGAAAGTCAATCAACCCTAAGCTGAAGGAACCCTTAGCAACCTCTCGAGGAACCCAAGGATTCCACAGAACCTCAACTGCAGACAGTTGTCCTATCTTTTAGGCACCACAAGAAGTGTGCTTATCCCAGCTTCCTAGCATATGTGGCTTAGAAGAATTGAGCATTATGGAATGTGGTTTTTGAGGAAATGGAGTGTTTCACAGCTTTAACCGTGGTAAGCATTTGAAAACTCAATGGCCTTTTTTTACTGTATGTAAGTGCTTAAAGCAAGATTTTAAATCATAACAGAAATTTAAATGAAACCTATACAGTGAGAATATGTAGGCTGACATAGCTGATTTCTCCATCCTAAAATACCAGTAGCCCGGCTATCAAGGTGCTCAAGTGGCTTCAATACTTTCTTAGGTTCTGACTAGAGATGAGCGAATCGAACCAGGCGAACCGGAATTCGAGTCGAATTTCAGGAAATATTCGATTCGCGGCGAAACCGAAATTTTGCCTACTTCGGGTGCGCGAATCGAACATTTCCCGATCAGCCGGCAAAAGTGTCCCTGCAGTGAGCTCCGCTATTTCTGACAGTTCTCTGACAGAAGGAACACATGTTTAGCGGTTGAAACATTGTATCTATTAGTTTACATTTAGGATACAGATGTTTCAACCACTGTTCATGTGAAGAAGCTGTGAGAGAACTGTCAGAAATAGAGGAACTCTGCACATACACTTTTTGCCGGCTTGGAATTATTCTTCTTTTCATCCTACTTCTTCTTCTTCTTCATCTTCATCCTCAGAAGAAGAGGATGAGGATGAGGATGAAGAAGAAGAAGAAGAAGTAGGATGAAAAGAAGAATAATTCCAAGCCGGCAAAAAGTGTATGTGCAGAGTTCCTCTATTTCTGACAGTTCTCTCACAGCTTCTTCACATGTACAGCGGTTGAAACATCTGTATCCTAAATGGAAACTAATAGATACAATTTGTATCTATTAGTTTCCATTTAGGATACAGATGTTTCAACCGCTGTACATGTGAAGAAGCTGTGAGAGAACTGTCAGAAATAGAGGAACTCTGCACATACACTTTTTGCCGGCTTGGAATTATTCTTCTTTTCATCCTACTTCTTCTTCTTCTTCTTCTTCTTCATCCTCATCCTCATCCTCTTCTTCTGAGGATGAGGATGAGGATGAAGAAGAAGAAGAAGCAGTAGGATGAAAATAAGAATAATTCCAAGCCGGCAAAAAGTGTATGTGCAGAGTTCCTCTATTCTGCAGATACACTTAGAGGAGCTCTGCACATACACTTTTTGCCTGTTTGGAATTAATCTTATTTTCATCCTACTTCTTCTTCTTCTTCTTCTTCTTTATCCTCATCCTCAGAAGAAGAAGAAGAGGATGAAGAAGAAGAAGAAGAAGAAGAAGTAGGATGAAAATAAGAATAATTGCAAGCCGGCAAAAAGTGTATGTGCAGAGTTCCTCTATTCTGCAGATACACTTAGAGGAGCTCTGCACATACACTTTTTGCCGGCTTGGAATTAATCTTATTTTCATCCTACTTCTTCTTCTTCTTCTTCTTCTTCATCCTCATCCTCATCCTCAGAAGAAGAAGAAGAGGATGAGGATGAGGATGAAGAAGAAGAAGAAGAAGAAGAAGAAGTAGGATGAAAATAAGAATAATTCCAAGCCGGCAAAAAGTGTATGTGCAGAGCTCCTCTAAGTGTATCTGCAGAGCTCCTCTAAGTGTATCTGCAGAATAGAGGAACTCTGCACATACACTTTTTGCCGGAAACCGCTGTATGGAGGGAATGTCCCAGAACTGTCAGAAATAGTCTATTTCTGACAGTTCTGGGACATTCACTCCATACAGCTGTTTCAACCGCTGTATGGAGGGAATGTCATAGAACTGTCAGAAATAGACTATTAATGACAGTTCTGGGACTGTCCTTCCATACAGCGGTTGAAACATTCTATTTCTGACAGTTCTATGACATTCCCTCCATACAGCGGTTGAAACAGCTGTATGGAGTGAATGTCCCAGAACTGTCAGAAATAGACTATTTATGACAGTTCTGGGACATTCACTCCATACAGCGGTTGAAACATTGTATCTATTTTTTTCCATAAATGACATTCTGCAGATACACTTAGAGGAGCGCTGCAGATACACTTTTTGCCGGCTTGGAATTATTCTTATTTTCATCCTACTTCTTCTTTTTCTTCTTATGAGGATGAGGATGAAGAAGAAGAAGTAGGATGAAAATAAGATTAATTCCAAGCCGGCAAAAAGTGTATCTGCAGCGCTCCTCTAAGTGTATTTGCAGAATGTCATTTATGGAAAAAAATAGATACAATGTTTCAACCGCTGTATGGAAGGACAGTCCCAGAACTGTCATAAATAGTCTATTTCTGACAGTTCTGGGACATTCACTCCATACAGCTGTTTCAACCGCTGTATGGAGGGAATGTCATAGAACTGTCAGAAATAGACTATTAATGACAGTTCTGGGACTGTCCTTCCATACAGCGGTTGAAACATTGTATGTATTTGTTTCCATAAATGGATCCATTTATGGAAACAAATACATACAATGTTTCAACCGCTGTATGGAAGGACAGTCCCAGAACTGTCATTAATAGTCTATTTCTGACAGTTCCATGACATTCCCTCCATACAGCGGTTGAAACAGCTGTATGGAGTGAATGTCCCAGAACTGTCAGAAATAGACTATTTCTGACAGTTCTGGGACAATCACTCCATACAGCTGTTTCAACCGCTGTATGGAGGGAATGTCATGGAACTGTCAGAAATAGACTATTAATGACAGTTCTGGGACATTCACTCCATACAGCTGTTTCAACCGCTGTATGAAGGGAATGTCATGGAACTGTCAGAGTCCCAGAACTGTCATTAATAGTCTATTTCTGACAGTTCCATGACATTCCCTCCATACAGCGGTTGAAACAGCTGTATGGAGTGAATGTCCCAGAACTGTCAGAAATAGACTATTTCTGACAGTTCCATGACATTCCCTCCATACAGCGGTTGAAACAGCTGTATGGAGTGAATGTCCCAGAACTGTCAGAAATAGACAGAAACTGTCACAGAACTGTCCTTCTTCTCATCCTTCTCCTTCTTCTCATCCTTCTTCTCATCCTTCTTCTCATCCTTCTTCTCATCCTTCTCCTTCTTCTCATCCTTCTCCTTCTTCTCATCCTTCTCCTTCTCCTTCTTCTCATCCTTCTCCTTCTTCTCATCCTTCTCCTTCTTCTCATCCTTCTCCTTCTCCTTCTTCTCATCCTTCTCCTTCTCCTTCTTCTCATCCTTCTCCTTCTCCTTCTTCTCATCCTTCTCCTTCTCCTTCTTCTCATCCTTCTCCTTCTCCTTCTTCTCATCCTTCTCCTTCTCCATCTTCTCATCCTTCTCCTTCTCCTTCTTCTCATCCTTCTCCTTCTCCTTCTTCTCATCCTTCTCCTTCTCCATCTTCTCATCCTTCTCCTTTTCCTTCTTCTCATCCTTCTCCTTCTGCTTCTCCTTCTTCTCATCCTTCTCCTTCTTCTCATCCTTCTCCTTCTCCTTCTTCTCATCCTTCTCCTTCTTCTCATCCTTCTCCTTCTTCTCATCCTTCTCCTTCTTCTCATCCTTCTCCTTCTCCTCATCCTTCTCCTTCTTCTCATCCTTCTCCTTCTCCTTCTTCTCATCCTTCTCCTTCTCCTTCTTCTCATCCTTCTCCTTCTCCATCTTCTCATCCTTCTCCTTCTCCTTCTTCTCATCCTTCTCCTTCTTCTCATCCTTCTCCTTCTCCTTCTTCTCATCCTTCTCCTTCTTCTCATCCTTCTCCTTCTCCTCATCCTTCTCCTTCTCCTTCTTCTCATCCTTCTCCTTCTTCTCATCCTTCTCCTTCTCCTTCTTCTCATCCTTCTCCTTCTCCTTCTTCTCATCCTTCTCCTTCTCCTTCTTCTCATCCTTCTCCTTCTCCTTCTTCTCATCCTTCTCCTTCTCCTTCTTCTCATCCTTCTCCTTCTTCTCATCCTTCTCCTTCTCCATCTTCTCATCCTTCTCCTTCTTCTCATCCTTCTCCTCCTTCTCCTTCTTCTCATCCTTCTCCTTCTCCTTCTTCTCATCCTTCTCCTTCTCCATCTTCTCATCCTTCTCCTTTTCCTTCTTCTCATCCTTCTCCTTCTGCTTCTCCTTCTCCTTCTCCTTCTTCTCATCCTTCTCCTTCTTCTCATCCTTCTCCTTCTTCTCATCCTTCTCCTTCTCCTTCTTCTCATCCTTCTCCTTCTTCTCATCCTTCTCCTTCTTCTCATCCTTCTCCTTCTTCTCATCCTTCTCCTTCTCCTCATCCTTCTCCTTCTTCTCATCCTTCTCCTTCTCCTTCTTCTCATCCTTCTCCTTCTCCTTCTTCTCATCCTTCTCCTTCTCCATCTTCTCATCCTTCTCCTTCTCCTTCTTCTCATCCTTCTCCTTCTTCTCATCCTTCTCCTTCTCCTTCTTCTCATCCTTCTCCTTCTTCTCATCCTTCTCCTTCTTCTCATCCTTCTCCTTCTCCTTCTTCTCATCCTTCTCCTTCTTCTCATCCTTCTCCTTCTCCTTCTTCTCATCCTTCTCCTTCTCCTTCTTCTCATCCTTCTCCTTCTCCTTCTTCTCATCCTTCTCCTTCTCCTTCTTCTCATCCTTCTCCTTCTCCTTCTCTTTCCTCATCTCCAAGGGCATTTAAATTAAAGGTACAGTGTTCTGCACTAATTTAAAGGCTCTCTGAAGCCTAGAAACCCTTTTTATATGTCATCTTCGTAGCGAAGAAATTCGCATCGAATCGAATTTCACACTGGAATTCGCCGAATCAGCCGAATCTAATTTTTGAGAAATTCGCTCATCTCTAGTTCTGACCCATAAAAATTATGCAGATCAGGAGTTCTTAATTAATTCCATGCTCATTATAGATAAGTGAACCAGAGTATACTAATCCCAGAGACACCAAGGTAACTAGCAATTTTACCAATAGACTGTCAGGGCAGGAGCTGAGGAACGGACAGGCAGGCCTAACAATGTAACGCACTGGCTGACGACAACCACCACCCACAGACCGAAGTCCCTCAGGGCGCGGAGTCTCAGTCCCAGGCTGCCCTTCACCAGGGCCCCTGATGGTGGGGATGGACTTGACGCAGCCAGGAACCAGGTCGCGGCCCCCGAGACACCTCAGCTGCGGTAATGGCCGCCGCCAATGGCGTGTAGCTGGTGGAAGAGACAAAAGAGTAGTCAGACAAGCCGGGGTCAACAACAACAGGACAGAACAGTACAGGACAGCAGACGAGAATCACAGGTCACGAGCCGGGTTCAGCAACAGAGGGTCAGATCAAAGGAGAATACAAAGAATAGTCAAGACAAGCCGAATCAGATACCAGGAGAGTCACGAGAGTCAGAACAGAGTAACAGCAACACAAAGACACAAGGCACAAGTGCAAAGAGCATGTGCGGGCCACAGGCTTATATGTCATCAGCCACACCCCTCTGGAGGATGGACCACAGAAACCTGAAGGCATAAAAGGGCTCCCATCATGCACAGCAGAATCCAAGATGGACACCAGCACATGAAGTAACATAACCACAGGGAAAAGGTAGGACCTTGACATAGACCCATAATGACATCCTCTCCATTTCTCTCAGTACTGGTTTGTTTCATACATTAGATACACACATAGGAGGGAGAATCAGGTTGTACAATGTACAAGTACATTTCCCTTTCCTTTTCTTTCAGACATTTCCCTGTCCTCTTGCTTTATACTGGGCACAAAATTCACAAAAATTATATTGGGGACTGGATAGTGCAGAGGAGGTCAGCTAAACTCATAAGAGGCTTGGAGGAGCTCAGTTATAAAGAAAGATTAGCTGAACTGAACAATAAAGGGAGGATATGATCACCATGTATAATTGTTGATCCAGGAAATATCCAATTGCCGTAAGGAATCAGGAGGAATTTATTTTTCCTGTTGGAGCAAATTTCACCATGCTTTATGAGGGCTTTTTTGCCTTCCTCTGAATCAACTGTGGGAATAGAGTTCATTATATTTAGGTTTTCAAGTAATGCATTTATTCGTTATTTCTATTGGTTGAACTTGATGGACTTGTTTTCACCCTGACAATCTATGTAACTATGTAAACTTTCTATGCATGATATCACCAGAAGTCGAAATGGCCCCACCAAATAAACCTTGTACCACACAACCCAGGATGTCATTAACATATTATAACAATCTTTCTACTGGACAGGCTCTCATTTGTCACTCCAGATGGATATGTCAGTGTTTTCATTTTTAAAATTCCCTTAAAGTGTATCTAAAATGTTTTTTTTGCTTTGGATGGAGTGGCGAAGGGTTAGAACTGCTGTCAGGTTTTTATTGATGTCAGGGACCTTGTTGAGGAGATGTGTTCCCTCTTTCTTTCCTGCTGACTGCTATCACCAGGGCTGACAGTGAGGAATAATCCAAAAATGCAATTATTTGTTTTCACCAGAATAGGCATAGAGGGGGAATCGTGTTCATAGACAACTATCTAAGAAGGAATTCCCTTACTTTGGGGATTTTTTTTTCTCACGTCCTGTTCTGGTAAAAAGACAAGAGTAGTTAACACAGATGGTCCAACAGAGGTTTTATCCAATTCTTTCTCTATCCAAGATAGATGTCATTAGATGTACTTTGAGCCCCCTAAATAATGTAGTGCATATCCTCAATATTTCCAAAAGCAAAAAAAATTAAGAATTAATGGACATCAGAGCAGTGGAGATATGCTCTCTGGAGTGATGAATCATGCTTCTCTGTCTGGCAATCTGATGGATATGTCTGGGTATGGCGGTTGCCAGGAGAACGGTATTGTGCTAAGTGTAAAGTTTGGTAGAGGGGGGATTATGGTGTGGGGTTGTTTTTCAGGGGTTGAGCTTTGCCCCTTTAGTTCCAGTGAAGGGAACTCTTAAGACGTCAGCATATCAAGACATTTTGGACAGTTTCATGCTCCTAACTTTGTTGGAAGAGTTTGGGGATGGCCTCTTCCTGTTCCAACATGACTGCGCACCAGTGCACAAAGCAAGGTCCATTAAGATATGGATGAGTTAATTTGGGGTGGAGGAATTTGACTGGCCTACACAGAGTCCTGACCTCAACCTAATAGAACACCTTTGGGATGAATTAGAGTGGAGACTGCGAGCCAGGCCTTCTCGTCTGACATAAGTGCCTGACCTCACAAATGCGCTTTTGTAAGAATGGTCAAACATTCACATAGACAAAACTCCTAACCCTTGAGAACAGCCTTCCCAGAAGAGTTGAAGCTGTTATAGCTGCAAAGGGTGGGCCAACTCAATATTGAACCCTATAGACTAAGACTGGGATGCAATTAAAGTTCATGTGCGTGTAAAGGCAGGTGTCCCAATACTTTTGGCAATATAGTGTAAATTTGCCAGGTTCATGTAACTCGAATCTAAAGGATTTGCCTAGAACCTTTGGTAGGAGTAAACCCGCACCTCATCTTGATCAGTGTGTCCCTCCCTCCCTCAGTATGATTGTTGCTCTGCAGGGTATTATGAGGGACTAATATTAAAGTTGAAGTCCAGGCTAGATCTAACTAAGCTTACGCAGCTCCCTCCTCCCTCCTAACTGCCAATTTAACTACCATGTAGAAGAAAGATGCTTATACTTACCTATTCTCAGAGCACTCCAGTCCAGTCACCTAAACTGCTCTCAGAGGCTGACTTTGGGAGGGGCAGCTGACAACAGATGCCCTATAGTAAGCCTATGTGTGATATCACCGCCCAGGCACTCCATCCGTTGTCAGTGCACTCTCTTCTCCCCTGCTGGTGAAATCACATGACCGTACCAGAGCACCTGGAGAATAGGCAAGTATAAGATGCATCTTCCTTGTACAGGGCAGTTAGAATAGGCATTAGGAGGGGAGTGGGAGCAGTTTTAAGTTTAGATGGATCTAATCTGGACTTCCACTTTAAGGAAGAATCAGGTGATAAATCTAGCTGTATTTAAAAAGCCTAGTTAATGAATACATAGCAGGACTAAACATTATTGTATATTTTGTATCTCCCAATAGTTCAACTATATTTTTTTGTTTCTTATTTATTACATTTTATTATTTTACATTTTTATAACTCCTTAACTATTACTGCAGACTCTAACCAGAGAACAATAATGTCGAGCATGAAGCGATCAGAAGATGAATAGGTCATCTTCTCACTCCCAGGAGAGTAAACTTCATATAAATGTTTATATAAAGTTATGAACTATGTAAAAAAATAAGTCTCACCCATTGATCTTTGAAGATTCCAGTAATGGCTGCAGGTCCCAGGGAACGAGCTGGGTTCATTGAACATCCTGTGAAATAGATCTGTAGGAAGGAATAAACAATTGTATTCTACAATATCATGGATACCAACAGAGAGTTCATCTGGTATATGTTTGAAAAAAAAATACACACTAAAATGTGTATATTTTTTTCCATCATTAAAAGGAAACCTGTGAAGAAGCAAAATGCCTACATTATGTGAACTGGCAGTTGCTATTCTTTTACTGCTGGACTGGTTTCAAGGAACAGACATTATGGAACTTAAGAGGGTTATATTCAGAGGATGACAACTTTAATCTAAGGCTTCTCCTCCAGTCATTTTGCATTGTGACAGAAACCCTTAGTGCTGTTTGTAACAACTGGAGTTACTTCTCAGCCACCAATCAACAGAAGACCTGTCCTGAAAGTATGAACTTGATTGGTGATATAACTCCAGTTGTTGGTAAGTATGTTAATACATAAGGCCCTTGATGGCTAAAGCATTTTCCTCTCTATATATAGGACCATTTAGCAGTTGAGGGTATAGGAAAGATACAGTGTGGAAAAAAAAGGAGTTTATGTAGGATTTCATCTATCCTAATTAAATGTATGTAAAGACCAAACTTTTTTTAGAACTGGATAGAGTGAAAAAAGTGGTTTAACGTTTGTCAGGTTTATATTGTTTTTTTTGTGCTCCCCTGAGAAGGTCTATCATCTTTGACTGTCCTGGTGGCAATTGACTTCAGTATAGAAAATGATGGCTAATCTAAAATATTTGAGTAGTCACAGGGCACAGCCTTTCTGTCATTTCTCTAGGACAGAAACTGTCAGGGTTCTTACTCTATCCCAGATATATAAAAGGGTTGGTTTTATACACTTTAATGTATTATAAAATATATACTGATTAGGAAATGTATACCCTCGAGACACCCATTCTTAAACATATCTAATGTTTAATCACAAAAAGAAATGCAAGTGCAAGTATTAAAATAATCTCTTACCCCTAAAAGGTGGCCCAGGGTCACTGAAAGTCCGATGGACAAAGCTGGTGATCCAACATTGTCATTCCTTCTGCTGTCTGTGGATGCGAAGATACAGAGTACAAGCTGGTAGGTCAGCAACAGCTCTACGACAAGAGCCAAGCCTGGGCTTCCCGAGTTCACCTGCAGATGAGAGAAGATCTCTTACTAAACTGGATGTCTACATAGCCAACCACTGATCATACTGACATCTATTAGGCAGCCTTATGTCTACCAGTCTATAACCACAATTCTGTAGAAGTACACTATAATAATTGTAACTAATAATAGTTAATAACATTCAAATGGACTTCTTGTATGTTGCTGAAAATGTTTTGTAGCTTATGCAAGTCTTCAGTTTAAGTCTTTTAGGTATTTGGACTGTTAGAGGCGTCACTTCTTCAATTCACTTCTTCATGGCAAGTGTTTCGTAAGATCCATGAAAAAGACCATCAATGTCAAACTAGAACAACATCCCTAAACCAGATTGGGGGCCTTCAACACCATCTGTCTTCCAAATATAATGCTATAACACTTACACCCTGGTCACATCGGGTGTGACTTGGCATGCGATTTGCATGCCATGTGGCTTGCAAATCGTATGCCAAGTCGCACCCTATTGTCTGCTATTAGAGCGGTCATATCGATTTCTAAAGTGCATGCACTACTTTTGTTTGCGATTTGCATAGATATCTGTGTCAGATGTCTAACAAATTGCAACTGAAATTGGCAGGTCACTGATTTTGAAATCGTGCGACTTCACTGCAAGTCGCACGATTTCAAAATCAGCTTTCATGTGACTGGGGGCTTAAAGGGTGAATATAAATGCTGGGGTATCTTCCTGGAATTCAGCACTGAACGAGTGGCTTGGATAAGCTGCAAAACATTTTCAACATTACAGAACAAGTCCAGCTGAATGTGACTATCTTTATCATGATAAATGAGAAACTTCACGGATGTATTTAACTATAAATGAAACATAATGCAATTATCTTATAGCAAGATGTTACTAATTATTATCTATGTTCTGTCAAGCTGATAGCTCAGTCCTGCAGATTACACAGGGAGAAAGCTGCTCTTCCTGTGTAATCACTGGAACTCTCCCAATGTAATCTGCAGGACTGTACGGTTTGATAGCTCAGTCATGCATACTGCAGGGCATGGCTTGGTGATGCAGAGGTAAAAGAGACTTCTTCCTAAGCTGTACCCTTAGCAGCATGGTGTCCAAGGCTGTGCTCCTGCCTCTGCCCCAGCTTGGCCCTGGTACCAGGTGTCACAGGAGTACCAGGATTCCCTCCACCTCTGCCAGGTGAACAAGAAGACTGAGGACAACTCATAGGGTAATTATGTGTTCCTTACCCTCTCTGCTCTAAAGTAGGCCTGCTGCATTGCCCTGAATAATCAATGTTCACTTTATAGATGGTCTTGATAGGACCCTCATGTGAGCTACTTTCCCTGAACACCCACCTCCACTCCATTTGCATGTTGGATATTTCCTATTACTACTTAGGCAAGCCATAGATGATTCGATTTTCTTTCCTGAAAAATTAGTTAAAAATGTATGTCAGAAAGAAAACTGAAAATTGCTTGATTCCCTTATCAACACAGTTGGTGTTGAGGGGGGGATCCCTTCTTTGGGGCTATTGTGTTCTGCCAGGGAGGAGCCTTCCCTGCTAGCAAAACACTGTGATTACTGCTGGTGGCTATAGCTGCCAACAGTAATGTCATGAAAAAAATCTGACAGGCTGGTTGTACTAAAGTCGATCAATTAATCAACTTTAGTAAAACCAGCCTGTCCATACATGGATTGAATCTTGGCCTGTCGCTAACTGGCCGAGATTCGACCCATCTATAGCTTGCTGTATACAATGAAACACTCTAACCACCAACAGCAACCTTCATGGCCTCCCATTATCAGTTGCTACAATCATTTTCAGGATATTGCCAAATTAAGATCTCAAATCTTGCACATTAAATCTTAGCCAACAGGCATATTAAATTAAAAAAAGATAAAGGTGTATGAGCATTTCAGAAGTGTATGACAAAGCCGTGATTGTTGAAAGGAAAGTAATTCCTTAAAGACAGGTAACTTTCTGTGCAGTAATCCCAGAGAAACAACCAACCCTCATTAATGTTATTGACAAATCCTAGGATGGGTAGATCTGGGAACTAAGTGGCAAATATATGAAGAAAAGAAAATGTTATAGGTGGCCCAAAGACCCTAGAGGAGTAGAGGCAATGGAAAGGTGAGAGAAATCAGCACTGACTTATTGATGGGAAGGAAAACAGTAACTTGGACAAGTTTTCTAACCTTCCTGATCGATTGTTTCAGTCTTGTTGTTTTAGTAGCTGGGGTTCCAATGACATGATATTAACTATACTGGTAATTATACTAGTTCTGACCAGCTCAGTAGACTGATATAGTCCTGAATGCACAAAATATAACTGGATATTAATATCTATAGCTAATAACACTAGGAGATTGTTGATCCAGGAATAACTGATCGCCCTTGCCTTTCTCTGGATCAACTGTGAGTATAGAATTGTGCATATGGAGGTTTTTCTGTTTATTAATTTTTTTTATATTGGTTGAACTAGATGGACTTGTTTTGTTTAACTTAACTATGTAACTAATATTGTCCCGTGATCTGGCAGCACAACTGAAATGGTTTACTTTGATGTCCTGTATACAGTTGTTATTAGAATAAAGAACTCCTCCCAGGAAACTAAAGTTTGCAGCATTTAATATACAGGGCTATAACTTGAGGTAAGAGAAAGTGGAAGAGTTTCCCATGGCAAACTAGGTTCTTCCTTTTGTTTTTGAAGAAGTTTCAATTCCATTTTTAGTAATGTGTTCTGTACCCAAGGGACAAAATACATGTTGTACTTTGTCTTATCTTCCTATGTACTGTCTAAGTCTAGCTATGAGATCAGAAAGGCACCCCTCTTCCCTCCATGGACAACGCAAATAGCAAGGAGTCAGCTGCTTTGACAGATGGCACTTTTGTTCTTCTCCAAGCACTTGCCTGCTTGCCTGGAGAATATTAGCTGACAAGCCCCCCAACCCAGACATTCATGGTGAGACATTTATGCTCAGCAAGTGCATGGAGATGGTGAAAAGGGCAGTTTGTCAAAACAGCTGTCTCCTTGCTCACTGCATTGTTGGATGGATGAGGAGCTAGCCTTAGACAGAACATAGTAGGATGGGGAACAGAACACAATAATTCAAAGTGAAGTCAGACTTCCTCTTTAAACTGATGTAGAAAAATGACAGTTGGAAATAGCTATCACCTTCACTTTCCTTTCACCATTTCCATTGAAAGTGACCCCCTGTAGATGCTAAACAAAAATAAATTCAGTTACTGGTGATTTATTTCTGATGCTGTCCCTTTAAGATTGCATGATACCTATCAGAACACTGAACTAATACGTTATTTAGTTATACGCATTATGCAACGCAGTAATATCACATTCCAGCACAGAGAGACTATTCCAACTACACCATTGATCAGAATTGTCAGTGCTAGAAATTTATTATAATTTCTGCTTTAATTCAGTAAAAATATATTATTCAAATATTTTCCATGTTGTCATTCCATGTTTTATCTAGATGATATCAAAGAATGCCAAGTGAAATTAATCAGGTTGGCTCTGTCTGCAGGGTTACCTAACAAACGCTAATTTGAATAATTGTAAACAGATTGTCTTACAGTAAAAATAGGACACTAGGTGAGACATCACAGAGATCAGGCTGAGATAAAAAGACAATGAGGCAGGAATAGGAATCCATTGATATGGAACATATAGCTGACATATTCAGAGCAAACCAGAGAAACCTACGCATAGCACAAATGTTAAGGAAGGCAAAATAATTATCCGTAAATCATATAACTGTGCATTGTTCAATGAGCAGCAAACCATAGCAACCAATTATATATCTTCTTACTGATGTATCTACAGTAAACTGAAATCTAATTGGTTGCTATAGGTTATGGAAACATTGCACAATATTAGGGCTCTCTGCACCGTATGAAACCTTCACAAGCAGCATGTCACATCTCAGCATTGCTCTTAATGAGACGGTTTGTCAGAAAATGAAGAAAGAAAACACTTTGCAGCAACAGTCAAAAAATTTTGCAAGCATGCTGAACGTGTTTTGGTTAAAAATAAAGTTGTTGCAGCATATAAGGAGCCTGGGGACTGATACAAGATAAGCCAGCTTTTGTAATGTTTTTATAGCAGTAAATTTACTCATATCATCACAACTGCAATTCAAAAGGAAACCTCTACAGAGAAAATATATCGGCTGCGATGCCTGAACACTCCTTCTGAAAATGCTACATGCCTGGCTGATGCAGAACACTTGGCGTTTTCTGAGTCGCTAAACAACTCTGAGTATTTCTCTTAGTATAGGCTTGATTTAATGGAGATCTGTCAGTATATAGATAGAGGGGGATTCGATAGATAGATAGATAGATAGATAGATAGATAGATAGATAAAAATGAAGAGATAGAAAGGTCAACTAGATAGACAGATATAAAGAGATAAGAGATGTGGAAGGATAGATAGATTTGGAGAAGAAGAGAGAGAGAGAAAGTGAAAAGAGTGTGAAAAGGGTAGATAGACAGATAGATAGATAGATAGATAGATAGATAGATAGATAGATAGATAAAAATTAAGAGATAGATAGATAGATAGATAGATAGATAGATAGATAGATAGATAAAAATTAAGAGATAGAAGGGTCAACTAAGTAGACAGATATAAAGTGATAAGAGATGTGGAGGGATAGATAGATAGATATGGAGAAGAAGAGAGAGAGAGAGAGAGACAGACAGACAGACAGACAGACAGACAGACAGACAGACAGATAGATAGATAGATAGATAGATAGATAGATAGATAGATAGACAAACAATAGAGTGTGAGAAGGATAGATAGAAACATAGATACATAGATACATAGATAGATAGATAGATAGATAGATAGATACATAGATACATAGATAGATACATAGATAGATAGATAGATAGATAGATAGATAGATAGATAGATAGATACATAGATACATAAATACATAGATAGACAACAGAGTATGAGAAGGACAGATAGATTGATAGACAGATAAATAATAGAGTGTGAAACGGGTAGATAGATAGATAGATAGATAGATAGATAAAAATGAAGAGATAGAAAGGTCAACTAGATAGACAGATATAAAGCACTTACCGCATTAATGGCCAGATTTCCGCGCACATTCACTGGCGCTACTGCATGTATGATGCCAGCTCCTGCAATTGCCCCTACCACCTGTGCAATTATATAGAAAAGGGCTCGTAAAATAGAAATATGGGACCCCAATAAGAAAGCTACAGTGACTGCTGGGTTTATATGGGCCCCACTGACGTGTCCAAACGCTTGTACTAAGGTACCAATTGCAAGACCAAAGGCCATGGAGATCTGCAGAACAGTTGGCAGAGCCGAGGACCAATTAAGGGCAGAACCTATCCCCAAAAAGACAAATATTAAAGTGGCCAGAAATTCTGCAAACACTGCCCGGGCGAACGCTAAGGAGCAGAATTCGTTCCTCATTGTGATTTAAGCAGAAAAATAAGCTAGACAGGAATGTTTTGTTCTCAGGATCTGTGTGCTGTTTACCTGTGTGGCATTACAGTGGCATATATATATCTAGAGGAAGAACAGGGAACCATTCCAGAAAGGGTTGTACCCAGGAATCAAGACAGGTCCTTAAAAGTTTCCAGCTCAGAGGAATTCAGACCTTCCCTAATGATAAAATAGAAAGTTCTCATGTTCACAAATGACATCTGATGCATTATGCCAGTGTATGACATACCGGTGACACCCCGTGCGGCACACATTGCTGAATGACATCCAGATTGCTTAATTAATTGCATGGTTCCTCAATAAATATCAGTTTCTTCATATACAATAACTATTTGCATTGTGACTGCACAGTTACATTTGTTCTGTAATATACCTTGCAAAAGTGACATTTTATTTTCCTTTTATTTATTGTTATATGCTATTAGGATCACACCTATAGCTGAGAGTAGATAAACATTGGCAGTTTGTTCATATGTGTGGTGTGTATGGGGGGATTTATTTTGCACTGTAATCATTTATCCACTGTGCCATATTAAAGTGGTAACCAACTCTTTTTTTTCTTATATTAAAGCTTACCTGTAGGTAAAATGAATATCTCTTAAATGTGCACCGTTTAGGAGATATTCTGGTGAGCCGCAGCCAGTGATTTCACTGGCACATGCTGTTCCCATGCTGTTCCTTCAGAACTATGTGCCTCGGCCGAGACTCCTGCGTGCATGCACGGGAGAGATATCCTCTAGGCCTGGCCAGTCAAATGGCTACAGCCCATAAACCTGGAAGAAAGACCAGGTGAAGATGGAAGCCTCCTCAGCAGTGACAGCGGGCTGCTGGAGACCTTTGTTTAAAGGCAAGTCTACCATATAGCACATTATAACATTGCCTTGCAGGAAGAGTTTTTTATTCTTTTTTACTACCGCTTTGAATAACTGTGTAAAAACATGCAAGAATATAATTTAACCCAGTTTAAAAAAATAATTAGGCCTCGTTCACATGGGGTACATTTAAGCATATGTCAGGGCTGAGTTTACCCGCATGGGGCTGCACAATTGTTTCATGCATCTTCATGTCCCATTCATGTCAATTGCTCCCAATTTGACATCTGTGTGAGTGCAGGTACATGTGGGTCCCCGAACCCACACTGTCTGTGTTTGGGGACCCGTGCACTTGCACACACCCACATGGATGTCAAATTGGGAGCAGCAGATGTGTCTCAGTTGACATGAATGGGACTGCCTGCACCCCATGTGAAACATTTTTTTTAACTGGATTAAGTTTTATTCTTGCATGTTTTTGGACAGTTATTTAATATGGCAGAATTAATAAATTATTACAGTGCAAAACGAATCCAGAACAGATTCTCTGAAAAACGATGTCCTTCCCCTCCCCCCACTCACCACACATCTGAAAACTCTACCAATTTTTTTCTACTCTTCTATTGGTGTGACCCTAATAGCATATAAACATGAATAAAAAAAAACTTAAAAAGTTCTTTTTGCATGGTACATTACAAAATGAATGTAACTGTGCAAGCACAATGCCCATAGTTAGTGTACATGAAGAAACTGAGGAAAGTCTTTGGTTGGTCTTTGGGGTTCATGCACACCAGGTGGTTGAGCCCCGGTTTTACTGCCACCACTGACCCCTCCACCTGAACAAGGATATGCAGCCACACAGGACCATACAAATGCTACGGTCATGATGCTTTGCTTCACAGTGTTAGAAAACATCTAACTGCATGTTGCATTCACCGGGTGGTACCACCACCAATCATGACCCATTAAAGTGAATAGGGCTGTGCTGCAACTGTCCTGCAACCCCATGCAATACACAGTTTCGGTGTGGTAGGCTGGTATTTTTAGGGTTAAAGCAGCTTTAGCAGAAGCGAGGTTGAGGTTCAGGATAAAGTCAGCAATGGACTAACTTCTTGGAATAGACTACCTCAAGAACTGGTTCAGGCAGCTCAGTAGATTGTTTTAAAAATGGCCTGGATGCATTGCTAAATGCACAAAATGTAACAGGATATTAATATTTATAGGTAGTAACACCAGGGAATATCCAACTGCCTCCTGGGGGATCAGGAAGGAATTTATTTCCCCTCCCTGGAGCGAATTGGATCATGTTTTATGTTAATCTTATTTACACCGCTGTTGGTTCTCCTTTAAAACCTCTTTTTTGAGGAGGTCTTACTGAACTCCTAACTGTTTTTTGGTTGTTGTTTTTTGTCTTCCTCTGGAACAACTATGGGTACAGAATTGTGTATATGGGTTTTTTTTTGTATCTTTTTCTTGTTGGTTGAACTAGATGGACTAGTGTCTTTTTTCAACCTCACTATGTAACTATGTAAAAAGCAGGTCAAGAACAGAAGGAGCAGGAAGATCCGTAGCCCAGGTGCAAGCCAAACAGATATCAGGAGAAGGTCAAGGTAAGCCAGGCCAGTAATGGGTAGTCAGACACAAAATTTCACAAATAATGCTGTAGACAAGACAGCACTGGCTATGTGCACCTGACCAGTTTAAAAAGCCTGTTTCGTGCCAGCATTATCAACAGGCACACGTACACACACTACGAGCAAGCCTGTGCATGGATATTCAGACAGATGTACAATTCTGTATACTGGGATGACCTCCCTGACACCAATCATGATTGGGTTGAGCTTTATATCAGCATAGAGCTTAGAACTGCAGAGGGAAGCCAGCATTTTAGTGCCTAAAGTGGCATAAAGCAGTGGAACAATCCTGCCTATATAATACTAATTTTAAGCTTCCACCCAGTTTATCTCCAACATAAACAGTGAAGCTGAGTAGAAACATTTACAAATTATTTGGTTTTGAGCTAATTCTGTATTTCAGCTCTTTTATAAATCCAGCCGGTGTTTACCTCGGTATGCATTATTTTCACAATGCACATAAAAATAAAAGATGAGGCATCTCAGTGCCGGGAGTTGTAAAATTTTCCGGTGAAACATGTGTTTGTGTTGGCTGTACAGTAAGTCATTCTTAATAACTCCCAGGTTACTGCTCTGCTGAGTATGTTAATACGTATAAATAAATGATTGTGGTAATGAATAATGTAAGCTCAGATATTATTACATTCATTAGGTTATTTTTTTTTTTAACAGGCATTATAGCCTTACTTTAATAAATGTTGTTGAAAGCCAAATGTCTTATATTGCCTGCATCATAATGGTAAACCTACTTAGCTGCATTATAAGTTATAGAGGAAATTCAACAATTCCCCCCCCGTGTTTGTTTTGCAGGGCTATCTTCAATTCACCCACTCACATGCCCATCAAATCCAGGATTGTCCTGCTGTGATCCATCACTTGCATCAGGTCCAGCTCCAACTTCTTCTCTTCCTACATCATCAGGAGCCGGCTGTAACTTTTGAGCCTTTTAGCCCGAAGGTGCGGCCAAGGCCATCTTCTAGCTGTTGTATGCTCTTCTATTATATGTGATGGGGGATATTCCGAGAGGCTATAGAAATAGGGGCATGTCATTCTTACTTAGGCGAGAAGAGAGGAGGGGGGAGGCAGGAGTAAAAAGAACAAACAAAAAAATGGAAACACCTATAAAAGAGATGAAGGGGGTACATTTTTTAAATGTCTACTTTAGCAAATTGTCCTCTGACCACCCTTAGACACTTTATTTTTTTCTTACAACATACATATGTAAACACCAGTAGACTGACCACTGGTTCAAAAAATTTGTTAAGCATTGAAGCAAAAATCGCTTTTGCAAAAAAAATTAGAACGTCTGTTGGGTTTTTAATGCTTTCTGAGGCTCCATTGCAGAGATGTTACCATCATTTCCCCTCTTTGTGACATTGATTCCCAGTTACAGGTCAGGTTAGAAAAAATAATATAAAAAACAACGAGACCGCACATTATTAAAAAAATCTAAGTAAATAAAATAAATAAACATACACATTAAAGTCCCACAAGTATATAAATCCAGTGCTGGAGACTACCGGCATTCTGGGAACCCTGAAAAAGCATGTATGACCATTCTAGAGATAGATGGTCATTGATTAGTGGTGAGTGTCAGTCCATGTGGGGCACTTTTGTCAAGCACAGTGGAACACTTTTTTGAAGATAATACATTGAGCTCCAGCACCAGCACTGGGTTTATATATATTTGGGACTTTAACATGTATATATTTATTTTATTTACTTTAATTATGCGTGGCCTCGTTGTTTTTTATATTATTATTTTATTGTGTTAATTTACACAAGTGGAGGACTGCAGCAATAGGTTTATTTGAATATCACTTATACATATTTTTAAATAAGTCACACATTTATTAAGCGCATAAGCACCTTGTTAGAAAAAAATTCTCTATCCCCCCAAAAAACCCAAAAACCATTATGGCTGGAATTCGCTTCGACCAATGGAAGTTGGTAGCCCATAACTAATAAGATCCCCAATCTCCAACCTTTAGTAAATAGGTCATAGATAACATCTGGAAATTAAAGTGGTTTTAAAGGCTGAAGGTTTTTTATGCGTGAAGGTAAAGAAACTTCAGTATGCAGCTCCCCCCACAACCCCTCCCCCCCCCCTCAATACTTACCTGAGCCTGATTTCAAGTCAAGCGCTGTGCACGGGAGCCTCAATTCTCTTTTGGGTATCTCCCTTACCATTGGTTGAGACACAGCAGTGGGAGGCATTGGCTCCCACTGCTATCAATCACAGCTGGTTAGGTGGGAGGGGGGCAGGGCCAAGCCCTGTTCTGTGTGTCTTATGGACACACATAGCAGGGATTGGAAGTGAGCATGCATGAGTGACCCCAGAGCAAGAAGCTTGCTTTGGGGGCACTCAGTAGGTGGGAGGAAAAGCATTTCACAGAGCATGTAAGTATGACATATTTGTTTGTTTGTTTTGTGTTTTTTATGTAACCTTTTATATCACTTTAACACTGTCTTTTTCAAGGAATTACACTTTAGGGCCCATGCACACTGGGCTTAAAAACGCTGCTTCTACAAGAATTTTTGTGTCTTGCCAGTAGAAGCAGCTCAATGTTGTCCTATATGTCTATGCATATTAGGACATTTAGAGGCAAATTTTAAGCTCAGTATTTAGAGGCAGAAAAAAACCTTCTGGTTTGCATTTTTGAGTTTTCTGGCAGAAAAAATGCTAAATGCTCCTAAACATAAACACTCCTAAACACCTATATGAGAACGCTCTCTATGAGTGTTTTTTTTCTGTCAAAAGAACTGGTGTTTTTTTAAGCCCAGGGTGTGTGGACCCTTAAGGTGTTACTAAACCCAGGACCCTGTATTCACTATATCTGGTCTCCCACAGAACATGGAAGTGCAATTATTTTAGTAAATATAAACTGCTAAATACCTTTTCTCATCAGCAGTTATAGCAGTCTTGTGACTTCAGCAGAGCACTGGTTAAAGCCTGTAGGAGGAGTTTTCTTTATGCTCTAGGAGAATGCAAAACCCCTGACCCTCTGTCTGGACAGTGCTGATTGGCCCTGTAGTGATCACATGCACTCTCCCAAGAAAAAAAAACATCTCTAGCAATACACACCGAAATGAGCATGTACAGAATAGCTATGGTTCAGTCTGTCTTATCAGGAGACAAGAGGTGGACATTTGAACAAAAGGAGGGGCAGAGAAAAGAGGTTCAAGTAGCCTTTTTTACACAATGCAGAGGAATAACCCCTTAGGTTCCACAGTGAGTATAACAAGCATGCTTTACTGCATATACAGATTGATATTACTGTTGTGGGTTTAGTAACACTTTAATGGGCACTGTGACATGCTGCATTGGGAAGTTTATTCAAAATAAGTGGGCTATAACACACCTTATTGCAAAATAAAATAGGACAGGTTGCCTTTTATTGCAGCACAGTGCACAAGATACCATACATTGTTTTGCTTTTCAATGTGTTTGAACTCACATGCATTTTGGAGTCGCGTTGCGATATTATTCATAATAAATCACAGTGCAGTGCACTAATACATGTAATGTGTATTACTACAGGTTTTGGTAACATTCGCAAATAGCACAGGTTATAACAAAGCAAGTGGCATGGATGAACCTTTAGTATCTTTTTTGTAGTCTTTAATAGGTTTCTTTATTAACGGTACCATGTCATCCAGAATCACAATTTTGAACTCAAACATCATTCATACAATGAAAATCAGATGCAATATATATATTACAAAATGATATCAGCTTTTTATTCATCACATTAAAGGCCTTGCACCAACCATCCTCTGTATCCACTTAAAGTGCACCAACATTTTAAAATACTGCAGCTTTCCAGTCCTTAGATGTGATGGTTGCATTAGCTTTCTTTTGCAGACTTTTTTTTTCCATAAAACTGTTTATTTAGGTCACATCATAAATTCAGACAAGTACAGTACCATAAAAGACAAATCAACGTGACCAACTGTATGCAGCAAGGATGAATAGTAATATAAAAAAAAAAAAATCAGATAGCTTACATACAATCTCTATATGCTGTCATATAACCACAAACAGTTCATGTCTACACAGACCATGGCAAATAAGAATATAGAAAAAAAAACATGAACGCAAAAGGCATATAGAGGAGTAGGTTCAGAGGGGGATAAGAAGAAAAGAGAAAAAAAAAAAAAGCGGGGGGAGAAAAATGGGAAGTAGGGAAGAAAGGTAAAGGACGAGGTTGTATGTGGACACTAAGATTTGGAGAGCTTCAAGCAAATTGATGGGGAAGGGTGGGACAGGACACTCCAGCTCCAATGCCCCCAGCCCCCACCCATGATCAGAGGGGCAAAGAAACGCTTTCCCGGATCACGGCAGTCACCCAACAGACAGACAGAACCATGAGGCATCATAAGACAATACAAAGGGGTAACAGTTCACCTTAGCATTTAAATGTAAGTTTTATACTGAGATGTGGTCTTGACGTATATCCAGCAGGATCATAAAGCTATACATTTAGTAAGGCGGTCAACTTCAATGGAGATAAGTTCTTCCATTTCTTTAATACTATTTAATCTAGTGAACCATTCCCTGATCGCTGGAACGCTGGTAGAGCACCAATGTACGGGTATGCAAAGCCTAGCGGCAATTATCATCATTATAGCTAACAATTTGCGATAAGAGGGCAACGGTGTAGAGGAATGGTGTAAAAGAAATTGTGCTGGTGTATATTCCAGATGGACCATGGTAACTTGGGAGATAATCTGGTGAACTATTTTTCAAAAGGGTTGGAGTCGCTTACAGGACCACCAAATATGTAACATTTTACCTTCCTCCTCCCCACATCTCCAGCACGCCTTCAAAATTGAAGGAGCAAATTTATGAAGCAAAGATGGGACTCGGTACCATCGAGTTCTGATTTTGTAACTGTTCTCTTGAATGGCTACATTGAGGGAGCCTTTATGTGCAAGATCATTGATGTCAAACCAATCATCATTGGATATTTCCAATTGTAGCTCCCTTTCCCAGGCCAATCTTGCAGGGTCTGTTACAGAATGATGCGGGTCAGAGAGAAACAGCAGTAAGTCATCTGCAAAAGAGGCTAATTTGTATTCACGTTCTTGGATGAAGAGACCTTTGATATCAGAATTACTCCTCAGTTTGTTTAATAATGGTTCCAAAGTCAATACAGTGTGAGGTCAGGCACTAATGTTGGACGAGAAGTCCTGGCTTGCAGTCTCCGCTCTAATTCACCCCAAAGGTGTTTTATCGGGTTGAGGTCAGGACTCTCTGCAGGCCTGCTAAGTTCCTTCACCCCAAACTCATTCATCCATGTCTTCATGGAACTTGCTTTGTGCACTGGTGCTCAGTCATTTTGGAACAGGAAAGGGCCATCCCCAAACTGTTCCCACAAAGTTTGGAGCATGAAATTGTCCAAAATGTCTTGGTATGCTGACGCCTTAATTGTTCCCTTCACTGGAACTAGGGGGCCAAGCCCGACACCTAAAGAACAACCCCAAACCATAATCCCCCCTCCACTAAACACTTGACACAATGCAGTCAGGCAAGTATCATTCTCCTGGCAACTGCCAAATCCAGACACATCCAGAGAAAGAAGCTTTATTTGTCACTACACAGAACACGTCTCCACTGAATCCAATTATTTGGATGGGTGTCTCAATACTTTTGGCAATATAATGTATGTTCATGGTCACATTTGGCTATATTAAGTCAATTATGTTACCTGGGATCCCTGTCTGTTTCTTCACATTCAGGTGCTGGCTGGGAAAATGTCAGTCATGGTGAGTAGTCTGTCAGAAGAATCCATGGGTTAGAGTGTGTTTTTCCAGAAGGTTGGTGGGCATCTTTCATCATGATTGACGCTGGAAGACATGATGAATTTAAATCACAGGAAGGTTTTTTTTGTCAAATATGTGGTGTGAAAATGTACTGCTTTTTTTTTTTTGTGAATGAGCAACCAGGAGTACTATGTACCCCACTCATTCAAGTGTGTGTGTGTGGAGGGGGGGCACATATTTGATGGCTTGTGGATTTTGATAAGCTCCCATGCAGGCCACCTACATGAAGGCCCTTGTTTACATCAACATGTGCACCCTCCCCATATTGAGGGAAATGTAGCCTAGTATGATTGAGGGGTTCTCATTCTCTCTCTCTCTGGGTTAAATCTTTGGCTCCTAAGAACTAACTTTTTGGATGGCTCTGCTAACATCTTTTTTTTAATGGAAGCTGACCAGTCCTAAATGATACTTCTTTACTATTATCTCAGGATAAAGATTTGCACTTATATAGCTATGTAGCTTGACCTACACACAAGAGCAATTTGTATCTATTACGAAACTGCTATATCGTCTTGCTTTACCAGTTCTTCTCAATATAGCAACATATATTTGTTATGATTACAGTTCTTATTACCCCATGACTGTAGCAACATGTATTTGTTATGATTACCCTGTGTCTGTGCACATCATTATACAATTGTACATTTTTGATGCCTGTTAGATTACAACCAGTTCCCTAAAATGTTATAATACAATTGGGTCATGAGCATCTTGTAAACCTTTGAAAAAAAAACAAAGAACTGTTCTGTAAAATAATAAAGGTCTGTCTTGCCACATTTTTTGTAATAATAACATCTAAAAAATAGATACCTGTAGCTGAATATTCTAGTGTTAACTTTTTTTTTACTGACATTGACAGCATTGGAAAGTGTTTTGATATGTGCAAAAAAATATTTGTTGATCCTCTCAGAAATCTTGTTGACCAGTGACTTTCTATGCTCTGTGCCTCTGTTGCAGCATTATCAGTTGCATTATTCCCATCTATCTAAGAGGACTTTAGAGCACATTCACCCTATGTTAAGAAGAATGGTGGTGGTGGTGGGGGGGGGAGTTATATTGATCCAGTATGGTGAATGAGCATTGCCACCTTAAAGCTGGCCATGCACTGTATTAAATTCAGCTGGTTCCTGAGGAACAGGTCAGAATTCACTCACTGGGGGGCCCTTTAGGCTGCCTCCTGGTTGAAAAATCAATGTAGCCAAGCAGGAAATTGTCAGCTGAAAGGTGGTTACATCCAATCAGATGCAGTCACTGTTTAGGTATTTTGACAGCCAACGAGACTTGTTATCAATATATAATGGGCACAGCAGAAGATTTGTCCATCCGTGCTGTATGAGTGCATGGCCAGCATTAGTCAGAAAGTGTGTTACTGTCAGGATAATCTGGTTAAAATCAGAATGAAAGCCTATGTAGCGCTACCCCCGCAGGGGTCGCTTATTAATGCTTGTCCCCAGTGGTTGCCCTGACCTTGCAGACATATTTCAACAGTGTAGAATAAAAATGCAAGAGCCACAGTTCTTTAGTAACACCTCTATATTAGACTTGTTCAAAAGAGTAGACCACAGGAATAATGGGATTTAGGAACCCCAGTTAATGCATAAAATAGAACACTGGTAAAATAGGAACAATCAATTAGAAACGTTTATTAAACTGCAACACCAGCAGTAAGAGGGGCAAGAAAAGGCTTGTTGACTTATCATCTACCTCTAGTCCACTGGTACCACAATGGGGAATGCAGAGAATTATGTAAATGTATAATTCAGCATAAATAAATATAAGTACCCTAAATTAAATAACAATGGCCTTAGAAGAAAAGAGGTCCCTTTAACTAGAGATTGCAACTTAAATTCGATAATGTTTAACGTTCCAGATATAATGATATCTGTTGTCTTTTGCTAGCAATGGTGGGGCCCCTTAACAGTAGTGAATACTGGTAATTCAATGAAGTTAAACAGATGTGGTAATGCTCAAAGCAAAGATCTCCTGTTACTGACATGTAATCATGTATGTAGGCAGTGTCTGCATGCAGTAGTGTCCCAATCCCATGGATAACATGGCGTTGAACAGTGATGTGAGGACCAGACAGTGACAGTTCTGGTGCAGAGAAGACTGATGCGATCCTGATGTGGTGACTGGTTTCACTGCTGTGCTGAACTGATGTGCAGAGTCCCACAGCAGTAGGCCAGCAATCTGTCTCTGCAAGAAACTGCAGTCTCCCTGTGTTCAGCTCTGAATCCCACACCAAGACAACAAGCCAGTCCCTTGCTGTAGAATATATCTGTTCTCACAACATCCCTCTCTTTTTCCAGCTCTCTGATAGTTTTAGTTCAATCAGCACTCAGGAATACAGTAAGTAGTGGATATAGGACTACAAGTCCCAAGATCCTCTGCTGTCAGAAGAGCTGGATCCACTCTGCTAAAGGAAGTGATGCAGCAGTCCCAGTACTGGGCACTAGAGGGAAAAGGATTAATCATAATCTCATCTGTTAATGTCCCTAAACGGCATAATGATATAGGCAGCACCTGGCTGCACCTAAAAAATTAAAACAAATGCAGGCACATCTGAGAACTGATAAGCTGCAATATATTACATTTTTGCTGTTGGGTTTAGATGCACTTTAAGGCCACTTTGGGTCTCGTGGAGCTCTTTTTCAGTGTCTTTTCACAAGATGAATGCATTCTCCATAAAGTACTAATATTGCACAAGGTAATGTATATACATAGGATTATCCATAAATATCTTCTGTTTTACCTTCATATCAGCCCTAAACTTATTCTCTGGGTTTGCAACTAGAATTTAATTCCAAATACAAAAATACAGTAATTCTAATGTAGCTCCAAAGCAGCATGTAGGAAATAAATAGCACAATGTGTCAAAGGTCTTGGGTAGTTTATTTACAGAATTTACAAAATACCTTAATTATAGTGAATCACAGAAAATAATCTCTGCGCATCCAAGGTGCATAGTAGTGTATCACCGGAAAAACAGCTGAGCTTTCTTAATCTGGGAAACAAATTGCTAGTTTCTTTCAAATGTGTTGATCTGCTTTTCATTAGAATTTGTAGAAAAATAACCTAAATATCATTTATTGGTACAAAACTGACTGTGCTAGAAACAATAGGGCACATAGAGGTGTAGACAATTTGTACACACTTGTAAGAGCAAATAAAGCAAAGATGGTAATACTATTCTATCAACAAAACACTTATGTGTGGGCTCATCCAATAATGTGAAGGTGTGCCACATGGCTTTCAAAGTTATAGAGCAACCCTTCTCAACCAGGGTTCTGTGGAATGCTAGTGTTCCTCCAGAGGCTCCTAGGGGTTCCTTGAACTGTGGCTGATTGATCTCTCATTTGATGGTGCCTGATCAATACCACTTGGTAGAGCCAGATGCCTGAAGTGGGCATTTTCCCACTGACCTCCAATGAACTGGTTTCAGCAAGGGTTCCTCAAGTCATGAAAATTAACTCAAGGATTACTCTGGGAAAATAAGGTTAAATAAGACTGTCATGGAGTGAAAAGATAACATTGTGGGAAGAGAATGTTAGTATGTTTTTGAAATATAATGTTAACCTTATCAATGAAAAGAGATGAAGGCACCAAATTTGATATTCAAAATAGGCTCAACACCTTTATCAGCTGACTTTGATTCAACCCAATTTAAGCATTTACCAAGGCCCTGGAGTTAATAAAAATATTATAGAAAGTAAGTAAAACAAAAAGTATTAAAAGCAATATCCTGCTTTATGCTAAAATAGCACTCTCAAAGTGACTCTGTCCAGGGGCAGCCACAGGGGGGTGCTTGAGTGTGCTATGGCACCTTCAAAAATATTGCTAGCACCCTAATCTCTGTGACTAGGGCTGCCCATAGAGAGCAACAGACTGCCCCTGGCTTTCTAGTTTCAGTACAGCCTTCATTAACCTCCTAAGACTGACGGAGATGGTGGTGGTGGGGGGGGGGGTAGGTGGATGTCCTTTCTCTCCTACATGCTATGGATGAAAACAGGAGAAGCCTAGGAGGAGGAGTAGTGATGCTTCACCTCCAGCCATGTGGTGAGTGACTGATGTGGGGAGGTTTTCTCCTGCAGGAATTCCCTCCATCTGTAATGCTTCAGCTCCTTACTTTGCTTACTACACTGTACAAATAGCTGGGAACTGCTCCTAGCAATGCCACTATGTGCTGCTTACTGCTCCCCACTTTATACTGACCACTGCCCCCCCCCCCCCACTGTATGCTGCTCACTGCCCCCCATTGTATACTGCACCCTGCCCCCCCCCCCCCACTGTATAATGCTCACTTCCCCTCCACTGTATGTTTCTCACTTCCCCCCACTATATACTTCTCACTGCCCCCACTGTATACTGCACACTGCCCCCACTGGATACTGCTCACTTCCCCCTCTCTCCCCACTATATACTGCCCACTTCTACCCCACTGTAAACTGCTCACTGCCCCTCCTCTCTATACTAGTCCTATTGTATACTGCTCCCTGCCCCCCCCCCCCCACTGTATACTGAACACTGCCCCACTGTACAGTATGCTGCACCCTACTCCCTCCACTTTATACTGCTCACTGCCCCCTCCCCACTCTATACTGCTCACTGCCCCTACTGTATATTGCTCACTGCCCCCCCCTCCCACTGTATACAGCACACTGCGCCCCCACTGTATGCTGCTCATTGCCCCGACTGTATACTTCTCACTGCCCCACTGTATACTGCTCAATGCCTTTCAACTGTATACTGCTCACTTACTGCCCTGCTGCTACAAATTGCACATGGTTCTGCCATTGCATACTGATTACTTACTGCTTTGCTACTACCAGTGCATACAGGTCCCGGGTTGCTCTGCACTACCACTAGGTACTGTGCATGGCCCTACTTGTTTGGTACTACAGCTCACTGCCCCATATTGCATACTACTGACTACACTATCTGTATATACTGCTCTACACTGACACTACATACTGCAGCTACACATTGCATGAACTAGTACAGACAGTCACACTGAGTGGGGGAGAGGGGCCCTGTCAGGCAGACTGTACAGAGCCCCATGATTTCTAATGGTGGCTTTGTGCTTACTGAGCACCAGTATACAGGGAGCACCCTGACCACAAATATAGGCAGGTACCCTGACTACCATTGTACATACACACACTGACCACCAGTATGGGGAGGCACACTGACCACTAGTATGGGGGGCACACTGACCATCAGTATAGGGGGAGCACACTGACCACCAGTATGAGGGGCACACCAACCACCAGTATACAGGGGGCACATTGACCAGCAGTATACAGGGAACACATTGACCACCATTGTACTTGGGGCACACTGACCAGTATAAAGGGGGCACACTGGCCACCATTGTACATGGGACACACTGACCACCATTGTACATGGGGCACACTGACCACTATTGTACATGGGGCACACTGACCACTATTGTACATGGGGCACACTGACCACTATTGTACATGGGGCACACTGACAAAAGATTGTTGTACATTATTATACAATGTTGGGGGTTAAATATTGTGCAATTCTGGAGGTTAATAATGCACATTCCTGGGGGTTTATTACTGTGCCGTTCTGGGAGTTACTGTTTTTTTCTAGAGGTTATTATTGTGCCATGCTAAAGGGTTAATTAATGTGCAATCCTAAAGCTTTTTTTATTGTGCCATGCTGGTGGTTGATTATTGTGCTGTGCTGGGGGTAATCAGTGTGCTGAGCTTTGGGTTAATTAGTGTGCTGAGCTTGGGGCTAATTATTGTGCCAGGCAGGGTATTTATTTTTATAGAGATATTTTGCCTTGCTTGGGGTTATGGCTGGCCTTGTCATATACTGGGGGTTATCATTGCTGGCCCTTACACTTGATGGGGGTTATTGCTGACCCTGACATTTGCTGAGGGTTATCATTGTTTGTCCAGTTTGGCTTATTTTACTCCAACAATCTCTTTATTGTGTCCCTAGGTCCTATTTTGTCTATATAAAGGGGATAGACTGGGAAGAAACACTCACTTTTCGGTCACATCCACTGTTGACCACACCCACAGCACCCCCAGATACTGTCTGGAGCCACCCCTGGCTCACAAAAATTAAACTGTCTGCAAAGATCAGCAGGAGAAACCACTGACCGCAATTAGGGACGCAGTAACGCAACACTCCAGTAAGTGTCAGTGTCTTCAGAGACTTTCCTTGCAATGATATCTGCCTTCAAGAGTTTCATTTTTGTGACAGAGTCGCTTTAAATCAGACCTTTTAGCTCCCTTCTGTCACAGTCTTACAGTTCAGTTCCATCTTTATGGAAAATGCAGTAGGAATAGATTTAGACGCAGACAATAACTTTATATACCACTGATTTTGTCTCTGTCTGTGAAGATACTTGACTCAGAATATGGACTGTGTTCCGTGGAAGATGTTCAGATTGTTCTTTGTTGACTGAAAGAATTATGTACATTGGATGGCAGACAGTTATAAATGAAAACAAATAAAGGAGAACTTCAGGGGAAACACTGGTTTAGTAATTTTTTTGCAGAATCCTTTTTTCAGTGCCTGCTTTTTGTTTTTGGATGTACTGTTTAGAAAATAAAATAGCTCCATAAAGATTCTGGTATGCAGCAGGAAAATAAAAACTGCCATAGAAAACTTCCCATCTCTGTAGGTTCTGCAGGGGTCCAGCTACAATGTTTATGCTGTCAAAGTCATGCACCTGGCTGTCACTTTACAAGGAAATTGGCATCTGATAGAGTGGTCCATTTCAGCACATACCATGCTGGTGGGGCAGCTTCTCTGTGTCAACTGAAACCTTTATTAAATGGCAATTTAAAAGGATGGGGGACCTAATCTGCTATCTTGCTTATGGCCCCACTCCGCCACTATCTGTTTATGTCTTTGATGTACTACTGAGCCCTCCCCCATATATTTCCTTTTGATAATGACCTGCAGCTGACCTGCAATAACCCAACCTCAATCACATGACACACAACTACCATGACTCACACACAACGATAATGCCTATAATACACTACACTATTCTAGTAGCACACTAGAGAGTGTACACTCACCCCCCCCCTTTTAAAACAGTCATGCAGTGCCTTGAAAAAGTATTCATACCCCTTGAACATTTCCACATTTTGTCATGTTACAACCAAAAATGTAAATTAATTTTATTGGGGTTTTATGTGATAGACCAACACAAAGTGGCACACATTTGTGAAGTGGAAGGAAAATGATAAATGGTTTTCATAATTTTTTTACAAATAAATATCTTAAAAATGTGGTATGCATTTGTATTCAGCCCCCTTTACTCTGATACCCCTGATTAAAATCTAGTGGAACCAATTGCCTTCAGACATCACCTCTTTAGTAAATAGAGTGCACCTGTATGTAATTTAATCTCATTATAAATACAGCTGTTCTTTGAAGCCCTCAGAGGTTTGTTAGAGAACATTAGTGAAAAAACAGCATCCTGCAGGCCAAGGAACACACCAGACAGGTCAGGGATACAATTGTAGAGAAGTTTAAAGCAGGGTTTGGTTATAGAAAAAATATCCCAAGCTTTGAACATCTCATGGAGCACTGTTCAATCCATCATTCGAAAATGGAAAGAGTGTGGCACAACTGCAAACCTACCAAAGCATTGCCGTCCATCTAAACTGACAGGCCGGGCAAGGAGAGCATTATTCAGATAAGGAGACAATAGGCCCACGGTAACTCTGGAGGAGCTACAGAGATCCACATCTCAGGTGGGAGAATATGTCCACAGGGCAGCTATTAGTTGTGCACGCCACAAATCTGGCCTTTATAGAAGAGTGGCTAGAAAAAAACCATTGTTGAAGGAAAGCCATAAGAAGTCTTGTTTGCAGTTTGCAAGAAGCCATGTGAGGGACACAGCAAACATGTGGAAGAAGCTGCTCTAGTCAGATGAGACCAAATTTTAACTTTTTGGCCTAAAAGCAAAATGCTATATGTGGTGGGAAAACTAACACTGCACATCACCCTGAACACACCATCCCCACTGTGAAACATGGTGGTGGCAGCACTATGTTGTGGGGATGCTTTTCTTCAGCATGGGCAGGGAAGCTGGTCAGAGTTGATAGGAAGATGGATGGAACCAAATACAGGGCAATCTTAGAAGAAAACCTGTTAGAGTCTTCAAAAGACTTGAGACTGGAGTGGAGGTTCACCTTCCAGCAGGACAACGACCCTAAACATACAGCCAGAGCTACAATGGAATGGTTTAGATCAAATAATATTCATGTTTTAGAATGGCCCAGTCAAAGTCCAGACTTAAATCCAATTGAGAATCTGTGGCAAGACTTGAAAATTGCTGTTCACAGACGCTCTCTATCCAATCTGATGTACTCTAGATGTACCAAGCTGGTAGAGACATCCCCAAAAAGACTTGCATCTGTAAATGCAAAGGCGGTTCTACAAAGTATTGAGTCCGGGGGGCTGAATACAAATGCACGCCACATTTTTCAGATATTTATTTGTAAAAAATTGTGTAAACCATCTATGATTTTCCTTCTACTTCACAATTATGTGCCACTTTGTGTTGGTCTATCACATAAAATCCCAATAAAATACATTTATATTTTTGGTTGTACCATAACAAAGTGTGAAAAATTTCAAGGGGAATAAATAATTTTTCAAGGCACTGTATCCCCATTGACTGGAAAAATATGTAATAAAATGGCTTCTGAGCACAGGAGCAAGGGCATCCTAGAAGAAAAATGGAGGGGAGAAGGGTACAAACTTGGAAGGGGATATATAAAAATACATATTCAGCGTCGAATATATAATTTTACACAAAAATATACGTTCTGTTCCCAAGATTTAAATAATGCATTCTGTTTTGACTACAGGTAGCTGTTGCCAGCAAATTACCAAACTGGAACATATATACATCCTGCCTGCAGCTCCCTGCAGTTAGCAAATATATTTTAAGCAATATAGTTATCAACAAAAATACTATAAGGCAATATATATACTGTATATGCATCCTAACCACAGCTCCCTGCAGCTAGCAAGTTTGTTAGGCCAATCACAGATAACAAGAAAAAATGTGTGTGCATACCTGCTTACTGGTAGAGGCACCTCCCCCTAAAGAGAAGCCCTTCAGCAAACTGTAGAACAGTCCCAATGTTGCATGGAGGACAACCATCTAAGATAAACCTGCAAAGGAAAGAAAACAAATATGCATACCAAACTAAAGAAATTGGTTATGGATTCAACCAGGACTCATAGATTTTTTGTACATATGTAAATACTTCATTGTTCATAGTGTACTGACATAGATACACAGGCTGATGGTAAAAAGGTTATTCAATGAATGACTTCTTTAATGAAAAAACATCTTTAAAAACATAAAAAAAAAAAAAAAAACAATAAAGCTCCACACTCCACAGAAGCCATACTAAACCCCTAAAGTTGAGGAACATAGTAGACCAAACATGAAAATATGTATCATTCCATAGTAACTATATCAGCTATATATTACAGGGTAGAACCAATGGAACCCCCATTAGAAGAGGCAATCCATGAATTGTAGTAACGCGCCTTTCAAAAGGGACATGCGTGGAAAATGAGAAATATATATATAACGTAAAGATGCAGTCCAGAGGAGGAACTTGATGCTATATCAACCTCCCTCATGCATTAAATGGATGACCCAGAGCGTCTTGTGATAAATGATTGCAGAGCCCAAATGGAAGCCAGTGACTGATTGTAGTCCAGAGGAGGAAACAAATTACACTTTGGTCTAATGTGGTTTAGGTTGCTGCACATCTTAACCCCCCTCTAGCACCCAAAGGGGATAAGGGTGCTGTCCCAGAGAGGATTAGAATGGACAAGACCTCCCTCATCCATGAACAGAGTTAGTCTTCCAATGGCAATGATGTAGACAGATGAAGGAGCAGTCCCTTAGATATGTATGGTAATATCTTCACCCCCCTCTAGCACCCAAAGGAATACAAATATACAACTCTCACACTGGCTAATTTATCAACATAGTTTGCTAGCAGGGGGTTATAATCCTCATGAGGGCCACTCTGTTGTGGGTATCCCTAAGCCTCTCTCCGTACAGCCAGGCAACAGGTATTTCTCACACCAGCTTGCATCCAGAGACAATGTCCAGTCCATTGACTTGGGTTTGTTATTTTATTAGGGGAAACTGAACTTGGATGGGGAATAGGGATTATAGGATGCCCAGTTTGGCTTGAAACAATGGAAGGGGGACACTTCCCTCCCATGTACAAAGGCATATCCTGGACTGTTCTTTTCCTGAAAGAGGTCAGTCTTTGTGGATCAGTAGCAGCTGCCCTTTACAGGCAAGGAACTAGCAGTTCTTCAAACAAAATCACTTTGCGTCTCTTAGCTACATGAAGAGACATATTCTCTCCCCCTGTAGAAAGCTTGCTATATGTGACAGTCTTTCCCCTTGTAGATCCCAGAGTGTGCTGCTACACTTATACTGTCTTTTTTGTTCCTTGCTGCTCCAGGCCTTGCTCCCATTTGCGCCTCTCCACTGAATGTATCCTCCTAAGTCAGCCCGAGTCCCGCCTGGAGGCTTCCCCCCTCCACACCTAGTGGACACCTCCTAGACACCGACAGTCTCCTCAGCACTCCATCTTCCTGACTCCCATGAATTACTATAGGGGGGATGAATTACTATATGGGGGATGAATTACTATGGGGGATGAATTACTATATGGGGGATGAATTACTATATGGGGGATGAATTACTATGGGAGATGAATTACTATGGGGGATGAATTACTATATAGGGGATGAATTACTATGGGGGATGAATTACTATATGGGGGATGAATTACTATGGGGGATGAATTACTATATGGGGGATGAATTACTATGGGGGATGAATTACTATATGGGGGAGGCCCGGCGGACCTTTTAATCCAGCTCGCGGAGCTAGGCTCCTGCTAGGCTCCTCTCACAGTCCGCCCTGAAGACCGGTGTAGCATGAAAATCTGTCTCCTATGAGGATCTGTCCCCCTCGACGTATCTGCGCATGTGCCGGAGATCGCCGATCGGCTGCTAATGCCTGAAACTGGCACATGCGCAGATACGTCGAGGGGGACAGATCCTCATAGGAGACAGATTTTCATGCTACGCCGGAACGGTGCGGGAACACGGCGAGAGGAACGCGCGGAGCAAAGGTAAGTGAATTGACACAGTGGGGACTTAATATGGGGGATGAATTAATATGGGGAATGAATTACTATATGGGGGATGAATTACTATATGGGGGATGAATTACTATGGGGGATGAATTACTATAGGGGGGATGAATTACTATATGGGGGATGAATTACTATGGGGGATGAATTACTATAGGGGGGATGAATTACTATGAGGGATGAATTACTATGGGGGATGAATTACTATATGGGGGATGAATTACTATATGGGGGATGAATTACTATGGGGGATGAATTACTATAGGGGGGATGAATTACTATATGGGGGATGAATTACTATGGGGGATGAATTACTATAGGGGGGATGAATTACTATGAGGGATGAATTACTATGGGGGATGAATTACTATATGGGGGATGAATTACTATGGGGGATGAATTACTATATGGGGATGAATTACTATGGGGGATGAATTACTATATGGGGGATGAATTACTATGGGGGATGAATTAATATATGGGGGATGAATTACTATGGGGGATGAATTACTATATGGGGGATTAATTACTATGCTTACTATGGGGGAATATTACTATACTTACTATGGATGACACATACGCATCATTCATCTACTCTTGGTCCGGCCCCCGGGTCCAATATATGAACCCATTGCGGCCCTCAAGTCAAAAAGTTTGCCCACCCCTGGTCTAACTCTAACCGACTCTATTCAAGACTAAAAAAAGTTTTGACTTTATATACACTTTAAATAATTTTAAACCTTACACAGAAAATAAGTATAAAAAGAAAATGAGACAAAAATCAATCTCCCAATGTCTGAAATGTTATCATCATAATAAGCTCTGACCTAGGACTTCTTTCCTAAGTCTTTTAGATCTGGGTATATAATACCATACTTCGCAAAACCCCTGGGAGGCACAATTAAATAGAGAACTCCAGCACGAGGCATGATAAGAACACAAACTGTATATTTTCACTGAGGCTAAACAACACAACTTACCGTATATAATTCCCTTTCTCTGGATTTCTAGGATGTTAAAAACAATTAATGGGATCATAATTGATTGAAAGCTAATTGTCACCGTGCAAGATTTTATTAACATTTTCCTTAATGTATAGACCCCATGGATAGATTATATCTATCCTAGAAAACTGCACTGGTCTTTCATTTTCTATTAATATCTTGCATTTGAAATACTTGTAACTGTCACTGAATGCCACCCCTCACCCCTGGCTTCTCTCTGTGCCCTGTTTTGCCTTCTTCCTTTCTTTATCTATTAAAACCAGTTGGCTTCCTCATGGATGAGTGCCTTCTGTTGACAATCCTCTAATATCCTCTTAGCCCTATGCTACCTTGGAGCCATTTCTTAGTCACGCTGTGTACAATATATAGCGTGTTTATATATTTATATGTGAATATTAACCAAACAGTTCTGGTTTGCAAGGCATTAAATAATTGATAGAACCTAATTTGCACTGTACCAACATGCTAAACAGGAGTGCAGTAGTCACACTAGTTCATTTATTATGTTCATACCAGATTACCAGTCTGGAAGAAACCAGATAAAACTCTTTGTCATAGCTGCAAACTCATTTTCCACACTGCAGTCCCATATTTCTGCATCCAAGTCTGCTCCGTGTATACTGTCAATTAGTAGGATCTTCCTCCAATACATAACCATAAAATATTCAACAATTTGTATTCATACTTTTTTATTTATTACAAGAAGTTGAGTAATTGCAAGAATATTATGCTTTAGTCAACAAGTACAAAGGTACCTAGAGTATACAATTCTAATGTCATTGGACAACAAAAACTGGAATACGAAATCCCAGTTTGTGACACTCGCTGGGTGATTGTGGACAATGCTGGGACAAGGGGTGAGCAGGAGGGGCGGCTGCCCTGGACACTTTGGTATCATGTGAAGTGTGGGAATACCACAAGGAGATCGGGGGGAGGGGTTTTGTGTTGGGAAGGGGAAATGTAGGGAACAGAAGGAGGTAAGAATTGTTCTAGGAAGGGAAATTCATTGGGTACTAGAAGTGGGGATTTAGGGGGATTGGTGTTGAATAAGGGGGGGGGGGAGATGGTTTGTGCTAGGAAGAGGGATTGGGAAGAGGGTTTGTGCTAAGAGGGGGGATTGGGGAGAGGGGTTGTGCTAGAAGAGGTGATATGATAGAGGAGGGAGAGGAATTATGCTAGGAGGGGAATTTTTTTTGGAGGGGGGAATCTGAGCTAGTAGGGATGATTGGGGGTAATTGTGCTAGGAGGGGATATTTGGAGGAATTTGTTCTAGAAGGGGGAATTGGGGGAATTTGTGCTGGGAGGGGGGATTTGGAGTGCGGGGAGAAGATGTGGAAAATTTGAAGGGTAGAGGATTTGTGCTAGGAGGAGTGTTTTTATTTGAGGTGGAGGAAGTTTTGGAAATTCATTGGGTACTAGAAGTGGGGATTTAGGGGGATTGGTGTTGAAAAGGGGGGGGGAGAGGGTTTGTGCTAGGAAGGGGGATTGGGAAGAGGGTTTGTGCTAAGAGGGGGGATTGGGGAGAGGGGTTGTGCTAGAAGAGGTGATATGATAGAGGAGGGAGAGGAATTATGCTAGGAGGGGAATTTTTTTTGGAGGGGGGAATGTGAGCTAGTAGGGATGATTGGGGGTAATTGTGCTAGGAGGGGATATTTGGAGGAATTTGTTCTAGAAGGGGGATTGGGGGAATTTGTGCTGGGAGGGGGGATTTGGAGTGCAGGGGAGAGGATGTGGAAAATTTGAAGGGTAGAGGATTTGTGCTAGGAGGAGTGTTTTTATTTGAGGTGGAGGAAGTTTTGGAAATTCATTGGGTACTAGAAGTGGGGATTTAGGGGGATTGGTGTTGAAAAGGGGGGGGGGAAGAGGGTTTGTGCTAGGAGGGGGGATTGGGAAGAGGGTTTGTGCTAGGAGGGGGGATTGGGGAGAGGGGTTATGCTAGAAGAGGTGATATGATACAGGAGGGAGAGGAATTGGAGTGGGCTGGGGGGATGTGGAAAATTTGAAGGGTAGAGGATTTGTGCTAGGAGGAGTGTTTTTATTTGGGGTGGAGGAAGTTTCGCTGATGGGCAAAGATTTGTGCTGGGGGAAGAATTTATGCTTAGAGGTAAGCATGCAGATTAGTGCTCAATTTGTTATTTTTTTTGGGGGGGGGGGATTTTTGCAGACACGTAATGCTCATACAGTTTGGCATGTTCACCCCGGGCTCTAGATGACCTTGTCCAGTCACTGGTTTGGACTATTAAGCTGGTTGATGTTGTAGTGCCCCCTAGCCATGAGATAATAAGACAGTTCTCAGGCTGCGGTCTACTCCAAAGTCCCATTTCTTACTGGGTCAGTGATCCTAGCAACCAACTATGTGTATTAGTTTTCTTTTGCTCTTCTCAGCCTTAGATGCATCAGCAATCACTTGTTACTCTTGTTGCTAGACATGTGCAAAATGAAAAAATGTGTTTTGTTTTATTTTGTTTCGATTCATTATTTGACTAATTTTGTTTAGTTCGATTAGTTAAATTTGTTTAATTCATTTTATTTTTTAATTTATTTTGTTTATTAAAATTCAACCGAATTTAAAATTTTGAAAAGATTCAAAAATAATTCTAATGGGTTCAAAAACAATTCTATCAGATTCAATAATAATTCCAACGTTACAATCCATAATCCACAATCCATATGTGTTGGTAGTATATGGGCTTTATGGAAAGTTGCGTGATCATAGTGGAGATTTCTATTTTAGCAAAATTTTCACAGTGCCTTTGTTGATCACTGCTCGCGTTACCATTGCGCAGTCTTTTCTAATCTATTCTATTCTTTTCTATTATTTTATATTCTATTCTAATGAATTCTGTTCAAATTAAAATTCATTCTATTCAAAATTCGAATTTCAGAAGGCCGTTATATTCTTTCTATTTTATGTTATTTTATTTTATTCTATTCTATTGTTTTTCTATACTATTCTATTCTATTCTTTGATTCTCTATTCTAATTGTTTCTATTCTATTTTTTTATTTTCTATTCTAATCTATTCTAGTCTAATGTAGTTGATTCTATTCTATTCCTTTATTTTCTGTTCTATTTTTCTCTGTTTTACTCTAATTTTCTATTCTAATATTTTCTATTCTTTTCTAATCTATTCTTTGATTTTCTAGTCTAATCTTTTCTATTCTATTATAATGGATTCTATTCTTTTCTATTCTATGTTGTTCTGTTTTACTGTATTATTTTCTGCTGTATTCTGTCCCTTTTATTTTCTAGTTTTCTTTCTTTATTCTTTTCTATTCTATTCTTTTATTTTATATTCTATTCTATTCTTTTCTATTTCTTTATTTTCTGTCTATTTTATTATATGCTTGTTTTTGAATTTGTTTTCAAATGTGTTTTCAAATTCGAATCGATTTGAATTTCGGCCGAATTTTATTTCGTTATTTCAGATTCGTTTAAATTCATTACTATTGTAATTCGAAATTCAGATACATCTGAATCTCCGAATAACGGACAATTTGTCTGAATTTTGATTCAGAAGAATTGTCGAACTGCACATGTCTACTTGTTACCCACTTCCAACAGGCCTCTCTGTGACATTTGTCTGAAGCCTTTTCTTTAGTTAAATACATTTTTATTTGGTTTTCACCAAATAAAACATTACAGGAAAACGTTACCAAATGTAGATTGTCTGGCAACAGGCAAACACTTTTGATTACAATAAGCAAGTTATAAAGTAGCATGCAATTAAATAATCACTTGATGTAGGTTGTGGTCTAAGGTCTAGTCTTCAGGGTGGTCCCACTGAACACCCAAGGCCCATGAGAAATGGAGGGCCAGGTTACCTAGTTTGTACACCCAGGGGAAACTTTCCCACCACCTCCAAGCAGGTGGACCCTCCTCACTTGACCCCCCAGTCATCCTGGGTCAGAACCAGACAAATCTTAGTTGACTACCCTACCCAGGTATTGGCTATACAGGTATTTTACCTATAATTTGTATTTTTTTTGTTGTTTGTTTTTTTTCTTTTTTATAGAATAGATTTTTCATTTAGTTACAGAGAATCACATATTGATTATGTAAAAATAGTTGAAAATGAAGCACCACACCACTGCTAAGAGGTCCAGATACAATGTTATTCCATTAAAGGTCAGGAGTACAATTCAGAAAGTAGTCAATGCGTTTGGGAGTCTACATGCCTCCTTCATCAGGGCTTGACTAGCAACAAAGTGAACAAACCAGAAGTGAACTGGACCTACAATAGTATTTTTTCCAGTGTGAATTAAAAGCACAGCCAAACAAGCTGCTGATTATTCCTGTGCTTTTAATTCACACTGGAAAAAATACCATTGTAGGTCCAGTTCACTTCTGATTTGGTCACTTTTTTGCCAGTCAAGCCCTGTTGAAGGGGGCACTTAGATTCCCAAAAAGCACTGGCTACTTTTTGAACTGTACCCCTGACCTTTAATAAAGTTGTATCTGGACCTCTTAGCAGTGGTGTGGTGCTTCAATTTCAACTCGTTTTACATCCCAATACAAGCCAAGGAGACTGTGGAGATCCTTGTGTAGAAGTCACATGTCTAAGAACCAGATCATTTACACCAACATTAATACCTTATATTAACAATACCAGTGAAATAAACCTAGGGGTCCAGCTCTATCTTTCCACTTTCCTCAATATATTGATTATGTTAACTGGTAAGTTTACATGGAATGAAAAGTACCATCTACTCACTGTTACTTATAATAATTTTACGCTAGTGGTAGCTGGTCTTGAGAGAATGCATGACTGTACAGGTCTTATCACAGAAACACTCATTTATCAGTATAGCGCATCCAGCAGAAGCACAACCCTTGCGTTCAGCTGCCTTATTACCAAGCTATGTTTTGGAAATATCAGACACACTTTGGTGCTCTCACATTCACCAAACACATCACAGAGGCACAGATCATTTGAAATGTTTGCTGCACAACAGGGGCAGACTGACAACTCATGGGGCCCCCGGGCAATAGGGGATCATGGGGCCCATGTCCTTGCCCAAACTCAAAAAAGCCTATAAAAAGGTACCAGGGGCATCTCATGGGGCCCCCTACTGACCCCGGGCCCTCGGGCAGTGCCCGAGTTTCCAAATGGTCAGTCCACCCCTGGTGCACAAGCTTAGTAAAAGATTAATGGGAAAAGTCTATGTAACTTTACGTTTATTCATACATTAGGCTAATATGTTAAAGTTGCTGAAAACCCTTGCATACAGTATACCTAGGGAAGTGACTAGCCTCAGATGACACACAGAGATGAAACAACACACATAAGTTGCACCTGTTTATCTGCAGCTATCTTTTATGTATAGCTACTAAAAACACACAGATCAACTGATTTTTTTTCTCAGCTCTAGCAGCAAAGGGCAAGTCTTGCAGTGCAGATCTCAGTGAGGTGAGCTCTGTGCCCAGATTGCAGGGAAAGGACACCCCCCCACCCTCTTTACAGTACATAGAGAATGATGCAGTGCTGATGATATCAGTCACAGGCTGTGTGCTGGAGTTCTCCTTCCCCCTCACCTTTTTATCTCTTGGTGTCAGGAAAACCCATCAAAAGTGACTCATGCTGATAACAGGGAAGTGAGGCAGCAGAGAGAAATCACACTCAGTGGTTTGGATAGGGACACGTACATACTGTAGTACAGAAAGATATGCTTTGCTCGTATTTCTTGTCTGAGGTTTACAACCACCTTGTAGAACACAGCTTACCCCATTGCTGGGTGTCACGGGATGGGTGTTGTGGTTTTCACGCCTTAAAGTGGTAGTAAAGCCACTTATAATAAAGCTTACTTGTAGGTAAAAAGAGTATCTCCTAAACATCTACCATTAAGGAGATATTTATTATTTTCTTACAAAGTTTATGTGCTCTGAAGGAATGGCATGCCCATGCCGTTCCTTCAGAGCTGTGTGCTGTATCCCAAGACTCACAGGAGTGATGTCATCAAGGCTCAGCCAGCCAGGTGGCTGGAGATCGCGAACCTGGAAGGAAGACCAGGTGAAGATGGATGCCTCTACAGCGGTGACAGCGCACTGCTGGAGGACTTCGTTTTAAGGAAAGTTTGGCATATTGTGCTAGTATGTTATGCATACTAGCACATTATGCCTTTACCTTGCAAGGTTTTTTTTTATAGATGCAGTTTACTACTGCTTTAACAGGTTCAAATACTTATTTCATCCTACTTTGGTGTATCCTACCTGAGTATCCAATCTGTTTCCCAGAGGAGGAAACATACTTGCTTTCTCTTGGCTATATGAAGATTTTGTTGCACAATGTTTCATCGTCTCACCCCTAAAGCTAGCATTCTCCTGAAGGAGTTTTGACTCCTACATATTGTTGTTTCACAGCCTCCATCTGCTCCAAATTGGCCTGTTCTGACTCCTACTCTAGCTCCTCTCAAAAGACTGGACCCTGTCTGGGCAGGGTCAGGGAGAGTGGCTGGACTTCTTGATTAAACGTTTGACAACTATATTTTTTCTTTCTCCATCCTCCCTCCTCCATAGCCATAAACATGGAGGGTTGGTAAAAAATTTGAAATATTTTTTTCATGGTTACTTGTTGAATTGTGACATCTGATGTCTATGGATGTGTCACTTTGAATATGGTAGACATTATGGGGTTTATTTACTAAAGCTGGAGAGTCCAAAATCAGACTCCCTTCTGCATAGAAACCAATCAGCTTCCAGGTTTCATTGCCAAAGCTTCATTGAACAAGCTGAAGTTAGAAGCTGATTGGTTTCTATGCAGAAGGGAGTCTGATTTTGGACTCTCCAGGTTTAGTAAATAAACCCTATATATTTAAAAGGCCTGCATACAATAAAGTCTCAAAATATGCCTTTATTGGCCAAAAAACGCTTTTCTGTGCCCTACTTTAATTTAGCTTTTTTGTTACGGGGGGACTGCCCAACTGCTCTTCATCTAATACTAAGTGAATCTACATTATAATGGCACACAAAGGATAGTTTTATGACTAATGGCGTAATGGTATTAACAGACACCTTGTATTATCTGCTTTAAGAAAGGACTTTTATAATTATTGTTCATTAATGGTTTCAACTCCGACCCTTCTCTGTCATTCTACACCCACTATTATGAGTTTTGGACATTATCTTTGAAAAACACCCATACGGGATCATTAATTTCAGAAAGCTCTCTTAAATTACCTTCTACTAATGACTTAAGACTAAAACAGCAGTTACATATAGTTTAAAAGTGACGGGAGATTTTGGGAAAATATTAGGTTTTAGGATTGGTAATAGCAAATCCATTGAGCTCCTTTCTTTACTGAAGGCAAGAAGAAATGTTAAAGAGTATTTGGGACTGTCTTTGCTTTCTAAAGATTGCAGTCTTTAACAGCATCTGTCTAGCAAAATAAAAAAAAAAAACATATTTACTACATCTCTGTAATAAATTCACATTTTTCCAATGTTTTCCTAGATAGAAATCTAGTGTGCTCCCAACTTTCTGTTTGAGCTACAACCAGGGGCGGACTGACCATTTGGAAACTTGGGCATTGCCCGAGGACCCGGGGTCAGTAGGGGGCCCCATGAAATGCCCCTGGTACCTTTTTCATAGGCTTTTTTGAGTTTGGGCAAGGACACAGGGGCCCCATGAGCCCCATGAGTTGTCAGTCCGCCCCTGGCTACAACACCACCTCTGCTACCCTGAAATCCCAAGCAGTGTTATCACCTCTGCTTAAATTATTCTTTCTGCACTACAGAACTCCTCCACATTGTGTTATGGCACTGTGGAGAGGGGATGGTGGGGATGGTGTTCTTCTGTAGAGCAGGAAGAACTGGGCAGGCCTGACAACACTGCTTGGGATATCAGTGCAGGATTTTAAACGGATAAACATAAGGAAATGTGTATGTATTGCATGTGTATTTATTATTTCCCCAGACATTCTCTTGAAAAAAATATGTTTCTTCTCAAGGAGAAGCCATGGTGATATTCCCTAAACCAGTGGTCTCTAAACTGCAGCCCAGGGGCCTGATGTGGCCCCTTGCTTGCCTTTATCCAGCCCTTGGGGCACACTTCCTTCCCACAAGGTATTATTCCACCCACTGACACCAATAATGGGGCATAATTCCTGTTATGGATACCAACAATAGGGCACTATTCTTACCACTGACACCAAGGGCAGGGCAATGTTCTTCCCACTAACATCATTGATAGGTCACTATTCCTCCTACTGACACCAATGATGGGGCACTATTCCTCCCAGTGACACCAATGATGGGACACTATTCCTTCCCCTGTTACCAACAATGGGGCACTATTCCTACCACTGATACTAATGGCAGGGCGCTAATCTTCCCACTAACACCAATGATGGGTCACTATTCTTCCCACTGACACAAATGATGGAGCACTATTCCTCCCACTGACACCAATGATGGGTCACTATTCCTACCACTGACACCAATGATGGGGCACTATTCCTCCTACTGACACCAATGATGGGGCACTATTCCTCCCAGTGACACCAATGATGGGGCACTATTCTTTCCCGTTACCAACAATGGGGCACTATTCCTACCACTGATACTAATGGCAGGGCGCTATTCTTCCCACTAACACAAATGATGGGTCACTATTCCTCCCACTGACACAAATGATGGGGCACTATTCCTCCTACTGACACCAATGATGGGGCACTATTCCTCCCAGTGACACCAATGATGGGACACTATTCCTTCCCCTGTTACCAACAATGGGGCACTATTCCTACCACTGATACTAATGGCAGGGCGCTAATCTTCCCACTAACACCAATGATGGGTCACTATTCTTCCCACTGACACAAATGATGGAGCACTATTCCTCCCACTGACACCAATGATGGGTCACTATTCCTCCCACTGACACTAATGATGGGTCACTATTCCTCCCACTGACACCAATGATGGGTCACTATTCTTCCCACTGACACAAATGATGGGTCACTATTCCTCCCACTGACACCAATAATGGGTCACTATTCCTCCCACTGACACCAATGATGGTGAAACCTGGGCACATCATTTCACTCCGGAATCAAAATGAGCATCAAAGCAGTGGAAGCATGTGGACTAAACATCACAAAAAAATTTTGAACAATTGCGTCAGCAGGTAACGTGATGGCAAGTGAAGACAAAGTGAAAGTGATACTAAAGCTTGTTTTTTTATTCTGTAATAAAATAACAGATATGTTATATTTACTTGTTCTGTGCAGTAGTTTTGCACAGAGCAGACTCAATCCTCTTCTTTTCGGGTCCCGGCCAGCTCTCCTGGCTCCTCCCCCTCAAGCAATGCCCCCATTGAAAGTCATTTGCCCTGGGGGCACCGCTGCGTACTTGCTTCCAAACTGCTGCTCTATGCGTCCATAAGACACATTGGCCTCAGCCAATGAAGAGGGAGAGTCCTGATACAGCCGAGGCTACTGTGAATATCGCTTGATTGGAAGGGGCTCAGGTAAGGATTGGAGGGGGCGGAGTGTGCTGGGGGTGCAGCTTCACAAAGAAGGTTTGTTACCTTCATGCATAAAATGCATGAAGGTAAAAAAACCATGAGCCTTTAGAACCACTTGAAGCAGGCTGTCCTAGGATTGTCCACTCATACTGATAAATCTTTCTATGCTGAAGCTTTCCAGGCATTAGTAAGATATGGCAGCTATCAAAAAATATCACTTGGACTATTACACAAAACTGAGATTAGCGCTAAACGGGCTCTCATTAGTATTTAAATAAACCAAAGTAAGTGCTCCGTATGTAAATATAAAATGAAGCCATATGTGTGGGTTGAGCCAGAAAGTTTACAGAATAACAACTCCTATCCTAAATACAGTCATACTAAAAAAGAGTTTACCTCCATCTTTTTATGGAAGAGTTGGAAATACCCTTGAGCAAGTTACACTGAACCAATTTTAAGACTTGGCAACCTTTTATTAATTCTCTTTCAAGACAAACAAAACAGGCAATAAAAGTCTGTTTTGAACACAGAGAATGGTAGGGTTTGGATCTGCCACAAGGACACACACCTGTACAATTATAATTCCTTTCTTTTTTTTAGACTCACATTTAGACAAACGTGGCTGTAAACAGAGTTCCATGGGCATCAGGAATGGGGAAAGGATAAAGAAATTATGCCACCATGCTGTACTTATGTTGAATGTGAACAATGATATCTGTTCATGCTTGAAATCTAAATAACATTGATTGTTAAAAAGAAGTACATTTGCTCTTTCCAGGTGGAAGTGGAAACAAAACCAAACATATATATTCAGAAATTAGTAGAAATCAATAGAAATCACGGCATATGTACCTGAACTCAAAAAGTGAATATTATAAGAAACATCCAAAAATATGAATTGTGTCTAAACAGTAACTTGAAAACATTGCTGTTTTTCTTGAATTCCTCCTTAAGATATTGTATGCTTCCTGTGCTTTTTGCCTCACTGTTCTCTTTACTGGAGAGAATGTTATACATAAAGCCCTGCAGGGCATGCACCTTCCTGCTTCTGCTTCATCCATTATGCTTTCTGAACCTCTCCTGCTTCTTAAAGGATAAATTCACCTTTCATAACATATTCCCATATTCAGGGTGTAACATGTAACATGTTATGAAAGCACCGGCCCCCACTTCCCACCGACCCCCCGCATTGACAGCTAGTGGGGGATCCCCCCCCAGCTAGCTGTCAAACTTTTTAAAAAGTGGCCATGTGCCGCTCCGCCCACCCAGCCACTTCACTCATCTGTGAATGAGAAACTTCAAACCACAACTATAAGAAACTACACTCTGTGGAGTGCCATGGTAGTTCATTGAATCTTCCTGTCAGTATATCTGCTTGCTCGTACATCCCTGCATGGCACCAGCGATCTGCTGATTGCTAGTGGAATGCTACATTTGCAAGAAAAAGTATGTGAACCCCTTGGGATTACGTGGAGTTTTGCATGAATTGGGCATAAAATGTGCTCTGAACGGCATCTAAGTCACAACAATAGAAGAACACAGTCTGCTGAACATAATACTACACAAATATTAGATGTTGCCATGGTTTAATTGCACATAACATGTAAACATTCACAGTGCAGGGAGGAAAAAGTATGTGAAGCCCTAGCTTAATGACTTCTCCCAGAGATAATTGGAGCCAGGAGTGAGCCAACTTTGACTCCAATCAGTGTTATGATATTGGATGTGTTGCTGACAGCTGTCCTGCCCTTAAAAAACACACACCTGTTTTGGGTTTACTGGTTTTAAGAAGCACTGTCTGATGTGAACCATGCCTTGCAGAAAAGAGCTCTCAGAAGACCTACAATCAAGAATTGTTGACTTGCATGAAGCTGGAAAGGGTTACAAAAGTATCTCCAAAAGCCTTGATGTTCATGTGTCCACGGTAAGACAGACTGTCTACAAATGGAGAAAGTTTAGCACTGTTGCTAATCTCCCTAGGTGTGGTCATCCTGTAAAAATGACTGCAAGAGCACAGCGCAGAATGCTGCATGAGGTAAAGAAGAATCCCAGAGTGTCAGCTAAAGACCTACAGAAATCTCTGGCACATGCTAACATTTTTGTTGACACATCTACAATAAGGAAAACACTAAACAAGAATGGAGTACATGGGAGGACACCACGGAGGAAGCCATTGCTGTCCAAAAAGAATATTGCAGCACGTTTGAAGTTTGCAAAAGAGCACCTGGATGTTCCACAGCACTACTGGCAAAATATACTGTGGACAGATGAAACCAAGATTGAGTTGTTTGGGAAGAACACACAACACTATGTGTGGAGAAAAAAAGGCACAGCACACCAACATCAAAACCTCATCCCCACTGTAAAACATGGCGGAGGGAGCATCATGGTTTGGGGCTGCTTTGCTGCCTCAGGGCCTGGACGGATTGTTGTCATTGATGGGAAAACGAATTCCAGAGTTTATCAAGACATTTTGCAGGAAAATGTACGACCATCTGTCCACCAACTGAAGCTCCGCAGAGGATGGGTGATGCAACAGGACAATGACCCAAAGCATACAGGTATTCAACAAAACAATGGCTGCAACAGCACAGAATACACCTTCTGGAGTGGCCCAGTCAGAGTCCTGACCTCAACCCAATTGAAATGCTGTGGCATGACCTTAAGAGAGAGATTCACACTAGACATCCCAAGAATATTGCTACACTGAAACAGTTTTGTGAAGAGGAGTGGTCCAAAATTACTCCAGATCATTGTGCAGGTCTGATCTGCAACTACAGGAAATGTTTGGTTGAGGTTATTGCTGCCAAAGGAGGGTCAACCAGTTATTAAGTCCAAAGGTTCACATACTTTTTCCTCCCTGCACTGTGAACGTTTACATGTTATGTGCAATTAAACCATGGCAACATCTAATGTTTGTATATTATTATGTTCAGCAGACTGTGTTCTTCTATTGTTGTGACTTAGATGCCGTTCAGAGCACATTTTATGCCCAATTCATGCAAAACTCCACGTAATCCCAAGGGGTTCACATACTTTTTCTTGCAACTGTATACAGGCTTCTGCAGCACAAAATAATAAATGCACATTTGGTTTTTTATCATTTTTTATTCAAAGGTGAACTTATCCTTTAAATAGCCTCCCAACAGTAATATGACATGATATAATATAGCAAAGCTCTGCTGCTCTACCAAGATGAAGAAAGTAGAATCAAGGCAAGGCAAATCAGTAATGGTTAAAGATCAGCTCCAGGCAGCCCATAGTTAATACTGTTGACTAATCCTATTCCTCTGCTTGTCTTTTTTTGGACACAGCTTTCATGGTACTCTCTTAGGCTACTTTCACACTAGGGGATCGATTGGGTCTGCCTGTCCATTTTTCAGGCAAACCTGATTGGACCCTCCAGTCTCCTCTATGGAGTAGTGGATGTAAATAGACAAGTGTCCGTTTACACCTGCCTACGTGCAATCCAATCTTATCGGCAGAAAAGAAACAAATGGGGATCCATTCCATTTACATCCTAACACCCATAGAAGAGAGCAGGCCATGTCTGTGTTCACTCTACATACTGTAATCAGAGAGGACACAGACCAGCAATCCACTTGCTCAGTGGAGATCAGTGGACAGATCCACCACTTAGCAAGCAGATTCCAATAAAGCCCGCCCGTGTGGAGGGGTCTAAGTGAAATCTCAGTTTGCCAAGATGAATTAGTTATTTTAACTAAAACATATACCAAATATAATGACATGATGAGCAATCAGGACTCTATATCCCCAACTTAAAGTGGTTGTAAAGGCTGAAGGTTTTTACCGCTTCTAGAAGAGTGGTAAAAACATTCCCATAGACAAACTCCTAAACCTTGTGGACAGCCTTCCCAGAAGAGTTGAAGCTGTTATAGCTGCAAAGGGTGGGCCAACTCAATACTGAACCCTACGGGCTAAGACTGGGATGCCATTAACGTTCATGTGCGTGTAAAGGCAGGCGTCCCAATACTTTTGACAATATAGTGTATATTCAGTCATAGCATGGCAATTATTTCTACGTGTAGACAATACGGTGGAATAATTCTCAATGTGCTTTGCTGTCCGCATATAATAGTAGTGCTGCTACCCAATGGCTAAAAAATACCTGTCCTGTGGAGGACTGAAGGTAGGCAAAAGAGATCAGAAGATCTAAAACCAGTGATACCCATGCATCTGACACCTAGGGTACCTTTGGTCTTCTGTGCCTATTGAATATATGAGTTTACTTTAAAATTTAGTAGCAATAGCTGCCAATTTTTTCACAAGCATAGAAGAGGAAAATATTACTAACCTGGCTTCAGAACAATGGCCACTGAATGAAACCCTTCTCTCTTTATTATTTTATTATGGAGTGCTAATTAGCATATATTGTCCTGGCAGGTTTATTTCCCATAAACACACTCTAGTAACTCCCTGCCTATGACTCCATTATAAACACACCCACACTGATCACCATGTTTGCAGCCACACTGGCATACATTGGAACATGTAGGCATTGGTGGAGAGATACCCAGAGCGAATATATGGGAACTGAGCCCACCAAGACAATACATACTAATTAGCACCCCGTAATAAAGAGAGAAGAGAAAATGCTCCACTATTTGATGCTGCTGATCTTGCATTGTACATGATGACATCATATAGCTGCAACTGGCCGAGCAGCAAAGTGTTGTATTTATACTTACATTGAACCTTTTACTGCTGCAGTCTCCCTTGCCAATCCAATCCTATACTCAACTGTTTCCAATTCAGCAAAATTTCGTCATTGCATTCCAAAGCCGAGTCCCTGTATGCATTGTACAGTCTCTACCAAGTCTGATGAAAGGCTTCTACTTCATGCTATAGTCAGAGTTCAAACTCTCCATAATATTAAAGGGAAAGTGCCGAGTGCATGCACATGCCTGGCTCATAAATTTTAACAATCAGCTATGAGACAACATTGGGAATATCTCACTAGATCAAAAATATGTGAGCATAATGCAGGCCATAGACGGGTTGTTTATCAGCTGAATTTTTGTCCGCATGAAAAATCTTCCGACATTCACGCCGTTAGGGGGGCCAGCCCATCAGTCGTTTTTTGTGGAGCTTCTCATTTATTTTTATTGGTCATGCTGGAAAATCCACGAAAGACATTGGTGGCAGCATCGGCAACAGGGCCGACCGATTTTTTGTTTATCAGCCGATAAATGGCCCATCTATGGCCTGCATTAGACAGACAGGACACATTTTAACAGGGTGACAATGAAGGTCCCTCTGCAGTGAAATGATGCAGCAGCATTGGCGCCCTGTAGACTGGATAGTCTTAGATAGATTTATAGCATTTACTGGATTTAAAATAAAAACAAACAAACAAATACTATTTTCAGCTAACACTTTTTAAGCAGTTACAGCAACTGTTCTTATTTTCTTTTGGAAAAAAGATTATACCAAAAGTTGAGGGTTGTAATCATTCCCAGTGGTGTGATATGGATTGTCCAAAACTCTGTAACTTTCACTTTTGCTGGACAGTTTGGTCTGCATGTAGTAAAAAGAAGGCATAAGGAATAAAAAAGAACTTCAGGTTACTTAAAAATTGGTATTTAGGTTAAATTTTAAAACAGGTATATAGACACCACAATACATTATTTTTTTTTGTAGTGGTTCTTTATTGCCAGGTATCACCAAACTCATGGTCAGTTACAGATAACCATTTATTGTAATGGCCCTTTAAGTTTCCTTAAGGCAATTAAGTATTAGTTTTCCCTTTTGTTGTTTATTTTAGTGAACACATCTCATGGTATTATGATAGAAAAAAAACCCATTAAAGGCATATTATTTACAAGCCCTAATAACCATGACCACATGTGATGTTTAGTTAACGATCAGTGTTTATCTTAATTTTCTATCTTCAGAAAACAGATCATAGTTACAGCAATTAAACTTCTAAAGCTTCTTAAACATGATAAAGATCAGTAGACACTGTGTATTAAAATATGGATGAATTCTTCAGTGAGTAAAAGGATCCATCTCTAGGAAGCTAAAATTTGCATTATGTAGGTTTGTTGTATAGCTGCGATATATGTTATGGTCATAGAGGAAAATAAAAAGTGTTCGCTGATTACTATATGGCAGATGATTTATGTGATAAGGAACTGAAAACCATATAAACTCAGGAACTAAGCTACTTGACATAAAGAGGGAGATTTGCTAAAACTGGTGCACACAGAATCTGGTGCACCTTTGCATAGTAACCAATCAGCTTCTAGGTTTTATTGTCCAAGCTTAATTGAACAAGCTGCAGATTGAAACTGATTGGTTACTATCAGATTCTGTGTGCTCCAGTTTTAATAAATCTCCCCCATATAGTCATGTGAAAGAGTGAGTATAACCAATGGAAATGTTTAACTTTTCAGCATATTTGAATGGGTAAACTTTAGATCTCAATTCAAAAGTGTCTACAGATAAAGGTGATAATCATGAATAGGTGACACATAAAAATAACATAATGTATTCATTTTCATGACCTAAATTAATGAAATGCAGTTTTGTCATATAAGAAAAGTGGGTATAGCCCAAAATTAACCACTACTTCTAATCCATGAAATTAGAACCTAGTGTTCCAGATAAGGTACCAATGATTAGAACATCCTTAGGGACTATACAGGAGGAACTTGTCTTATTTAAACTTCAGATATCTTAGGTCTGGTCTTCTTTTTGCTATTAAAGTGCTTATTGTCATCATGCCAACATCAATAGTGAACTCTAATGCTCAAAGAAAGAAAGTTATGGATGTCTTTGAATTTGTCAAGGGATCTAAAAAGATTGTCAAATGATTTGAAATCAAACATTCCACCTTATGGGAACAAAATCTACATGTGCTGAAGATTTCAAACAACTGCTAAGTTGCCCAAGACTGGCCGGCCCATCGAATTCAACCCAAGAGCTGACTTTTTATTGCTAAAAGAAGTCTCCAAGAAAACATAATCTTGGAGTGATCAAGTAACTTTTGCAACAGTTAGGTCAAAGTGCATTTATTTACAATCAGAAAGAGATTACACTGATTCAACCTGCATGAGAGGGGTGTTAAGATAAAGCCTTTGCTGTCTAAAAAGAACATTAGAGAAGGATTACAGTTTGCCATGGACAAAGACCAGGTCTTCTTGAACAATGTCTTTAAGACCAATTAATCAAAGAGAGTTGTTTGGTCATAGTAATAGTAGACTTTTTTGACAAACTGAAGAAAGCAGGGAAGGAGATGAAACTAACAACAACCAAAACTCAAAACAACTCGTGTGAAGCATGATGGAGGAAATGCTATGGTTTGAGGATGTTTTCTACTTCAGAGCTGAGCACCAATCAGTCATCAAGTCAACTCTACATTCTGTATCATATGAAAAATGTGCTTAAAGAGAATGTGAGGCCATCGAAAAATTTAAGTCAAACTGGAAATGGGTCTTTCAACACAATAATGATCCAAAGCACAGTAGCAAATCCACCAAAATATTGATTAAAAATAGGAAATAGATGGTCATGGACTTCCCCTAGTCAAAAAGCCCCTAGTTGATTGTCACTGAAGTTTGAAATGGGCAGTTCATCCAAGGAAACCTATAAACATCTTGCGAATGAAGGAACTTTGCATGGAACTACAAGTGCATCAAAAGAAAGTCAAGAGAAAAAGATAATAAGAAGTAAAGGATGGGTTGAAGGGTTATCTGCTTATGTACCTTGTTGGTCTATCTCCCCTTATGTGCTGTGTCTGTGTGCAAGTGTTTCAAGGTAAGAGTATGTAAGCTTTTTTGTAATATAAATTATTATTATTATACAGGATTTATATAGCACCACCAGTTTGCTCAGCGCTTTACAATACAACGGGAGACAATACAGCAACAATACAGTTCAATACAAGAGGGTTAGGAGTTTACAATCTAAGAGTAAATAAAATATCTCCCCCCCTCCCCCCAAAAAAAAAAAAAATTCTTAAATGAAATTATTTCTGCTAAAGAGGACAAAACCAACTTCTTAAAAGGGTTTACCTATTTTTTCCACAGTGCACCATTATACTTATTGATATTTTAGTTGAAAAAATGACTAAACAGGCAAGTTGTATGCAAGTATTACATTTATATGTGAGTACTATTTGAATAAAGTAATGTTTGAGTAAATTAATGTTTGCCTGTTCAAATACGTTGAAAAAGTCAACAATTTTTATGGAGTGCTCCTAATTTTTCACATGACCGTATGTATATATAATGGGTGCATCAGTTTTTTTTTCTGTTTTCATGCTTTTACCGGCAATACTTTTATAGGTATATACACTTTGCCTATTTAAATTGCAACAGGTTTTGGAAATGTCAACAGCATACTCATTGCCCTTCCATCTTTCCATTCCATTGGAGTTATAGCATATACCATATACTTCAGGGTATGAAGGATGTCGAAACTATTCTGGGCTCACAGAATTAAACTGTAAGGCCTGAACTTATCATCTCTACATAATAGTAACATGGGTATGATGGAAGTCTTTGTATTGTACTTTCATGGTTTCTGAACAAAGACTTTATAATCAGACATTCTCAGTTTCTTACAGCATACTTTGTAAATGTGTGAGGTTATGGTTGTAGCAGACAGCCACAAGATAAGGACTGACCATGGTACCTATCTGTAAGATTAATTGAGAGGTCCATGTCTTGACTGAACAAAGGGCAAAGGACTGTTCACGGTGATTTTTTTTCCATGAACATCTGGAAAAGGAGTTCACATTCAAATTTATAAGAACTTAAAGGTGCAGCGCTAAAACACGTCAGGCTGTAAACACCCATCCATCCTATAAAGGGGACCTCTGACAGAAATATATCCTTATACATCCAGGAAACATCCGCAGGGTTGCACACCATCCAGAGGGAGGAGAGTCCGTACCCGTCTTACTTCATCCATTCCACCCTTAAAGGGGACCTCTGGCTATACATATTACATGCGTATTTAAAATATGCATCTGCTGAGTGCATATTTTTACCATACCTTACGGCACATCACTGAACACTGGAATAGTCAGCAGTTTTGATTGGCACCTTAGCACGAACTGTCACATTTATGAACATTTAATATTTTAATAATATTTATTCTTATTTCATGATTCACATATCATCACCTTTTAATATTGGATTTATTATTTATTTTAGCGCTGCACCTTTAAGTTCTTATATATGTTGAGGTTTTATCTGGTTACCTTAGTGTGCAATAGCGGCTACTTTTAAGCACTCGCTGATCTTATACTCATTTTAACCTTAAAATTTACATTGCATATGGTGTTAATATTATTTGACAGGATTATTTTATTAATAAAATGTCAATTGTACTAGTATTATTATTATTGCATGAAGTGAATACCTGCCTAATTAAGTAATTTGGCTTTTATATTATTATATTCAATTTCCAGCCAGGGCATTGAAAGTGGGTCGTGGATGGATGTTCCAGCATGACAATGATCCAAAACACACGGCCAAGGCAACAAAGGAGTGGCACAAGAAGAAGCATATTAAGGTCCTGGAGTGGCCTAGCCAGTCCCCAGACCTTAATCCGATTGCAAATCTGTGGAGGGAGCTGAAAGTTCGAGTTGCCAAACGCCAGCCACCAAACCTTAATGACTTGGAGGGGATCTGCCAAGAGGAGTGGGCCAAAATCCCTCCTCAGATGTGTGCAAACCTGGTGGCCAACTACAGGAAACGTCTGACCTCTGTGATTGCCAACAAGAAGGGATTTGCCACCAAGTACTAAGTCATGTTTTGTGAAGGGGATCAATTACTTATTTCCCTCATGAACATGCAAATCAGTGCATAATTTGTTAGACATGCATTTATTTTGAATTTTTTGTTGCTATACTGTCTCTCAGTGTTACAATACACCTACTATTCGATTTTTAGAATGATCATTTCTTTATGAGTGGGCAAACATTCAAAATCAGCAGGGGATCAAATACTTATTTTCTTCACTGTATGATACAACGAGCTCTCAGTGGTTGAAAAAAAGGCTTATTGTATTATATGTATCACATATTGTGGTGAAAGCCGACCTTGATTTCATGAATCTTTTGTATAATAAAATATGTTCAACTTTTTCACTCAATACTTGGAGTGTACTGCCTTTAAAGTCCCGTAATGGGGGTTAAAGAATTTGTGGTTGAGTTTAATATATTACAAGGTCTGTATGCTACAGAAGAAGTTAGTTAATTAAGAAATCACAGTATAAATTACCTCAGCAAATGTCTGTAAGATGTAAAGATAGAAATGTTTTTCATAATCACTTAGGTAATACATTATTTTAAGTGACACTGTCCCAGTTTGTTTAACCAGTTCTGTCAAAAGAGCGACTACCTCTTAAATGTATAGCTTTTTAACAAGCTGAAGGTTAGAAGTCAATTTTTGACATGCTACAGGAGTTTGTAAGAAAAATCCAAAATGATTCCTGATCCTATACTGCCCCCTTCAGGTAATTAGGATCATTTAAGAAAGAAAATGACACCTAGAGTGACATCATAATTAGGTGAGATAAGCTTTGCCCACCTAGGTTTTTTGGGTGATAAAAGTTAGGAGACAAAGGCAGGAAAAAGAACAGACGGACACACACAAACACACACAGAAGTGAGCTGACCTAAAGCTGATATCACTGCTACCATAGAATCCATATTGGTAACATATAACTTTCATTTTTCTGTAGGAAATTTGTGCTCACATTATATCTCCTGCTAAACTGTTTAGTATGATAACAGTTATGGTTAGCACCGAAGCTGATTTGAAATCATTTGAACTTCAGTATAAACTATCTTCATTTCAGATCTCTGGGGGGAGGATTATCTTTGGAATATCCCCAAAGCTAATTTCAGGTTCTAGTGAATGGTTTAGTTAGGTATATATGACAAAGCAGACAACTTAGTGAACATTTGTTCTTGACCTCAGATAGATTCTAAGCTTATTGGATTGTCCTGTGTATGGTATTCTAAATCAGTTCATGCCAAGACACACTTTGAGCTTTGAATATGTGGTTGTATAGAAATCACATGGTCAATTGGCATAGCCTTTGTCATTATCTGCTAAAGTTACTAATAGTTTCCTGCGCTGCATTTTAGACAGTTGGTCCTATATCATTAATATTTGATCATATTGCTGGTTTGAATTTGTAACTGTTTTTTGTAAATTAGATAATTTAACTGCTTTTTTGATTTGGGTATTAGTTAGCATCACATATTAATTTTATTACCATTTTGAACTGATTTTTTAAATTAATAAATATATATTTTTGCACATTATTGCTTTTTATTTTGTCTTCAAATTAGCGCAAATAAAGAACTTGGGTTATCAGTTGATTTATTAAAATTAGTAGGGAATCTCCTTAATTCCAGATCCTCGCCTGTTTTCATAAATTATATACTGATTATTTTTTTTCAGAGCTAAAGTTCTGACAAGGAGTATACCTCTCTCTATTGTTTGGGCCATTCAGAGCTATCAGACAGGAAGTCCACATCCTTGTGTAATCTATGACACAATGCTTTCCTGGTATCTGAATAGAGTGGCATGAGAGCAAAAGGAGGTAAAAGCTGCATGTTAATGGTTGAACCGTATTGCTTTGCCCTGCATAGACAACCCACAGAGGAGAGAGTGTTTTGCCTTGCTCTGCTATGCACCTATGACAGAGTACTCTGGCTCTGCTATGCACCCATGTACGGCCCACCACACCTCCAGCATGTCGTAGCTAAACAGGTCTAAGCCACAAATAAAAAAGTTGCACTAAAAGATGACCATAAAAGCTGTGCTGTCAGTCAGCATGATGAAATAAAGAGAGTGAATGCACAAACAAAATGTTTAAATGTTTAATTCTTTGTGATTTTGGCAGCTGTTCATTTTAAAGGAAAATCCTGCTTTTTACATTAGAACATAATTATTCTTTCATTGTCTGTCCATGTATTTAACACTTGAAGGAACAAAACATTAGAAGTAAAAATTGGAATTACATTAACTCGACGTTCCATCCTGTACTTATAAGACAAATGCAAGAATCACTGGTGTCTGAAGAGTATTTGGAGTCATAACTCCCTTTCTAGTATCTACTTCTCCCTAACAATGCCAAGTCTTCTCCTACATTTGCAGCACACTGCTGGAACTGTACTCATCATCCCCATTGCCAAAGATATAGAAGCTGTCATCTATGTGGCTTATATCCAGCAAAACATTTTCGGTCTTTGTATAACTTCCTTTCCCTCATGGTGCTCATAAGTATCAATCCAATTCAAGGAAATATTTATTATTATTATTATTATTATTATTATTATAGAGAGTAATAGGTTCTGCATTCATGGCTTTAAGAACTTAATTTAGGATGATTGTAAAGAATCATTTTTAAAAAATAACAAACAGGTTTATACTTACCTGCTCTATGCAATGGTTTTACACAGAGCAGCCCCAATCCTCCTGTTAGAAGCTTTCCATAACCTAATATCTAATATCTTCTTATTAACAGTACTAACATAAGTATGAATGAGTTGGATCTTAATAGAATAATTGAGTTATTATATTTATATTTGTTCTAGATTGGGAAAAGTAAGGAATTAGACTTCATAGTCTGTGAATATACATATGAACATATATCTTGGGTTTTTCCTTTACATTCAAGCCACATATGAGAGCAATTAGCTATACCTTCCCCCATCCTCCCCCATCTATGTAAGAGATTATATGTTTCACTAACTAGTGAATTGTTCGGTTTATACTGTAATATTTCTTGATTACGATATTTATATACAAGATAACTCTTAGTAAGATTACTTTTAGGAGAATATATATATATATATATATATATATATATATATATATATATATATATGTATGTGTTATACATCTAATGTATTCTAATTGATGGAATGTCAGTGAAGTTTTGTCTAGGCCTTCTTAGGTTACGCTCAGACTTTAGGAGAAGTAGACTGGAGGTTTGTTATATATACACATCTGTTTCCAATTATCTTAGTGGGACTACAAGAGAATACCAACCCACTTTTAGGAGATTGGGGGCTGGATTGCTCTTTTTAGAGCAGGACAAAGGTTTAAAGCACACATTCTTTGGGCAGCAAGGCGAAGGGAGCTGCTTGCTCATATCTACACACATTCATATTATACACACACAATTACATACAATTTTATTATTAAGAACTTAACTATACTTTTTGGACTTTATTTAAACATTCTGTATTCCAATATTTTATTGCTAATTTTATGCAACGTTATTATTAAATCATCTTTTTGAGTTTATACAAGAAGTGGAAGGACTTTCTATCTGAACATTTCTCATCAATACAAGTTAAGAAAATATCGAGACAATACGATATTTTACAGTGGCGAGCCTCCAGTTCGATTCGTTTCCGCCGATCGCTTATTTTTGACTTTTTTCTCTTTCATCTTGATGTGAGGGAAGCTGTTTGTAAGTCAACAAAATATGAAGTCAAGCTTTCAGGAGAAGTAAAAGTCTTCAACAGATGAATCGTCGGCATAATCGAGAACCTAAATGCAGAATTGGTGAGAATTTTGCGCAATTGCAAGAAACGCTGTTCCTTGGTGATGTCATTTCCGCCAAGAGAGAAAAGACGCGTTATGTAAAGAAAGACCTTCTTAATCGGTAAGTAATGGATTTTATTGATGAATTATCTAGAGAGAGTAAGTTAGAATTCAAGAATCTGTCTACATTTGTTAAAGATGATGAACTTTGGCGGTACATGTATAATGAGTGCTTGCAGGCTAATAGTAAGATAGAAAAATCTAAGTTTTCCTTTAAGAAACTGAGCAAACAAGTTAGAAATGTAATGAAGTTAGTTAATGTTTTTAACGCCATGATTTTTGATGTTCCTAAGACTGTTGCTTGTGTAATGAAGCAAGATCAGAGCAGTGTATGTGTTAATTGCCAGACTTTGACTGAGCAAATTGATGATCTGCAAAGCGCAATTCAAACAAAAGACATTCAGTTATCTGACCTGCAGAATGATGTAAAAAGAATTTGTGTGAATACTAAGGCAGAGAAACAAAAATCTTTTGTACCAGAGATCCAGTCTATAGAAGGAGACCCTATAGATCAGGAAGAAATGTGTAAGAGAAAATTAAGGGATAAAGCTGCAAAACTTAATCTTAAAATCCTTGATCAGTTCATGAAAAATCAGAAGAAGGAAAGTTTAATTGTTCAAAATGGAGAACAGAGAGAGACCATGTGCTTAGCCACACCCAGTTATGATGATGAATACGTCACAGGCAGGACGAGAGTCTCAGAGCAGACAGGAAATACTATTTGTTTCTATTGTAAACGATTTGGTCATTTGAAAAGAGATTGTATTCATTATAAATTAGATTTACAAAGAAAAGCTTTGGAATTAGAAGACCAAAATATAATTTCTGAACAATCTGCTCCTCCATGTTCCAACAATAGTCTGTCTGAGTTGCCTTATGCCTCAGAAGTTAAAAAGATCAGTTCACTGAGAGTTAACAACAGCTTAAACAATATGGTAAACAGTGCTGTTGTCATTAATAGGAGTGGTTTATTGCCATTGCCGAAATTTAAATCAGGATCAAATCGAGATTCTTCTTCCTTACCGTTGGAATATGTTGCTCCAATTTTATTGGATGAATGTGGAAGGCCCAAATCAACATCAATTGATTCTTCCATGTACTGTAATGTTGGAAGTATTTGTACAGCAACTGCTGACATGTCTTCAGATCATAAATGGCCACATACAGGAACCAATCTTGAATTGGAACAATTGGTTAGATCACATAAAGAACTTTGGAGTCAAAGCAAAAATGATGTAGGTTTGTTTACAAATTTTGAAGTTGACATTGAAGGTAGAGACCCTAAGCCTCAACCTCAATACAAATTGCCATTAGAATCAATTAATCCACTCTCTTCCATTGTAGATGAGTTTTTACAGCAAGGAATTTTAAAGAAAGTACAATCAGTGGTGAATAATTGTATTTGGCCTATCAAAGTTGATAATTCATATTCTTTATCAGTTGACTTCAGGACATTGAACAAATGCATCACAAATAACAAATCTATTGTTCCTGATTGTAACATAATGTCACATCTGGATGCCAAGGCCAAAATATTCTCTGTACTTGAAATCGCCAATAGCCATTTGTCAGTACCCTTAGCTAAGAGTTGTCAATATAAACTTGCCTTTAGCTTCAACAAAGAAACTTATACATTCACAAGATTAGCCCCAGGCTTAGATTTAAGTGATGGAATTGTTCATGAGTATTTGGGAAAAATATTATCTAAATTCTCTAGGCCAGAATGTATTGTCCAGCATGTAGACAAGCTTCTCTTGTCTACACAAAATATAACTGAACATATCACTCTTTTGTCTGAAATATTTACGTTGTTACAAACAGCAGGATTGAAATTGAATACAGAGAAAGTTCAGTTGATGAAAAGACAGGTGGAATTCCTTCATATGCAAATTAGTCATGGACAGAGACAGTTGTTGCAAGAAAAAGTTAGAACTATTTCTGCTTATCCAATTCCAACAAATCGCAAGGCTTTGCATCAGTTTTTGAGCGAAGTAAATCATTGTAAAGATTTTATACCCAATTTTGCAGAGAAGTCTAGATCATTATTTGATCGTTTGAGACAAAAAGATGGTGTATTGGAACAATGGGATCAAACTGAGAAAGAAGCTTTTGAACTATTGAAATGGGATTTGCAGAATGCTACTACATTAAATACTGTTGAGTTTTGTAGTAAAATTCCTTTTGTTTTAGAAACCAATGTTTCCAATAATGCAATCTCAGCAACTTTGTCACAATTAAAAGAAGGTAATCAGAAAATAATAGGTTTCTTCTCAAGAACTTTGACAAATATGGAGAAAAACTTTGATGCACATATGAAAAAATTGTTAAGTGCTTTCTTTGCAGTTAAAATAACTGAAAACATTGTTAGATCAAGTAAGATTATATTACAGACACCTGATTCATCAATGAAACTCCTAAAGGAAGATGGTTCAACAGAAAATTATCGTGAAAATTATCCTATATGGTACAAAACACTGTCATCCAAACACATTCAGATAGATGTAACAAGAAGACATTTTCAGGAAAACATACTAACACATGTTTGTACAGCTGTAAGTGAGAAGTTTGTACCTCATGTTTTCAACATAAGAACTGAGAAAAGTTTGATACCAGTATGTATTACTGCAGATCAGTCTTACACTACAAGAAGTAAGTCAACACAAAAAACAGCTACGCATATTTCCAATGTTATAGAGATAAGATCAAAGGCATGATCCTTTGTCATCTCTGGATTGATACAAAACCTTTCTTTGGTTTTGAAACCAAGGTTTTGACTCATGACCAATAATGGAGATGTAGCGTCCTGTTATATTTATTTTTGTTTATTTCAGGTACTTATATAGCGTCGTCAATTTTACTATTTTATATGTAGTGCTTTTTACATATATAGTACATTCACATAAGTCCCTAACCCTCAAGAGGTGTACAATCTGAGGTCCCTAACTCACAGTCATACATACACATACTAGGGCCAATTTAGATAGGAGCAATTCTTCTAGAAACATGACTTTGGAGTGTGGGAGGAAACCGGAGTACCTGGAGGAAACCCACGCAAGCACAGGGAGAACATACAAACTCCAGGCAGGTGATGCCATGGTTGGGATTTGAATCAGCGACCCTAGTACTGTCAGGCGAAGTGCCTGCATTCTAAAATAGAACACTACAAGTCAATAAGAAGTGTTATAATCAAAATATGTCTTCCATGTCATGACTAGAAATGTTTGTGGTTGTGATATGTAATGTTAACAGATAAATGTAAGAGGATTAATCCATGTAAAATTATTAATGCCAAAATAATGATACTGCATTTCTGTTACAGGAAATGACCTAAGAGTAACTGTTAAAGGAAGAAAACTCAAATATTTCTAAACCTTTCAGATGATAATACATTTTCCAAGAAGGAAATTTATTCTGGAAGAAGCTTTGCAACCAGAATTTCATTCATCATAGTTTTTGTTGTTCTTTTTATGTTCAATAAAGTTATTTTAACTTTACAGAGCGCTAGAAGAAGACAAGACATCTCAAGGCATCTCATAGAGGAAGAACTTATAAAACAATTGACTTTTGACTACTGATGAAATAATTCATTCATCAGATATATTGGTTTTTTTTTGTGTGTACATTTTATTTTGACATAATATGTTTACCATATCAAGATGAGATCAGTTTTCACATGAACATTTGCAATCACACACTATGTATTTTCAGAAGTGAAAGGGTTAAACTTTTGTTACAACAGAGTCACTCTACTTAGTTAGAACATCTGTTGTTAATTAAGCTAGAGATAAGTTTTTCTAAGGTACATATAGAAAAACTTAGGCAAACTTTACATTGTTATATGTATGTTTTAAAAAAAAAAAATAATAATTTGATATACATGTATGGATTGAAGCTACGGAACATATGTTATGTTTAAATGTTGATAAGGTAATTTGAAAAATGTATGGATTATAGAACTGTGGTCTACACACATTTTGGAGGGAAAATATGAAACATCTATTTTTTAAGTGACATATTTTAAAGTATTGTACTATAATGTTACAGTTATACATTTATTAAGGAGATGAATTATTTGGTAAAAGGAAAATAATAAGGATAAAAATATTTTTATGTGATACATAACAAAAGGTTTATCAAAGAATTTGTTTTCCCATTATAGAATCAAATTAAAGATATGTTCAGATCAATTATCTTAAGATCCAAAAACGCATGAATGGATACGAAAGTGACGAGAATGTGTATAAATGGATTAAGATAAGGAAAATGATTAAGATTCAATAAAATCGATCATTTTGAGAGGGAAATGTTAGAAGCTTTCCATAACCTAATATCTAATATCTTCTTATTAACAGTACTAACATAAGTATGAATGAGTTGGATCTTAATAGAATAATTGAGTTATTATATTTATATTTGTTCTAGATTGGGAAAAGTAAGGAATTAGACTTCATAGTCTGTGAATATACATATGAACATATATCTTGGGTTTTTCCTTTACATTCAAGCCACATATGAGAGCAATTAGCTATACCTTCCCCCATCCTCCCCCATCTATGTAAGAGATTATATGTTTCACTAACTAGTGAATTGTTCGGTTTATACTGTAATATTTCTTGATTACGATATTTATATACGAGATAACTCTTAGTAAGATTACTTTTAGGAGAATATATATATATATATATATATATATATATATATATATGTATGTGTTATACATCTAATGTATTCTAATTGATGGAATGTCAGTGAAGTTTTGTCTAGGCCTTCTTAGGTTACGCTCAGACTTTAGGAGAAGTAGACTGGAGGTTTGTTATATATACACATCTGTTTCCAATTATCTTAGTGGGACTACAAGAGAATACCAACCCACTTTTAGGAGATTGGGGGCTGGATTGCTCTTTTTAGAGCAGGACAAAGGTTTAAAGCACACATTCTTTGGGCAGCAAGGTGAAGGGAGCTGCTTGCTCATATCTACACACATTCATATTATACACACACAATTACATACAATTTTATTATTAAGAACTTAACTATACTTTTTGGACTTTATTTAAACATTCTGTATTCCAATATTTTATTGCTAATTTTATGCAACGTTATTATTAAATCATCTTTTTGAGTTTATACAAGAAGTGGAAGGACTTTCTATCTGAACATTTCTCATCAATACAAGTTAAGAAAATATCGAGACAATACGATATTTTACACCTCCTCTTTTCGGGACCCCTGCCAGCACTCCTGACTCCCCCCCTGCTGTGTGCCCCCCTAGCAAGCAGCTTGCTAGGGGGGAACTTATGCGAGCTCACTCCTGAGCTGGCTCTGTGTGTCCAAGAGAAACAAAGAGCATGACTCGGCTCCGCCCCCTGCTCCCTCCTCACTGGCTTTGATTGACAGCCATGGGAGTCAATGGCTCCCACTGCTGTGTCTGAGCCAATGAGAAGGTAGAGAGTAGAGAGAACCTCTGCTCACGTGCACATGGTTGGATGGAGATCGGGCTCAGGTAAGTATTTGGGGGACTGGGTGCAGCTGCTCTCTGAAGGTTTTTTACCTTAAGGCAGAGCTTTAGAACCACTTTAAGGTTCATCAGATAATGACGTACGGCTATCAATACTTAAAAAGTGTGATTTCATAACCACAAATGTTTACAGTGGCAACCGTATGGTTGAAATTTGCCTCTATAAGCAAAACTAAATGTCTGAAAGCATGTCTAAACTAATATATAGAAACGTATTATATTGAAGCCTAGAAATCTTTGTATGTGGTGACCGCATAGTTCTTATAGGCTTTTCCCCTTTATTTTAACAATGCAATCCTGCAAATTACATACTTCTGTCCCTGGCTACCTTCACTCCTCCATTGTCATTATGGAGGCCTAGTTATCACCATGGCTGGACTTCAAACATATCCGCCTTTGTATTATGCTTCCAGGTTAGCTCATAAGAAAGACCGCACACTGCATTTCTGGGATGATTAATAGGTATTTTCTGTATTTGCTAAAAATGTTCTTTGCCTGAAAAATGATAACAGCAGAAACCACATTTATGGACAGATAAGCCACATTATATTACAGTTTTGTTCCTGAGTAGTGATGAGCCAAACTGCCCTGGGTTGGGTTCGAGCAGAGTTCAGAAAAGTTCAGATGCCAAACCCAAACCCTGTTGAAATGAATAGGAGCTGAATCTGTCAAATTGAATGCCCATTTTATGTGCTAATAGGCAAGGGGGTATAAAAAATATCATGCTTGCTGCCCTGGGAACATGTACCAATGCAAAATAATTTTAAAAATTTCATTTGGCCAGGAGCAATGATTTTTTTAAAATGGTTAAAGTGAAACATAATAATATGCCTGGGGGGTATCCTAATCCTGCCTGTAAAGGGGCACACCACTGTAATGTACAGAAAGTGCTGCAGCAGCACTCGCATTTACAAAGAAAAAAAGCTTTAAAATTGCCAGCAAATGAATTTGACAGTTGTAATTGACAGCTTCTTTACAAAACAACAGCTCACAGACCGCTCCGAGGATTCGCTTTGTATTTTGGGGGACCATTGGAGGGGTTTGTGAGCTCTTTTTTTTTTCATTTAAACTGTATAATTTTTCTTTGTAAATGTTATTTTCTCCATAGCACATTCTACAGCAAGAATGAAAAAAATTACATAGAGTTCCCTCCCTCCAAAATCCATACCAGAAAGGGGGGCAAGGGTACAAGCACGCATTCCCCCCAAACTATGTAAGCCTCAACATTTGGGAGTGCCATGTTGAAGAGGGCAGGGCATCATCCCAACCACCCTTGTCCAGTTGTTGTAGGAGTCTGCAGGCATGGGGCTTTTCAGAATCTATAAGCCCCTTTAATAATAAGGGCACTTCCAGAAATCACCCCCCCAAGTGAATCAGTATGGGTTACATACTGCCTCTACTCCGCTCCGTGAGGACGTCGATGACGAAACGCGTAGGGCGGAGCTTGATTGATGTGACGTCATTACGTTTTTGGCTGCCAGCTACTGCGCATGTGCTGAGTAGCCAGGCTCGTTTATGTGATTGCTGTTATGCTGTTGATGCTGGTGTCGGCTGGGACACCTCTTGAGTAAGTGCAATGAGTACCTAATAAAGGAATTGGTTTTTATAATATTGCACCATGAAGTCTTTCTGTTTCTCTCGAGTGCTTGGCATTTCCCCCCATGGATACGTTTGAAGGTGGTCCTTTATCTATTGGAGAAGTGGATTTTCGATTAACTACAAAGTTTTTCATCCTGTTATTTCGATCGATGAGGATCGGTGTGTTGTAGAGTTTCCGTTTCTGAAGATATATTTATGGATGATCTGCCATTATATTATCAAGGTTTTTTGGTGAAATTCTTCATATTTAGACACTTTTTTTGCACAAAAGTTTTTTGCACTTAAAAGTTTTTTTTATTTTTTTTTGTGGTATTGGCACATATATATATTTTTTTCTGGACTTATGATTTGATGATTTCTTTATATATATTTATATACATTTACTAGCGCAAATTATTTATTTATCTCTACTCATTCACAAAAACAATTGTAACCTAGAAATAAAGACACTCAGATGTTTGATAAGTCCTTTATAAAATAATAAAAATTCCCCAAAAATGTCCTTCCATCGTCAATCGCAATGCCCACCATCCACTGACATACCGAGAAATAAAAAAAAGACAACCATACACAAGCGACCGATCCAATGATATTACTATCTATACGACAGCTCCTCTAATAACTTTCACACTGATCCTAGCAAAAACGTGGCAAAAATGTATATGGGTTTTTACAGCGTTTTGCTGCAATTTTACCGCATTTTACCACATTTTTTTTACAGGACATGTAACTCAAAAATGCATTACGGGTGCATTTTTAATGCATTCTTTGCCAAATTTTCTATTGATTTAAATGGAGAGGTGCGTTTTGGTGCATTTTGTTTACCGCGCCAAACCTACAGCAAAAATGCAGCAAGCAGGATTTTAAAAAACACACTTGAGCTGCAATGAATCAGTGTGAAGCGTTCCATAGGAATTCATGGTCACATGTTTTTCTTCCAGTTTTTTAAACGCAAAAGCAGAAGAAAAATGGATCGGTGTGAAATCAGCCTGTCATCAGCTATATAAGAGAAGGGGCAAGGACAGTGGTGACATCATTGCCCAAATATGGCCATATTTTTACAACTGTGGTAATAGACAGAAACATTTGACAGGGTTCAACTCACTATGACTGTAAAAGTAAGGGAAGGACAAAAAGTTTGATTAGGAGGCAATCTCTTGACTGTAAATTATGGGTGGGTCCTTTTCTCCTTTTTTGGCTGATTTGATAGTCATACATTGAGATGATCTCAAAGTTCAGTCCAGATACAAGTTTGGGCTTAACTTTGGCAGTTTGGGCAATAGTCTGAATCCTGGACTTTTTGTATGCTCAGCGGGAGCTGAATGTCACATATGATAGATGTAAAAATACCATTACTATACATAACTTCTTCCTTGCTGTCAAAGTTGCTAAGGAACTGGCGGGTGCTGGCAGCCACATGTAACCAGGAATCCCCAACTATGTAAACAAAGTGATGGGGTTAGTATGACATCACTGACCAAATATGGTTATATGGCCATATTTTGGCAATTATATTACCCAAATATGGCCATAAACACATTTGCCCAATGCCATCATCAGTGAGATCATGCCCCTGTCCATACGTCAGCAGCTTTGTTTTTTAATTCACTAGGCATTGTTTATCATGATTGACATGGATCTGTGTCTCCGGACAATGACATTCACATCATAGGACATTATCTAAAGTTTTTTTTATTTATATGACTTCTCAACCCTGTGACAGTGTATTTATTTACTTTTCACTTGTTTGTGGGAATGAGTAGGGGTACAATGTACGTTACAGGAACATTAATGTTAGTACAGACGGATTTAGAGAAAGCTTTCTTTCTGAGTGCTATCAAAGTTGTAAATGTGAAAATTAAATCAAGTTAGGTGGCCAGGGGTTACTCTTTGCTATAATAGGGATGTTTATTATTTATTTCTTAAAATAGTTTTATGATATATGTGTGAAGTATTGTTTATGTTTTTAATAATTTTGAGAAGTATTTTTGAAATGTTGTAAATTTTATTTTCCAATGATAAAAAAAAAATCATATCTTACCGATTCACATGGGGTGGTATCTAGGGGGCTCATTATTGGTAAAGAGGGTTTCTAAATTTCAATATCCCCCCCCATCTGCAGACCCCCAAGACCAGCAGACCAGGGTTGTGGGCAAGGCTGCTGTTAGAAACCACGGGGCCCCATACAGCCAACCTGACAGGCCCCCCTCCTGCCCCAAAAACCCCACAGTTTACTATGCTTCAGCTATGAATGAACACAGTGAGTGATCGGTACTGATTACTCATTGTGTTCATTCAGGAAAGAAAGGGGCTGGTAAATGTGACATTTTACCAGTCCCTTCCCCCACTTTCCATCCTGAGGGATCCTATTGTGTGCTTGCAGCTACAGGTAGGAAGGAGAGGAGAGAAGCCAGAAGTACTACAGAGGTGGGGACACACAGGAGGGCCTGAGCAGAAGGTGGAAATGTATGGTGCACAGGGAGGGTGATGGGAGGGGGGGCAATTACTGGAATTGATCCCCTGCATGGCTCTCTCTGCAGCAGCTGAAAGCCAGCAGGAGGGAAAAGAGAAGAAGACGGCTTTCAGCTGCTACAGAGAAAGTCTTACAGGGGATTGATTCCAGTAATTGCTCCTGCCATGCCGATCATCCTCCCTGCTCACATCTGATTCACTCTGCTGCCTGGGCTCCCCTGCTGACCTGGGCCCTGTGCAGAAGGACTGGTGGTACCCTCTTATCCACGGCCCTGGTTGTGGGTTAGAGGTCCTTCTTCCCGTCAACATGGGGAAAAGGTGCTTTGCCAGGGAAGTCATCCCTGACAAAGTACCCCTCCATGTTGGGGGCGTGTGGCCTGATAAGATTCAGGAGTACTCTGATCCTCCACCTTTCCTGGCCTGCTCAGATAAGGGTCTGATATGGATTTAGGGGAGACTTTACACTTTTTTTCATGTTTTTGGCATAGAATTCTCCCTTTAAATTACCATGGGTCTGCTTTGGGATTTTGTGGGGACCCTATGCCATTTTTCTTTTGTTTTATGCATGGGGTCCCCCCTTAACATTCATACCAGCCCCTTTTAAAGGATAAGGGTCTGATATGTATTTTTGAAGAGAACCCAACAATGTTTTTTTTTCTAGTGCTCCATTAACAACCATATCAGACCATCACCTAGGATATGAGCCTAGTATAGATGAAGAGAATGCCTGACCATTTATGTACAAATAGAAGTAAACAGCAGGGAGCTGTCATTTGCTAGCAAATTATTATTATTATTTTTTTAAGGATAAGGGTCTGGTATGAATGAAGGGAATCCTTGGCCATTTATTTACAAACACAAGTAAGCAGCAGGGAGCTGTCATTTGCAAGCAAATAAATGAAATTTTTTTTAGGACATGGATTGGTATGGATGAAAGGAATCCCTAGCTGTTTTTTTACAAACAGAAGTAAAGCTGCTGAAGAAAAATTTTATTTTTGCCAAGAAAATTAGGTCACTGTCCAAGGACTCGGGAGTTCCAAAACACTAAATTATTTTAGTAGGATTTTTTTGTAGCCCTTTTAAAGCATTCTTCCTTGTATGATACACTTCAACCCTACTGCTGCATATGCATTACTAGTACAACTAGACAGTATTTTTGCCAGTTGCCTATACATATTAGAGATATTCAGAAGTATTTCATATAGCAAAAAAGACACAAATTCGGACTAAAATGTGTCATTACGGCACGCGTTCGAACACCAGACTTTTTACTCATTCTGTGGGAGCAAATGTCATGTATAGTAGCAGCATTTATACCACTTCTAAACTTCTAAACATGACAGTTTCCTTCTTTTCAATAGTTGCTAAGGAAGTGGCAGGTGCCGACACCCTCTACATCCTTAGCAACCATTAACATCACCTGGCCCCACTCATTTAATGGCTGGGAATCCCTAGACATGTAAACAAAGGGGAGAGCATAGCGGGACCACCCTGATCAAATATGGCTACATGGGTCTTCCCTGACAAAGTCTCCAGGCATGTGGTCTGGTTCAGTTCAGGGGATGGGGTGCACACTCGTTCCCCTCCCCCTTTCCTGATCTGCCAGGCTGAATGCTTGATAAATATCTCACATGGAGTTTTCGTGAGACCCCATGCCAATTTTTTCTTTGGGTTCCCCATCAAAATTCATTTTGGAGGGACACTTTGGCATTTTTTTAAGTGGGGTTCCACTTGACATCCATACTAGACCCTCTTTAAAAATAATGGCCTAGTGTAGATGAAGTGAATCCCCAGCTGTATGTTTACAAACAGTAGTAAACTGTCATTTGACATCATTTTAAGTGACGTTATTCTATGTAAATATCAGTTTAGCTGCTGTTGGTTGTGTACATCATATGGATGTGCCACTTCACAGGCAGGTTAAGTGCATCCCCTGGACAAGTAATTTAGAGGAATTTTACATCTTCAGTATTGCCTTTAAAGCATTATAAAAAAAATTATGCTTCCTTCCAAACAGGATTTTTTAAACATTTTCTCTCCAGAGCAGTGCCCAGCCCCCCCTGCCATTTATTTTGTATACAATCCCTTTCCTATTAGCCTAAAAAATTCCAGTACTTTTTTTTACCTGAACTTTACTCAGGTTCTGCGAACTTGCTTCAACCGAACCCAGGTATGTTTGGCTCATTACTAGTAACAAAGAAAGGTCTATTGTTAGTAGCTATTACAAGCTTTAATAATTTCCCTTTGTGATTAATAAAGTATTCTGAATCTGAATTCAAATCTTTAAAGGAGAGCTTGTGGGGGAATTATAAGTAGTTCCCCTTGGCACTTGATTGCTAATTTTTCCTGCATTTTTCAGTATTCATGCTAGTAACAGATGGCCACGTAAATCATTATAACCCTACTATATTTAGGTGAGTTTCTTTAGGGGACCAATTTTAATATAACCAGTACAGGGTGCCTGCTGTTAGACCTAAGCTTGTCTTATGCATTGCTTAGTTCCATGCAAAGAACACACAAGGAGGATTTGTTAGTAGCTGGCTGTTAGGGCTCCAGGGTATGACCAGAGGTGTGTGACTGAAGCAGGGAAACGCAGACTTCAGATATGTTATAAACAATATAATTTATTGACACTAACAATACAAACATAAACGCAGTGCAATACTAAAACATAACACAGTGCAAACAAACCAAACCAACCACCCACAGATAACTATACATACAATGCAAGCGTCGTCAGGCAGGCCGGGTCAATATCAATCAGGCAGGTAGGTACAGGGGGAGCAAGCGGAGAATGGTCGGGGTCACAAGCCAGGTTCAGCAGGTAGCGGGCAGCGTGGTACAGAGGGTCAGGCAGAGGAGAATGGTCAGACAAGCCAGGGATCAGGAGCAGGAGAATGGTCAGACAAAGCCAGGGATCAGAGCAGGGTCAGCAACGAATCAGACAGGAACAGGAACAGGAACAGGGAGCAAGAACAGGATACAGGGCCCAGGAGAAACACACACCAAGGCAGAGTCTGCAGGTCTGGCCATCCCTTAAATACACCAGCATAAGCAGTTTCAGGTGTTTAGCTGGCTGCAAGGTTGAGTCTCTGATTGCTGGGAGCACCCGCTGGCCAGCCCTGGTACTGCAGCCCATATGGCAGGCGAGTCCCACCATTGCTGGCCAGTCCATTCCTGACAGTACCCCCCCCTCAAGGAGCGGCCTCAGGACGCTCCAAACAGTCCTAGCTGGGAAAAATGTTCCACCGCCCGGGTCTGGTAACAGGCGGGATATCAAAGACTGGCACACCGGGCAGGACTCCGGGCAGCGGCACATCGGGCAGAGGCACACCGGGCAGCGGCACATCGGGCAGAGGCACATCGGGCTGGACTCCGGGCAGAGGCACATCGGGCTGGACTCCGGGCAGAGGCACATCGGGCTGAACTCCGGGCAGAGGCACATCGGGCTGGACTCCGGGCAGAGGCACATCGAGCTGGACTCCGGGCAGAGGCACGTCGGGCTAGACTCCAGGCAGAAGCACACCGGGCCACCAGGCGCAGCAGCAGGCAGCGGGCCACAGGCGCAGCAGCAGGCAGCGGGCCACCAGGCGCAGCAGCAGGCAGCGGGCCACCAGGCGCAGCAGCAGGCACCGGGCCCCCAGGCGGAGCAGCAGGCACCGGGCCCCCGGGCGGGGCGACAGGCACCGGGCCCCCAGGCGGGGCGACGGGCATCAGGCCCCCAGGCGGGGCGCCGGGCCCCCAGGCGGGGCGACGGGCGCCGGGCCCCCAGGCGGAGCGGCGGGCGGCGGGCCCCCAGGCGGGGCGGCGGGCGCCGGGCCCCCAGGCGGGGCGACGGGCGCCGGGCCCCCAGGCGGGGCGACAGGCATCGGGCCCCCAGGCGGGGCGACAGGCATCGGGCCCCCAGGCGGGGCGACAGGCATCGGGCCCCCAGGCGGAGCGGCGGGCGCCGGACCCCCAGGCGGAGCGACAGGTCTCGGGCCCCCAGGCGGAGAGGCGGGCGCCGGACCCCCAGGCGGAGCGACAGGTCTCGGGCCTCCAGGCGGAGCGGCGGGCGCCGGACCCCCACGCGGAGCGGCGGGCGCTGGACCCCCAGGCGGAGCGGCGGGCGCCAGACCCCCAGGCGGAGCGACAGGTCTCGGGCCCCCAGGCGGAGCGGCGGGCGGCGGGCCCCCAGGCGGGGCGGCGGGCGCCGGGCCCCCAGGCGGGGCGACGGGCGCCGGGCCCCCAGGCGGGGCGACAGGCATCGGGCCCCCAGGCGGGGCGACAGGCATCGGGCCCCCAGGCGGGGCGACAGGCATCGGGCCCCCAGGCGGAGCGGCGGGCGCCGGACCCCCAGGCGGAGCGACAGGTCTCGGGCCCCCAGGCGGAGAGGCGGGCGCCGGACCCCCAGGCGGAGCGACAGGTCTCGGGCCTCCAGGCGGAGCGGCGGGCGCCGGACCCCCACGCGGAGCGGCGGGCGCTGGACCCCCAGGCGGAGCGGCGGGCGCCAGACCCCCAGGCGGAGCGACAGGTCTCGGGCCCCCAGGCGGAGCGGCGGGCACCGAGTCACCAGGCACGACAGTGGGCTCCGAGTCAACTGGCATGACCGCTGGCACTGGGTCAGACATTGGATCGTCTGGCTGGACAGCGGGCATCGGGTCACCAGGCATCAGGTCATTTGGCTCGACAGCGGGCACCGCGTCATCTAGCAAGGCAGAGGGCTCCGAGTCAACTGGTATGACCGCGGGCACTGGGTCAGACATTGGATCGTCTGGCTGGACAGCGGGCATCGGGTCACCAGGCATCAGGTCATTTGGCTCAACAGCGGGCACCGCGTCATCTGGCAAGACAGTGGGCACCAAGTCACCAGGCACGACAGTGGGCTCTGAGTCAATTGGCACGACAGCGGGCACCGGGTCATCAGGTACCGGATTGTCTGGCTCGACAGCGGGCATCGGGTCACCAGGTATAACAGCGGGCACTGGGTCACCAGGCATCAGGTCATTTGGCTCGCCAGCGGGCACCGCGTCATCTGGCAAGGCAGTGGGCACCGAGTCACCAGGTACGACAGCGGGCTCTGAGTCAATTGGCATGACCGCTGGCACTGGGTCAGACATTGGATCGTCTGGCTGGACAGCGGGCATCGGGTCACCAGGCATCAGGTCATTTGGCTCGACAGCGGGCACCGCGTCATCTGGCAAGGCAGTGGGCTTCGAGTCAACTGGTATGACCGCGGGCACTGGGTCAGACATTGGATCGTCTGGCTGGACAGCGGGCATCGGGTCACCAGGCATCAGGTCATTTGGCTCAACAGCGGGCACAGCGTCATCTGGCAAGACAGTGGGCACCAAGTCACCAGGCATTGGATCGTCTGGCTCGACAGCGGGCATCGGGTCAGCAGGTATGACAGCGGGCACTGGGTCACCAGGCATCAGGTCATTTGGCTCGCCAGCGGGCACCGCGTCATCTGGCAAGGCAGTGGGCACCGAGTCACCAGGTACGACAGCGGGCTCTGAGTCAATTGGCACGACAGCGGGCACTGGATCAGGTACCGGATCATCTGGATCAACAGCGGGCATCGAGTCAACTGGCCTAATAGGATCATCAGGCTGGATCAGTTCATCATGCTGGGTAGAGGCATCAGGCTGAGTGGAGGCATCAGGTTGAGTGGAGGCATCAGGCTGAGTGGAGGCATCAGGCTGAGTAGAGGCATCAGGCTGAGTAGAGGCATCAGGCTGAAGAGAGGCATCAGGCTGAAGAGAGGCATTAGGCTGAAGACAGGCATCAGGCTGGGTACAGACCTCAGGCTGAAGTGCGGGTGCCGAGGCACCAGACTGAACCACGGAAGGCAGGTTCTCAGACGGCAGGCTCACCGTTTTGGATACTGGCAGGATGGTATTGGTTGGAAAGAATTTTCGCTTTTTTCTGGTTTTAACTACTGGAGCACTGCAAGTAAACGCAGGTCTGCAAACGAATGGAGCAGCTGAGGACAGAGAAGAGCTGGAAGATGGAACAGAGGAGGGAGCAGTTGCTACAGAGGGCTTCTTTACAGGATTAAAGGCAGGATAGGTGCAGCGAGTGGGAACAGGGTACTGACATGCGGTAGATAGCAGGGTATACTGGGCTGAAACTGGAGGTGCTGTTGGGAATGTAGGAATTGAGCTTTGAAGAAATAGATTAGAAGCAGGACTGGGTTTTTGTAAGCTGACTGAGGCTGGGTGCAACAAATCTGTCCATGTCTGCAGTATGGGTTGAACAAAGCTGAGCTTACACAAAGCCTGTCTGACCAAAGTCTGCACTGCGTTTATACAATCTCTTAGTACCTGTGGTGAACATGCAGCATAATGCTCCAGAAAGTAATCCACATCATCCTCTAATAACCATACCAGGGACTCTACCTGGTCGGCACTAAATGGCGGCAAAAATTCATCCCTGCATTCGGGGGTACCAGATGAAACCAGCTCCGCACAAACCTGAATCAATGGCTGCACCTCAGAGAATTCTGTGCCCTGATCTACTAGAACATGAGCGAGCCGTATACATTCTAGCAGTTGATCCCGGGTATACTCCTTCAGAGTCTGATAAGCATACTCTCTGTCATCAAACACTAGCAGATATAAATACTCAACCTCATCCAGATCCATCCTTCCCATCAACAAACCAAGATGGCTTCCCTGTGCAGCCACTTCTGGTCAGGATTGGCCTTGGTGTAATGTCAGGGCTCCAGGGTATGACCAGAGGTGTGTGACTGACGCAGGGAAACGCAGACTTCAGATATGTTATAAACAATATAATTTATTGACACTAACAATACAAACATAAACGCAGTGCAATACTAAAACATAACACAGTGCAAACAAACCAAACCAACCACCCACAGATAACTATACATACAATGCAAGCGTCGTCAGGCAGGCCGGGTCAATATCAATCAGGCAGGTAGGTACAGGGGGAGCAAGCGGAGAATGGTCGGGGTCACAAGCCAGGTTCAGCAGGTAGCGGGCAGCGTGGTACAGAGGGTCAGGCAGAGGAGAATGGTCAGACAAGCCAGGGATCAGGAGCAGGAGAATGGTCAGACAAAGCCAGGGATCAGAGCAGGGTCAGCAACGAATCAGACAGGAACAGGAACAGGAACAGGAACAGGAACAGGGAGCAAGAACAGGATACAGGGCCCAGGAGAAACACACACCAAGGCAGAGTCTGCAGGTCTGGCCATCCCTTAAATACACCAGCATAAGCAGTTTCAGGTGTTTAGCTGGCTGCAAGGTTGAGTCTCTGATTGCTGGGAGCACCCGCTGGCCAGCCCTGGTACTGCAGCCCATATGGCAGGCGAGTCCCACCATTGCTGGCCAGTTCATTCCTGACACTGGCTCTACTTGCTATAGTATGCTACAGCCCAAACACATGGGGTGAATTATTCTGATAAACAATGCATCAAAAAATAAAAATGGCCACAGTAACAAAAACAAGAACAAAATCACTGTTTAAAGCCAGGTGAAAGAAACATCCTCCTCCTGGGTAGTTTATTGGCTACCAATTGCTGCACAGTGTTCATTGGGTTTGTTATATTTTTGTCATTGAATACTAGATTAAGCCAATGTGGAGTTGGTGGAGTACATGAAGTGGATAGTTTTAACTAGGTACTAATTTATTAATGTTGTTACTACAGGTGAAACTCGAAAAATTAGAATATCGTGCAAAAGTTCATTTATTTCAGTAATGCAACTTAAAAGGTGAAACTAATATATGAGATAGACTCATTACATGCAAAGCAAGATAGTTCACGTTGTGATTTGTTGTAATTGTGATGATTATGGCTTACAGCTCATGAAAACCCCAAATCCACAATCTCAGAAAATTAGAATATTGTGAAAAGGTGCAATATTCTCGGCTCAAAGTGTCCCACTCTAATCAGCTAATTAAGCCATAACACCTGCAAAGGTTTCCTGAGCCTTTAAATGGTCTCTCAGTCTGGTTTAGTAGGAATCACAATCATGGCAAAGACTGCTGACCTGACAGTTGTGCAGAAAACCATCATTGACACCCTCCATAAGGAGGGAAAGCCTCAAAAGCTAATTGCAAAAGAAGTTGGAAGTTCCCAAAGTGCTGTATCAAAGCACATTAATAGAAAGTTATGTGGAAGGGAAAAGTGTGGAAGAAAAAGGTGCACAAGCAGCAAGGATGACCACAGCCTGGAGAGGATTGTCAGGAAAAGACCATTCAAAAGTGTTGGGGACTTTCACAAGGAGTGGACTGAGGCTGGAGTCAGTGCATCAAGAGCCACCACACACAGACGGATCCTGGACATGGGCTTCAAATGTCGTATTCCTCTTGTCAAGCCGCTCCTGAACAACAAACAACGTCAGAAGCGTCTTACCTGGGCTAAAGAAAAACAGACCTGATCTGTTGCTTAGTGGTCCAAAGTCCTCTTTTCTGATGAGAGCAACTTTTGCATCTCATTTGGAAACCAAGGACCCAGAATATGGAGGAAGAATGGAGAGGCACACCCTGCAAGATGCTTGAAGTCCAGTGTGAAGTTTCCACAGTCTGTGTTGATTTGGGGAGCCATGTCATCTTCTGGTGTTGGTCCACTGTGCTTCATTAAGTCCAGGGTCAACGCAGCCATCTACCAGGAGATTTTGGAGCACTTCATGCTTTCTTCCGCAGACAAGCTTTGTGCGGATGCTGACTTCATTTTCCAGCAGGATTTGGCACCTGCCCACACTGCCAAAATCACCAAAACCTGGTTCAATGACCATGGGATTACTGTGCTTAATTGGCCAGCAAACTCGCCTCACCTGAACCCCATAGAGAATCATTGCCAAGAGAAGGATGAGAGACATGAGACCAAACAATGCAGAAGAGATGAAGACCGCTATTGAAGCATCCTGGTCTTCCATAACACCTTAGCAGTGCCACAGGCTGATAGCTTCCATGCCATGCAGCATTGAGGCAGTAATTGCTGCAAAAGGGGCCCAAACCAAGTACTGAGTACATATGCATGCTTATACTTTTCAGAGGTCCAATATTGTTCTATGTACAACCATTGTTTTATTTATTGCATGTAATATTCTAATTTTCTGAGATTGTGGATTTGGGGTTTTCATGAGCTGTAAGCCATAATCAACACAATTAAATCATGGCTTGAACTATCTTGCTTTGCATGTAATGAGTCTATCTCATATATTAGTTTCACCTTTTAAGTTGCATTACTGAAATAAATTAACTTTTGCAAGATATTCTAATTTTTTGAGTTTCACCTGTATATATGCTCTGTGTCATTTGTTTGCCTTTGCCTATCCATTTCCTATGTATTGCATCACAAATGTGGGAGTGCTAATGTGATGAAACACATCCCCTTCCCTTCATTACTATGCCAATGTCAGATCTAATTGCTAGCTCTCTCCAGCAGACCTCTAGGCTTGAATTGTGGAATGTGTAATTTCTTCATAGGAAGTTTACGTGCTGAGACTACAGACAAAGGTAATGCATTAAAGTGCTTGTAAACCCTTACATATAATGTACCCACTGAAGGGAGTAACTAGAGATGAGCGAAGTATTCAAAAATTCGATTCGACTGATTCGGCGAATTCGTAGAAAAATTTCGATTCGAGTCGAATATATTCGCTGTGAATTTAACTTAAAAAAGGGTGTTTCTAGGCTTCAGAGAGACTTAATATTAGTGCTGAACACTGTACCTTTAATTTAAATGCCCTTGGAGTCTGCTGGGGAAGAGAAATAATACTGTCAGGCAGTATGACATGCAGATGAGTGCCGTCGATCTTAGAATCACCGCACACTTCACTCATTTGGGCAGTCACGGGGCCAAAACCAGAGTGTGGAGCCACAGTGTGGCGGTGGAGGCAGCAGCAATGGGAGGCCATACAGCACCCTATGACAAAAATGGAAACCACCAGCAGTGTGAGGAGACCTGAAAGTGGCACATGGCAGAGTGTGGCGATAGAGACAGCAGCAATGGGAGGCCGTACAGGGACCCATGACACACTCTGGACCTGGCAGCAGCATGAGGAGGCGGTACAGGGGCCCATGGCAGATTACGGGCCTGGCAGCAGCATGAGGAGTCGGTACGGGGGCCCATGGCAGATTACAGGCCTGGCAGCAGCAATGGGAGGCCGTACAGGGACCCATGACACAATCTGGACCTGGCAGCAGCATGGGGAGGCGGTACAGGGGCCCATGACAGATTACGGGCCTGGCAGCAGCATTTGGAGTCGGTACGGGGGCCCATGACACACTCTGGACCTGGCAGCAGCATGAGGAGGCGGTACAGGGGCGCATGACAGATTACGAGCCTGGCAGCAGCAACTTGGACAGGAGGACGTTCAGTTTCTGCACCGTCTGGTGCGTGCTCGCAAACTGTTGTCTCTTGGAAACGGATTCCAAGAAAGACTGCTGACGGAATCCGTGAAGAGGAGTAGCAGGAGAAGGAGCATCTGAACGAGCGGAATATGCCAACAAGCGACAACAGGGGCCCATGGCAGATTAGGGGCCTGGCAGCAGCTATGGGAGGCCCGTAATCTGCCAGCACCCTATGACAAAAAATGGAACCCACCAGCAGTGTGAGGAGACCTGAAAGTGGCACATGGCAGAGTGTGGCGATGGAGACAGCAGCAATGGGAGGCCGTACAGGGACCCATGAGAGACTCTGGACCTGGCAGCAGCATGAGGAGGCGGTATAGGGGCCCATGGCAGATTAGGGGCCTGGCAGCAGCTATGGGAGGCCCGTAATCTGCCAGCACCCTATGACAAAAAATGGAACACACCAGCAGTGTTTGGGGCATGATTCATGGCGGATTTAGTCAGTTGTGTCAGGAACTGGTGGTTTGAAATCCAGACTAATCCACGCCTGATTCATTTTCACAAACGTCAGTCTCTCCACACTTTGGGTGGACAGTCGTGTCCTCCGCGGAGTTGCAATACCTCCTGCCGCACTAAACACGCGCTCCGATGCCACGCTACTGGCCGGGCATGACAGCCTTTCAAGGGCAAATTCAGCTAGTTGGGGCCAAAGGTCAAGTTTCGTTGCCCAGTAGTCAAGGGGATTGTCTACCTCGGTTGGCAGGGTGCTGTCCAAGTAGGCCTAAGCCTGTTGTTTGAGGTCCTGCTCCAGGTCCACCTGATGCTGCTGCTGCTGCTGCTGCTGCGGCTGGTTAGTAGTTTCCTCACTGCGCTGGTGAAGAAAGCTACTCATCATCGACTGCAGACTGAGGCAGCCGCTGCTGGTGGAGCTGCCACTGCTCCTACCACCCCACCCCTCCCCTGCTGCCATGGCAGCGGAACGCGAGCGCACAGGGCCCACAGTGTCTGAGGATGGACGTTGGCGCAGACAGGCAGAGACCAGCTGACTACATAGGTGGTTTTTATAGTACGTTATTTTGGCCTCCCTCTCAGCAGGTGTGAAAAAGGCCACCATTTTTGAACGGTAGCGAGGGTCCAACAAGGTGGACAGCCAAAAGTCATCCCTCTGTCTGATGGTTATTATTCGGCTGTCGCTACGCAAGCAAGCGAGCATGCTATGGGCCATTTGTGCCAAGGAATGCGAGGGACTCCCTGCCTCCATCTCCACAGCATACTGCCACGGTGCGTCTGGGTCCTCTGTCTCCTCCTCCTCCTCCTCCTCTACCAGATGCTCCTGCTCCTCCACTCCTGTCCGCTGAGTGGAAAAACCACCCATTTCACTCAATAATTCCTGAGCACCAATGTCCTCCTCTACCTCCTCCTCTTCTTCCTGTCCTGCCCCCACAGGGGTCATGTGGCGTTGAGATCTGTGCGCCACGTCTACCGCACCCTGACCAGCCATTGTTAACAGCATTTGTTCCAGGACGTGCAACAGAGGAATGACGTCGTTCATCCCATAGTCCTGCCGACTCACGAATAGCGTGGCCTCCTCAAAGGGCCTGAGCAAGCGCAGGTGTCACGCATGAGCTGCCAATGGCTGACATCTAAGTTACACAGGGAGTACCTTTATCCGCTTTTAACATCAGGAAATCGGTGATGGCCTTTCGCTGTTCGTAAAGGCGGTCTAACATATGTAGGGTTGAATTCCACCTTGTTGCAACGTCACAGCATGAGGAGTCGGTACGGGGGCCCATGGCAGATTACGTGCCTGGCAGCAGCAATGGGAGGCCCGTAATCTGCCAGCACCCTATGTCAAAAAATTCAACACACCAGCAGTGTGAGGAGACCTGAAAGTGGCACATGGCAGAGTGTGGCTATGGAGACAGCAGCAATGGGAGGCCGTACAGGGACCCATGACACACTCTGGACTTGGCAGCAGCATGAGGAGGCGGTATAGGGGCCCATGGCAGATTAGGGGCCTGGCAGCAGCAATGGGAGGCCCGTAATCTGCCAGCACCCTATGTCAAAAAATTCTACACACCAGCAGTGTGAGGAGACCTGAAAGTGGCACATGGCAGAGTGTGGCGATGGAGACAGCAGCAATGGGAGGCCGTACAGGGACCCATGACAGACTCTGGACCTGGCAGCAGCATGAGGAGGCGGTATATAGGGGCCTATGGCAGATTATGGGCCTGGCAGCAGCTATGGGAGGCCCATAATCTGCCAGCACCCTATGTCAAATAATTCTACACACCAGCAGTGTGTGAGGAGACCTGAAAGTGGCACATGGCAGAGTGTGGCGATGGAGACAGCAGCAATGGGAGGCCGTACAGGGACCCATGACAGACTCTGGACCTGGCAGCAGCATGAGGAGGCGGTATATAGGGGCCCATGGCAGATTAGGGGCCTGGCAGCAGCAATGGGAGGCCCGTAATCTGCCAACACCCTATGTCAAAAAATTCTACACACCAGCAGTGTGTGAGGAGACCTGAAAGTGGCACATGGCAGAGTGTGGCGATGGAGACAGCAGCAATGGGAGGCCGTACAGGGACCCATGACAGACTCTGGACCTGGCAGCAGCATGAGGAGGCGGTATATAGGGGCCCATGGCAGATTAGGGGCCTGGCAGCAGCAATGGGAGGCCCGTAATCTGCCAACACCCTATGTCAAAAAATTCTACACACCAGCAGTGTGTGAGGAGACCTGAAAGTGGCACATGGCAGAGTGTGCGGATGGAGACAGCAGCAATGGGAGGCCGTACAGGGACCCATGAGAGACTCTGGACCTGGCAGCTGCATGAGGAAGCGGTATATAGGGGCCTATGGCAGATTAGGGGCCTGGCAGCAGCAATGGGAGGCCCGTAATCTGCCAACACCCTATGTCAAAAAATTCTACACACCAGCAGTGTGTGAGGAGACCTGAAAGTGGCACATGGCAGAGTGTGGCGATGGAGACAGCAGCAATGGGAGGCCGTACAGGGACCCATGAGAGACTCTGGACCTGGCAGCAGCATGAGGAAGCGGTATATAGGGGCCTATGGCAGATTAGGGGCCTGGCAGCAGCAATGGGAGGCCCGTAATCTGCCAACACCCTATGTCAAAAAATTCTACACACCAGCAGTGTGTGAGGAGACCTGAAAGTGGCACATGGCAGAGTGTGGCGATGGAGACAGCAGCAATGGGAGGCCGTACAGGGACCCATGAGAGACTCTGGACCTGGCAGCAGCATGAGGAAGCGGTATATAGGGGCCTATGGCAGATTAGGGGCCTGGCAGCAGCTATAGGAGGCCCATAATCTGCCAGCACCCTATGTCAAAAAATTCAACACACCAGCAGTGTGAGGAGACCTGAAAGTGGCACATGGCATGAGACACTGTGGACCTGGCAGCAGCATGAGGAGGCGGTATATAGGGGCCCATGGCAGATTAGGGGCCTGGCAGCAGCTATGGGAGGCCCATAATCTGCCAGCACCCTATGTCAAAAAATTCTACACACCAGCAGTGTGTGAGGAGACCTGAAAGTGGCACATGGCAGAGTGTGGCGATGGAGACAGCAGCAATGGGAGGCCGTACAGGGACCCATGACAGACTCTGGACCTGGCAGCAGCATGAGGAGGCGGTATATAGGGGCCCATGGCAGATTAGGGGCCTGGCAGCAGCAATGGGAGGCCCGTAATCTGCCAACACCCTATGTCAAAAAATTCTACACACCAGCAGTGTGTGAGGAGACCTGAAAGTGGCACATGGCAGAGTGTGGCGATGGAGACAGCAGCAATGGGAGGCCGTACAGGGACCCATGAGAGACTCTGGACCTGGCAGCAGCATGAGGAGGCGGTATATTGGGGCCTATGGCAGATTAGGGGCCTGGCAGCAGCAATGGGAGGCCCGTAATCTGCCAACACCCTATGTCAAAAAATTCTACACACCAGCAGTGTGTGAGGAGACCTGAAAGTGGCACATGGCAGAGTGTGGCGATGGAGACAGCAGCAATGGGAGGCCGTACAGGGACCCATGAGAGACTCTGGACCTGGCAGCAGCATGAGGAAGCGGTATATAGGGGCCTATGGCAGATTAGGGGCCTGGCAGCAGCAATGGGAGGCCCGTAATCTGCCAACACCCTATGTCAAAAAATTCTACACACCAGCAGTGTGTGAGGAGACCTGAAAGTGGCACATGGCAGAGTGTGGCGATGGAGACAGCAGCAATGGGAGGCCGTACAGGGACCCATGACAGACTCTGGACCTGGCAGCAGCATGAGGAGGCGGTATATAGGGGCCTATGGCAGATTAGGGGCCTGGCAGCAGCTATGGGAGGCCCGTAATCTGCCAGCACCCTATGTCAAAAAATTCTACACACCAGCAGTGTGTGAGACCTGAAAGTGGCACATGGCAGAGTGTGGCGATGGAGACAGCAGCAATGGGAGGCCGTACAGGGACCCATGACAGACTCTGGACCTGGCAGCAGCATGAGGAGGCGGTATATAGGGGCCTATGGCAGATTAGGGGCCTGGCAGCAGCTATGGGAGGCCCATAATCTGCCAGCACCCTATGTCAAAAAATTCTACACACCAGCAGTGTGTGAGGAGACCTGAAAGTGGCACATGGCAGAGTGTGGCGATGGAGACAGCAGCAATGGGAGGCCGTACAGGGACCCATGACAGACTCTGGACCTGGCAGCAGCATGAGGAGGCGGTATATAGGGGCCTATGGCAGATTAGGGGCCTGGCAGCAGCTATGGGAGGCCCGTAATCTGCCAGCACCCTATGTCAAAAAATTCAACACACCAGCAGTGTGTGAGGAGACCTGAAAGTGGCACATGGCAGAGTGTGGCGATGGAGACAGCAGCAATGGGAGGCCGTACAGGGACCCATGAGAGACTCTGGACCTGGCAGCAGCATGAGGAAGCGGTATATAGGGGCCTATGGCAGATTAGGGGCCTGGCAGCAGCTATAGGAGGCCCATAATCTGCCAGCACCCTATGTCAAAAAATTCAACACACCAGCAGTGTGTGAGGAGACCTCAAAGTGGCACATGTTTGAGGCATGATTCATGGCGGATTTAGTCAGTTGTGTCAGGAACTGGTGGTTTGAAATCCAGACTAATCCACGCCTGATTCATTTTCACAAACGTGAGTCTCTCCACACTTTGGGTGGACAGTCGTGTCCTCCGCGGAGTTACAATACCTCCTGCCGCACTAAACACGCGCTCCGATGCCACGCTACTGGCCGGGCATGACAGCCTTTCAAGGGCAAATTCAGCTAGTTGGGGCCAAAGGTCAAGTTTCGTTGCCCAGTAGTCAAGGGGATTGTCTACCTCGGTTGGCAGGGTGCTGTCCAAGTAGGCCCAAGCCTGTTGTTTGAGCTCCTGCTCCAGGTCCACCTGATGCTGCTGCTGCTGCTGCGGCTGGTTAGTAGTTTCCTCACTGCGCTGGTGAAGAAAGCTACTCATCATCGACTGCAGACTGAGGCAGCCGCTGCTGGTGGAGCTGCCACTGCTCCTACCACCCCACCCCTCCCCTGCTGCCATGGCAGCGGAACGCGAGCGCACAGGGCCCACAGTGTCTGAGGATGGACGTTGGCGCACAAAGGCAGAGACCAACTGACTACATAGGTGGTTTTTATAGTACGTTATTTTGGCCTCCCTCTCAGCAGGTGTGAAAAAGGCCACCATTTTGGAACGGTAGCGAGGGTCCAACAAGGTGGACAGCCAAAAGTCATCCCTCTGTCTGATGGTTATTATTCGGCTGTCGCTACGCAAGCAACCGAGCATGCTATGGGCCATTTGTGCCAAGGAATGCGAGGGACTCCCTGCCTCCATCTCCACAGCATACTGCCACGGTGCGTCTGGGTCCTCTGTCTCCTCCTCCTCCTCCTCTACCAGATGCTCCTGCTCCTCCACTCCTGTCCGCTGAGTGGAAAAACCACCCATTTCACTCAATAATTCCTGAGCACAAATGTCCTCCTCTACCTCCTCCTCTTCTTCCTGTCCTGCCCCCACAGGGGTCATGTGGCGTTGAGATCTGTGCGCCACGTCTACCGCACCCTGACCAGCCATTGTTAACAGCATTTGTTCAAGGACGTGCAACAGAGGAATGACGTCGTTCATCCCATAGTCCTGCCGACTCACGAATAGCGTGGCCTCCTCAAAGGGCCTGAGCAAGCGGCAGGTGTCACGCATGAGCTGCCAATGGCTGACATCGAAGTTACACAGGGGAGTACCTTTATCCGCTTGTAACATCAGGAAATCGGTGATGGCCTTTCGCTGTTCGTAAAGGCGGTCTAACATGTGTAGGGTTGAATTCCACCTTGTTGCAACGTCGCAGATCAGGCGATGCTGTGGAATTCCGTTCTGCCGCTGCAGCTCAAGGAGGGTGTGCTTTGCGGTGTAGGAATGGCTGAAATGCATGCAAAGTTTACGTGACATTTTAAGGATGTCTTGCAGTGGGATGGTGGATTTTAAGAACCGCTTGACAACCAGATTGAACACGTGAGCCATGCATGGCGCATGGCACAACCTTCCTTGACGCAGAGCAGACACCATGTTCTTTCCGTTGTCGGTCAACATGGTTCCGATTTTCAGTTTGCGCGGAGACAGCCATCTGTCGATTTCTCTGTTCATTACACTCAGAAGTTCCTCCCCTGTGTGACTACGTTCGCCAAGGCATACCAGGTGCAGAACAGCGTGACACCGTTGCGCCCTGCACATGTGATATGCCGGTCGGGTAATGGGACTTGGCACGGGGGTGGCGGCTGAGGACACGGCGGAAGAAGAGGTGGTAGAGGCGGACATCTTTGCCGGACCAAGGACGTGCAAACGTGGAGGCAAAAGCGGCGTGACCTGTCCAAGTTGCTGGTGCGGCTGTGACGGCACCACGTTCACCCAGTGGGCCGTAAATGACATGTACTGTCCCTGACCATAGTTACAGCTCCACACGTCGGCGCTGCCGTGCACTTTGGCAGAGACCGACATGCTCAAAGACTGGCCCACCATGTCTTCTACATGTGAATGCAGGGCTGGCACTGCCTTTTTGGCGAAGAAATGACGGCTTGGCACTCTCCACCGCGGCGCGGCACAAGCCATCATTTCTCTGAAAGGTGCTGAGTCCACCACTTGGAAAGGGAGGGACTGCAGCACCAGCAACTTGGACAGGAGGACGTTCAGCTTTTGCACCGTCGGGTGCGTGCTCGCAAACTGTTGTCTCTTGGAAACGGATTCCAAGAAAGACTGCTGACGGAATCCGTGAAGAGGAGTAGCAGGAGAAGGAGCATCTGAACGAGCGGAAGATGCCAACGAGCGACAACTCCCCTCAGCAGAGGTGTTGGAGCCTTGACTGGCTGATGGAGGGCGATTGACGTCGGGTGACGGAGCAAGTAACGGAGCGGGTGATGGAGCAGGGGCTGGGGCGGGCAGAACCGCCGTATCTTTATCACGGTTTTCCCAGGCCACCAAATGGCGACGCTGCATATGCTGCCGCAACGCTGTAGTCCCAACATGGGCCCCCTGGCCACGCTTGACTTTCTGGCCACATAGTCGACATACGGCTACGTTTACTTCCTCGGGCGGCTTGACGAAAAATTGCCACACCGCCGAGTAGGAAACTTTGCCCCCGATACTCCTCACTGGCTGACTGCTGCTTCCTCCGTGCACACCGGCACCACTACTGGCCGTGGTGGTAGGCTGCAGTGGAGCTGGTGCTCTACTCCGTGGCCGTTTGGCTCCACTGACACTGCTGCGACCCTGCTGCTGTCTCCTGGGCAACCCACCGACTGTTTTGCTCGCTGCCAAGCTGCCACCCTCTTCTCCTGATGATGCGGAAGAAATTGCCTGATGACGACGAGGCTGCCAAGTGCGATCAACCTCCTCATCATCAAGTAGGGTCTCCGCCTCACTACTAGCCCCCTCGGCTGCGTCTGGGTCAGGAGACAGACCTGTCTCTAGACCGGCTACCGAGCCACTCTCCTCGCCACTACTTCTTCGCCTGGCTGCTGAAAAGGCGGATGTCTCCCCCCGTTCCTGACCGCCCTCTGTTAGCTCTTCCTCACTGTACAGTGGGGCTGAGCCCACAGCATGCGATACTTCGCTTGGTGAGGGAACACCAAAGGACAGGGGCAGGTAGAGGACACGTGATTTCAGTGGGCTTGGTCCCGGGCCATGCCAACTAACGGTTGTGTCTGACGTACCCACCGACCGTTGGCTGTAGGTGTCAGAGGTGACCTGGGAAGAGGAAGGCGACCGAGCCAACCAATCGACGACGGCAGGGTTGTCGGTGGAGACACGACCGCTGGATGACACCGGGAGCACTGGCCTCTGGCTGCGAATAGTGCTGCCTCGACCCCTTCCTCTGCTGCCACGTCTGCTCGCTCCTAAAACATTGCCTCCTCTGCCACTCCTCTGCATGTTGTCTGACATACTCTTTAATTAAACGATTATGTGTCCCTGAGTAACAATTCTGTGTCCCTGAGTAACAATTCTGTGTCTGTGCGAGTAACAATTCTGTGGCCCTAAGTAACAGTTCTGTGGCCCTCAGTAACAATTCTGTGTCCTTGATTAACGTTTCTGTGGCCCCAAGTAACAGTTCTGTGGCCCTCAGTAACAATTCTGTGTCTGTGCGAGTAACAATTCTGTGTCTGTGCGAGTAACAATTCTGTGGCCCTAAGTAAAGTTTCTGTGGCCCTAAGTAACAATTCTCTGGCACTCAGTAACAATTCTGTCTGTCCCTGAGTAACAATTCTCTGGCACTCAGTAACAATTCTGTCTGTCCCTGAGTAAAAATTCTGTGGCCCTAAGTAAAGTTTCTGGGGCCCTGAGTAACAATTATCTGGCACTCAGTAACAATTCTGTCTGTCCCTGAGTAACAATTCTCTGGCACTCAGTAACAATTCTGTCTGTCCCTGAGTAAAAATTCTCTGGCCCTAAGTAAAGTTTCTGTGGCCCTGAGTAACAATTCTCTGGCACTCCGTAACAATTCTGTCTGTCCCTGAGTAACAATTCTCTGGCACTCAGTAACAATTCTGTCTGTCCCTGAGTAAAAATTCTGTGGCCCTAATTAAAGTTTCTGTGGCCCTAAGTAACAATTCTCTGGCACTCAGTAACAATTCTGTCTGTCCCTGAGTAACAATTCTCTGGCACTCGGTAACAATTCTGTCTGTCCCTGAGTAACAATTCTCTGGCACTCAGTAACAATTCTGTCTGTCCCTGAGTAAAAATTCTGTGGCCCTAATTAAAGTTTCTGTGGCCCTAAGTAACAATTCTCTGGCACTCAGTAACAATTCTGTCTGTCCCTGAGTAACAATTCTCTGGCACTCCGTAACAATTCTGTCTGTCCCTGAGTAACAATTCTCTGGCACTCAGTAACAATTCTGTCTGTCCCTGAGTAAAAATTCTGTGGCCCTAAGTAAAGTTTCTGTGGCCCTGAGTAACAATTCTCTGGCACTCCGTAACAATTCTGTCTGTCCCTGAGTATGAATTCCGTGGCCCTAACTAGCGTTTCTTTGTCCCTAAGTAAAGTTTCTGTGGCCCTCAGTAACAGTTCTGTGTCTGTGCGAGTAACAATTCTGTGTCTGTGCGAGTAACAATTCTGTGGCCCTAAGTAAAGTTTCTGTGGCCCTGAGTAACAATTCTCTGGCACTCAGTAACAATTCTGTCTGTCCCTGAGTAAAAATTCTGTGGCCCTAAGTAAAGTTTCTGTGGCCCTGAGTAACAATTCTCTGGCACTCCGTAACAATTCTGTCTGTCCCTGAGTAACAATTCTCTGGCACTCAGTAACAATTCTGTCTGTCCCTGAGTAAAAATTCTGTGACCCTAAGTAAAGTTTCTGTGGCCCAGAGTAACAATTCTCTGGCACTCCGTAACAATTCTGTCTGTCCCTGAGTATGAATTCTGTGGCCCTAACTAGCGTTTCTTTGTCCCTAAGTAACAGTTCTGTGGCCCTGAGTAACAATTCTGTGTCTGTGCGAGTAACAATTCTGTGGCCCTAAGTAACAGTTCTGTGGCCCTCAGTAACAGTTCTGTGTCTGTGCGAGTAACAATTCTGTGTCTGTGCGAGTAACAATTCTGTGGCCCTAAGTAACAGTTCTGTGGCCTTCAGTAACAATTCTGTGTCTGTGCGAGTAACAATTCTGTGTCTGTGCGAGTAACAATTCTGTGGCCCTAAGTAAAGTTTCTGTGGCCCTAAGTAACAATTCTCTGGCACTCAGTAACAATTCTGTCTGTCCCTGAGTAACAATTCTCTGGCACTCAGTAACAATTCTGTCTGTCCCTGAGTAAAAATTCTGTGGCCCTAAGTAAAGTTTCTGGGGCCCTGAGTAACAATTCTCTGGCACTCAGTAACAATTCTGTCTGTCCCTGAGTAACAATTCTCTGGCACTCAGTAACAATTCTGTCTGTCCCTGAGTAAAAATTCTGTGGCCCTAAGTAAAGTTTCTGTGGCCCTAAGTAACAATTCTCTGGCACTCAGTAACAATTCTGTCTGTCCCTGAGTAACAATTCTCTGGCACTCAGTAACAATTCTGTCTGTCCCTGAGTAAAAATTCTGTGGCCCTAATTAAAGTTTCTGTGGCCCTAAGTAACAATTCTCTGGCACTCAGTAACAATTCTGTCTGTCCCTGAGTAACAATTCTCTGACACTCCGTAACAATTCTGTCTGTCCCTGAGTAACAATTCTCTGGCACTCAGTAACAATTCTGTCTGTCCCTGAGTAAAAATTCTGTGGCCCTAAGTAAAGTTTCTGTGGCCCTGAGTAACAATTCTCTGGCACTCCGTAACAATTCTGTCTGTCCCTGAGTATGAATTCCGTGGCCCTAACTAGCGTTTCTTTGTCCCTAAGTAAAGTTTCTGTGGCCCTCAGTAACAGTTCTGTGTCTGTGCGAGTAACAATTCTGTGTCTGTGCGAGTAACAATTCTGTGGCCCTAAGTAAAGTTTCTGTGGCCCTAAGTAACAATTCTCTGGCACTCCGTAACAATTCTGTCTGTCCCTGAGTAACAATTCTCTGGCACTCAGTAACAATTCTGTCTGTCCCTGAGTAAAAATTCTGTGGCCCTAAGTAAAGTTTCTGTGGCCCTGAGTAACAATTCTCTGGCACTCCGTAACAATTCTGTCTGTCCCTGAGTAACAATTCTCTGGCACTCAGTAACAATTCTGTCTGTCCCTGAGTAAAAATTCTGTGGCCCTAAGTAAAGTTTCTGTGGCCCAGAGTAACAATTCTCTGGCACTCCGTAACAATTCTGTCTGTCCCTGAGTATGAATTCTGTGGCCCTAACTAGCGTTTCTTTGTCCCTAAGTAACAGTTCTGTGGCCCTGAGTAACAATTCTGTGTCTGTGCGAGTAACAATTCTGTGGCCCTAAGTAACAGTTCTGTGGCCCTCAGTAACAGTTCTGTGTCTGTGCGAGTAACAATTCTGTGTCTGTGCGAGTAACAATTCTGTGGCCCTAAGTAACAGTTCTGTGGCCTTCAGTAACAATTCTGTGTCTGTGCGAGTAACAATTCTGTGTCTGTGCGAGTAACAATTCTGTGGCCCTAAGTAAAGTTTCTGTGGCCCTAAGTAACAATTCTCTGGCACTCAGTAACAATTCTGTCTGTCCCTGAGTAACAATTCTCTGGCACTCAGTAACAATTCTGTCTGTCCCTGAGTAAAAATTCTGTGGCCCTAAGTAAAGTTTCTGTGGCCCTAAGTAACAATTCTCTGGCACTCAGTAACAATTCTGTCTGTCCCTGAGTAACAATTCTCTGGCACTCAGTAACAATTCTGTCTGTCCCTGAGTAAAAATTCTGTGGCCCTAATTAAAGTTTCTGTGGCCCTAAGTAACAATTCTCTGGCACTCAGTAACAATTCTGTCTGTCCCTGAGTAACAATTCTCTGGCACTCAGTAACAATTCTGTCTGTCCCTGAGTAACAATTCTGTGGCCCTAATAACGTTTCTGTGGCCCTAAGTAACAATTCTCTGGCACTGAGTAACAATTCTGTCTGTCCCTGATTATGAATTCTGTGGCCCTAACTAGCGTTTCTTTGTCCCTAAATAACGATTCTGTGGCCCTCATTAACAAGTCTGTGTCCCTGAGTAATGGTTCTCTGTCCCTAAGTAACTTTTCTCTGTCCCCAATTATCGTTTCTGTGGCCCTAACTCTGTCCCTGTCCCTAGTACAGAGCGGTCTGCCTCTGTTCAATAACTGCAGGCAAATGAAGAATTCCAAAATGGCCGCTATTTATAGCTCGACCATTACACAGTGCTGGCTGGCTGGCTGCTGATTGGCTGATGCGATCACATGTAGTTGAGGAATGCATTATGGGTCAGCGCGCCTTGTCTGCGCGCCTTCCCAGACATCCCCGCTCCGTCGCCGCACATGTCAGCCGCCATTTTCTGAAAAATTTCGATTCGCGCGTCCGAATTAGGCTATTTTTCGGATTCGGCACGAATCGAAATTTTTCCGATATTCGACTCGAATTCCACTTCGGATACTTCGATTCGCTCATCTCTAGGAGTAACCTCAGATTGAACAAATACTCCTACATAAATTGGACCTGTTTATCCACAGCCATCTCTCCTCTACATCTTTTCAAAGTGTACAGTTTACATAACATTTCATTTTGGCAAAGGACAGGGATCTGATGTAATACACCGCAGAGCACAGAGCAGAGACTGGAGTGTAATCTGAGACCTGAGTGGAAGGAATGGACAAAACCCCTTTACACAATCTCATAAGGAAACATGCACAGCTGAGGATATCAATTACAAACTGTGTACTAGAGCTCCTCTTTTCCATCCCCCAGGAGTCTGTGGTGTTGGCATTACCTGTCAGAAATGACTCATGCAAACAGCACAAGGAAGAGGCAGCAGACAGAAATCACACTAAGTGCTTTGGATTGAGGCCAGCACACACAACAGGGGAATATGCTCTGTTCATTTTATATTACAGTGTTTTACAATCACTTTAACCCACGCATGCCTCATGTTTGAACACAAACAGAAACCTTTGACATTGGATTGTGAAGATTTACAAATGACACCATGAAACTACATGATCAATGCACATCTTCTGCAGGCATAATATGCAAGGTGAAGGAAAAAAGTTTATGATGCTGATTGTCAGGTCATAGTAACTAAACAAAAATCAACTAATCCCATAGCATGCAAGTGAGAAAGGGTTGCAAATAATTGTACAGCGATCTGACAGTAGCAACCTAATGTCTGGAAAGGGGCAAATTATCACAGAATGCATATTTATTGTTCAGTTTTATGACTTATATAAAGATATTTTGAAGCAGAAAATTGCAATATTGTAAGCTGGCAGTGAAAAAGGTTGCCTTTAGTCAGGGCTTTTTTTTAACAAGAATGTGGGGGAACGCAATTCCGGCACCTCCAGCACTAAACATATATAATGCCAAGGGGTGCTGGGGTGTGCTGGAGGGCATATCGATGTTGTATTCAGGGGGCTCTATTGTCGCTTGGGGAGAAGTAAATTGTTGATGGGAGAGATCTATTGTTGAGGCAGAAGTCCATTGTTGCTGGCTGCTGGAAAGTCTAGTAATGCTGGCTGCTGGGAGATCTGTTGTTGCTGGTGAAGGCTTATTGTTGCTGGGGTGTATGTATTGTTGCTGGGGTGTATTTCATTGTGGGAGGTCTTTTGTTGTTTGGGGATCTATAGTTGCTCAGAGAGATCTATTGTTGCACGGGGAGATCTATTGTTGCTGATGGGATCTATTGTTGCTGGCTTCAGTGGACCTATTTTACTGCCTTTCATTAGCAAATGCCATACAAACAACAAAGGGGCAGTACTAGGATGTGGGTAGGGGGTGGAACTAAGGGATGGCACTAAGAGGTGGGTAGGGAGTGAAGACAAGGGGTGACTCAAAGGTGGGAGTATCTGCACCTATTCTCTGAGAAAAAAAGCCCTGCTTTTAGTTATCCCTATAATAGCATGATCCATTGTAGAGCTACATAGCATTCTAGGTATTGATAGAAAAACACTGAATAATATCAGCAGGTGCCCTGCCGCGTTACACGTCACCTATGTCAGGTTAACCACTTGCCTACCAGGCACTTATACCCCCCTTATTTACCAGGCCAATTTTCAGCTTTCAGCTCTGCCGCATTTTGATTGACAATTGCGCAGTCATGCAACATTGTACCCATATGAAATTTTGATAATTTTTTTCTCACAAATAGATCTTTCTTTTGGTGGTATTTAATCGCCACTGGGCGCTTTACTTTTTGCACTATAAAAAAAAAAATGCAAAACATTTGAAAAAAAAAAAAGTTTCTTTGTTTCTATTATAAAATTTTTCAAACAGGTATTTTTTCTCCTTCACTGATGTGTGTTGATGAGGCAGCACTGATGGGCACTGATAGGCGGCACTGATGGGCACTGATAGGCAGCACTGAAGGGCACTGATAGGCAGTACTAATGAGGTGGCACGGATAGGCGGCACTGATAGACAGCACTAATGAGGTGTCACGGATAGGCGGCACTAATATGCAGCACTGATAGGCGGCACTGATAGGTGACACTGATGATGGGTACTGATAGACGGCACTGACTGGCATCACTGCTGGGCACTGACTGGCGGCACTGACTGGCACAGCCCCTGGGCACCGACTGGTGGCACTGACTGGCAGCACTGCTGGGCTGCACTGGTGGGTGGCACTGGTGGGCAGCACTGGTGGGTGGGCACAGGTGGGTGGCACTGGTGGGCCCAGGTGGGTGGGCACAGGTGGGTGGCACTGGTGGGCACAGGTGGGTGGCACTTCTGGGCACAGGTGTGTGACACTGCAGAGTGGCACAGGTGGGTGATCTGCCGGGCACAGGTGGGCGGAGCTAGTGGGCACACTGCTGGGCACAGGTGGGTGGAACTTGCGGGTGGCACTGCTGGGCACCGATCATCAGGGCACTGATCATCAGTGCCCTGATGATCGGTGCCGATCCCCGCTCTGACAACTGCCGGTTCTCGGCAGTACTTTCCTCACGATCTGACAGCGTGAGGAAAGTGCAGCCGAGAACCGGCACTTGCATTTCCCTCTGATCAGCGTGTCATTGGACACCGCTGATCACGTGGTAAAAGGCCGCTGTGATTGGCCTTTTACCACATCACGTGATCAGCTGTGTCCGTAGGACACAGCGATCATGGAGATCGCCGGGTGTGCGCCCCCTGGGGCGCACAGGAGAGCGCGTTCTGGGAGGACGTCATATGACGTCCACTCAGAACTGGCCGGCCCCAGTGCAGCCGTCATTCGGCTATCTGCGGTCGGCAGGTAGTTAATGAACTCCTCCTAAAGCAAAATATGATGATAAGAATGAGGATTTTGTTTCCAGTACAGATGTTAGAACTGTGCCATAAGAATTATATAAAGGATGCAGCTTGAACAGTACATTATTAATCATCCTGAAACTGATAATATGTCAGAATATGAAGAGCCTCTCTTATAGTCAGTGTGATCTGTATATAATGCTAGCCACACATGCATCAGTTTTGAATTGATTAATTTATAGATCAGATCAAGACGTGCAGTCATAATTTGCCATATGTGTTTCTTCTCTTTCTCAACTTGATCAAAAATGTGATTGAAAGTATAAAGAAACCATTTTATTTTGTATTATTACCTGCAATACTTTTCACTGAATCGATTTAGAGTTAACTGTACATGCCTCAAAATAGTAAAACGTTTCCATTCTCCCTTACTATAAAAACTGTACAGGGTGTGAGGGGTGCGGTGTCAGACCCCAGCCCTTCTCACAAAACTTGTGACCGAAGGACTAGCCAATCAAAAATTGCGCTGTCACGTGCGTAACAATGCCACGCCCAGCTGCACCATGCACAAAGATTTTCCAGCTAATGGACCACAATCTGTGTACCGGCAGCCTGGGAGCGATTGTTACTGGGTCAGGTTAATTACGCAATTAACCCTTCACACTGCCGCCACCTCCTTTTTGTACAGAAAAAGAAGAAATTCGGCAATATCAGCAATAACACTATGACGGTTGAATAATCGTTTGTATACCACTGTCACCGCAGACAGGTTATACAGAGATTTAAACACACAAAGTAGCGCTCTTCAGAGACAGGGGTTCTTAGTTTGCATTAAAGAAACAGTTTGCTTTAGAAACAGTTCAACACTTTCACAAAATAAGATTTATTACTAAAAGGTCAAAAGGGTGCAATACAAATATTTACAGAAAAAGATGTAGCCAATATATATGTATAAATATACAGAGAGCAATAACACAGAAAATAGATAACAGAAAGGAATTTAGATAGATAAAGTACTTGCCAAAAGCCTTGGTTTAAGCAGCTTTCAAGTTTCCTGAGCCAAAAGGGTGCTTTATCTCCCAAAGTTGGTTCCGATGTTACAAGGGAGAATCTTCAGCTTAGCTCAACTCAGCTCAGCTTACTGCTCCAAGCATAACAGCTTTTCTAGCAACTCAGCAGGGTGTCTCCTTGAAACAGAGAACCAATCACCTCATTTGGGGAGGGAGGTGTAGGTGGAGACCCCAGCTAGGACCAAAATCCCTCCCAAGTTGATATCAGGGCAATAACTTTCCCTGGATACATATAACATTCTATCCACGAGTAGATTAATACGCAGAATCATCTGCTGAATGTCTAGATATGAAATCTGACATACCTGTTGGAATGGTTGAGGAGATATCATTTTCTGCTCTCCTGGTGCTGTCAGCCAGGGGGGTGTAACCTATCAGGCGACTTGTATTAAAGTGAGCGGTCTGAATATATGCCTGGTTTTTATGTAAGTCTCTCATATTCCAAGATATGTAATCATAGGGGAAAGTGGGTCTTGAATGTGATGTCTGCTTTATGGCTTATCTGGAATGTCTTTGAACTCAGTGAAGGACTTGGTTTATGGCTTTACGATCCTTCTCCAGCAAGAGTCTCGCAGACATAGGGGTGCCTGGCTAATTGGGGTTTATAGCCATGAGCTCCCCCACTGGGCCTTGATGCCTTTTTGAACTCAGCAACCAGGGACCACGTGTCACTCAACAGAGAGGGAGAGGGGATGAGGGAAGCTGATTTGGGAGTAGAAAATGATAGAAGATGATTTGCCAAAATGAAGGTTTGCATCCATCTCTGCGTGCACGATTGCTACACAGGGCTGTGCTGAATTGTGGTATCCATACCTTTACAGCTTGTTAACAAACATAATAAATGAGGTTCAGTCCTTTGTCCCATCACCGAGTCCCACTGAGGGGCAGTCCCACTCTGGAGTACGATCACATCATGTCATCTATGGTATCACTCCCACTACCTAAAACTCTGCCTCCTCCTCTCTACTTCTTCTTTCTGTAGGGGTCCCTCAAGGTTCCATCCGTGGACCCCTACTCTTCTTCATCTACACCTCCTCCCTTGGTCACGTGATAAACTCCCATGGCTTTAAGTACCATCTCTATGCTGATGACACACAAATCTATCTTTCTACCCCTCACCTCACGCATTACTAACCTACTAAGCGATATATCGGCATGGATGTCACTCCACTTCCTCAAAAACTGAGCTTTAGTATTCCCCCCAGCCCGTGCCCTCTCCCCTGACTTCTCCATCAAGATCAATAACACAACCATCAGTTCCTTCCCTCATGCCAGGGTGCTAGGTGTAATCCTAGACTCCCATCTGTCCTTTCAGCCCCAAATCCAATCGCTGTACAAATCTTGTAGACTTCACCTTTGCAACATCTCCAAGATACGGCCGTTCTTAACCTCAGAAACCACTAAGCAACTTATTCACTCCCTGGTTATCTCTCGCCTTGACTATTGTACCTCCCTCCTCATTGGCCTACCTCATCGCAGGCTATCCCCTCTTCAGTCTATCATGAATGCTGCTGCAAGACTCATCCATCTTACTAACCGTTCTGTATCAGCCACCCCTCTCTGCCAATCCCTCCACTGGCTTCCCATTGCCCAACAGATAAAATTCAAAACATTAACACTAACATATAAAGCCATTTATAACTCTGCCCCAAATTACATCACTGATCTTGTCTCCAAATATCACCCAAACCGTACTCTCCGCTCCTCGCACATCCTGCTCTCTAGCTCCCTTGTCTACTCCTCCCATGCTCATCTCCAGGACTTCTCCAGAGCTTCCCCCATCCTCTGGAACTCTCTAACTCAATTTATCAGACTATCGCCTACTCTGCTCACTTTTAGGCAATCTCTGAAAACCTATCTCTTCAGGGAAGCCTATCCTGCCATCAGCTAACAATGGAATCTTCTACTCTTCCTACCAGTCCATCCCCACAGTTACTACCTTTTGTACCACTAGCCCCTCCCTCTTAGATTGTAAGCTCCAAGGAACAGGGTCCTCCTATCCCTCTTGTATTGAACTGTATTGTTGCTGTATTGTCTCCCGTTATATTGTAAAGTGCTGAGCAAACTGTTTTATATTAGGTAGTTTTGGCCATGTTTTTTACACCTGTTGATGTTTTTTACATTTGTTGTTGTTTTATTATATTTCCATCTTCACACTTGGGGATGGGGTAAATTTCATCTTAACACTTCATTCTATTCAATACATTTATGTATATATTTATTGTTTATTTATATATGTATGCACTGAGTAGTGCAGCACCGATCCACTATTCAAGTATCTGATAAAACTTTTCCGTTATATATAGCAATCTTCCGAAAAAACTGCAACATTTTTTTAATCCACCCAGACCAACGCATAAACAAAACAATTGCTGAAGATATTAAACAAATTCCAAAGATGAATAAGTTCAGCATAACGAATATGATTCTTCAATGAGCAAATAGATCCGAAATTGAAACGAAACGAAAATGTCCGGCGTGCACATATCATATGCCGCGATAAATTTGGGTTCCTACACTATTTTCAATTAAATACTTTAAATGATTTACATATATAAAATACATTTAATGTATACATGTAATGAATATTTAATGAATACATAATTGTTTTCAATGACACCGAAGTTCAGCTTTAAACAGTTTTAGATAGGTACAATACATAATAAATAATGAACATTTGGGACAAATATTCTATAGAGATAGTGAGATATAATTTAAAAGAAAAATAAGGGCGCGTTTGACTTGGTCTGTTTCCTGCTCAGTTCACAATTCTCCCATTCACTGGTATATACAAAATGCTTTGTGCGGCTGTTTGCTGTGTAAAAGTTCTATCCCACCCAACCGGTTTTCATCAAGCTATCAAGTGCCTCATTGAGAACAACTGGCACTGGCAGAGTGTTAATCCTGAGAAATTCTGGCAGAGACGGATGTATCCAGTGTGTTTGCTTTAGGCTTGGAACAAAATATATTCTCTGCACTCAAGTCAAGCAACACTGCTCTTTAGAAGCTGTCAAAAAATCTAAGCATAAAATGCAAAACAATAATAGGTTTAATTACTATGTGTTTGTCTCCAAACAAATCTTTTTAAACCAGTCAAGGCACAAGTATCATAACTATGAGCTTAATCATTCTCTGTACATTGTCTTAGTGATTTATAATTGTTTTTTTACTTAATATAGGACAAACTAGTGCAGTCTTCTGACGTATATGTGTGACAGTGGTTGCCAGTCTTTAACAGCTAAGACATGTATAAATGTAAGGGAATATATAGCTCATGTGATCACTCAATAACTGTAAATTGGAATACGTCTTTAAAGATATTTGATCAACTGACAACCAGCCCTAGCTGTACTCCTCAAGCTATCCAAAGATAAGCTTTTAATTTCATTCACACTTTGCCATTCTCATGAAATGCATTAAATTGATTTAAAGTGCATTGCATTAAAGAGTAAGTTATTTTTTTTCATAAAAAGGTGCAGTAACACCATACACCCTTCCCGCCATCCCCTAGGTCCTCACTGTACATACCTCTGTGGGTGATGAGCTGTCAATGCCCACACAGCTGGTGCAGTGGTTGGGGGTTTTGAAATGCCCACTCTTCTCTATATTTTCTCTGCAGGGCTTCTGGGATAGATTTAAGCAATTCTGATTTGTCGTCGCCAACATACAATATCACATTGATATTGATCCATTCTGTAAGCCCTGCAGAGAGAAGCGGGAGAAAATCAGAGCTTTCTTCGAACCACTGCACCAGCTGTGCATGGGCACTAACTGCTCATCACCCATATAGGTATGTAAAGCATGGACCAGGGCAGTGGGGAGGGTGTAGGGTGTCAGTTCCCCTTTTCATTTTTTCTGAACTAACCCTTTAAGGCAGCCCATTGCATTAGAATGGACAAAAAAAGGAAATGTAGCCTTTTTCCTAATTCAGCAGTGCACCACAATGCAAAGTATTAGTCTGTTGGAGGTTCAGAGGTCTGCTGGGTTAATGACTTGGGGAGCCATCTAAAATGAATGGCACTGCAATGCATTAACACAATAATAAGCGATGCAGTAGTGTTTACATGCATGTTACTGCAGTGCATGTCAACTGTAAAGTGCAATGAACTCTATGGGCTAGTTCACATGGATGTAAAAAGAAGCCAGTTGGCGAATATTTTCCTTTGAAAGGGTGTACTAAGCCGAACAGCTCTGTACAGACTTATATTCGTTGGTTTATGTTGTTTAGTGTTGAACCACTCTTTAGCTTAGGTAACTCTATCCCATTCACAAGTTTCCTCCAGCTAACCCACTCCCACTCCACTATGCAGGGAAATCACTGACAGCATCCACCAAATAAAATGTGCAAAGCATAGGAACTAGAGTCCAGTAGCCTTAGGCAATACATGAGGCAATCACTATGTGCACCTTCAATTGTTCCAGACATACACTAAATTGCCAAAAGTATTGGGACACCTGCCTTTACACGCACATTAATTTTATTATTATATTGGCATCCCAGTTTTATTCCGTAGGGTTCAATATTGAGTTGGCCCACCCTTTGCAGCTATAACAGCTTCAACTCTTTTGGGAAGGCTGTCCACAAGGTTTAGGAGTGTGTCTATGGGAATGTTTGACCATTCTTCCAGAAGCACATTTGTGAGGTCAGGCACTGATGTTGGATGAGAAGGCCTGGCTCGCAGTCTCCACTCTAATTCATCCAAAAGGTGTTCTATTGGGTGGAGGTCAGGACTCTGTGCAGGACAGTCAAGTTCCTCCACCCGTAACTTGCTCATCTATGTCTTTATGGACCTTGCTTTGTGCACTGGTGCTCAGTCATGGTAGAACAGGAGGGGCCATCCCCAAACTGTTCCCACAAAGTTGGGAGCATGAAATTGCCAAAATGTCTTGGCAAGCTGATGCCTTAAGAGTTCCCTTCATTGGAACTAAAGAACCAAGCAAAATCCCTGAAAAACAACCCCACACCATAATCCCCTTGGCACAATGCAGCCAGGCAAGTACTGTTCTCCTGGCAACCACTAAACCCAGACACTTCCATCGGGTGTGCTTTACACCACTGCATCCGACGCTTTGCATTGCACTTGGTGATGTAAAGCTTAGATGCAGCTGCTCAGCCATAGAAACCCATTCTATGAAGCTCTCTATGCACTGTTGTTGTGCTAGTCTGAAGGCCACAAGAAGTTTGGTCTTTAGTCTCTGCAGACAGTTGGTGACTTCTGCGCATTGTGTGCTTCAGCATGCGCTGACCCTGCTTTGTCATTTTACGTGGTCTACCACTACGTGGCTGAGTTGCTGTTGTTCCCAGTTGCTTCCACTTTGTTCTAATACCACTAACAGTTGACTGGAATATTTAGTAGCAAGGAAATTTCACGGATGGACTTATTGCACAGGTAGCAACCTATCACGGTACCATGTTTGAATTCACTGAGCTCCTGAGAGTGACCCATTTTTTCACAAAGGTTTTTAGAAGTAGTCTGCATACCTAGTTGTTTGCTTTTATACACCTGTGCCCATGGAGGTGATTGGAGCACCTGAATCCAATGATTTGGAGGGGTGTTCCAATACTTTTGGCAATATAGTGTACATGTACATTGGTACATATTGCTCATCTGCTGTTCTTACTGCATTGAGTGAAAAAAAATGAATGTTTTTACACTAGTTTATTTGAAATGAAAATCAGAAGAAAAGTTTTGGGTTTGGTCTCACAGAAAAATAACAGATCCACTGTCAGGATCACCAAGTAAAAAACTTATGTTATGGCGGAGACTCAGAAAAACATAAACCGCTGTGTTAGTGCCATTGACAGACGGCATTATATAGGTCATCTTTGATTTTGCCCATAGTTACAATTCAACCAGCCACCACAAATAGCTATGTAGACATTATGCTGGTTGTGGTTACATTTATAAAACAAAACAGGCATTTAAACAAGCTAATTGTGCGTAGTATGGAATAATTAGACTGTGTTCCAGCTACCTTTTAGAGATTGTTCCTCTAAACCAATTTCATTCATCTCTTTTTTAGATGACTATAAACACCGAAACACCAAAGGCTTACTGAGATGAATTCGTTCTAAAAGTCACACTCTAACCTTCCTAATACATCTCTGTTTTCCACTATATTCTATACATTGCAAGCTCCGGTGGGCAGTAAAGGCTGTAGAAGTTTGTTATTGAATTGTAACTTGTGTGATATAGTATACACTTTCCTTTTGTTTAAAGTTTAACCCCTTCAGTATTTGGTTACATAGCTAGTGTGGTTGAAAAAAGAAATATCCATTGAGTTCAACTCACAGAGAAAAGAACCCACAAATAGAACACCTCCATATATACAATCCTTTACCCACAGTTGATCCAGAGGAAGGCAAAAAAAAGAAGACATTTTACATTTCAGTGCTTAAGAATATTAGAATCCCTGTGCTAGATAAACTCCCCTAGCAGCTGGACCCCCCACCGGTGCTCAGTAAATACAACTATATATGTGAACAGTACTATGTCAATAATGAGTAGATAGATAGAAGATATATGCTGTAATATTGAATGAAATATCAAAATTGGTTTTCACTATAGGGAGTGAAAACAAAAAATCCAAAAAACATCCATATCACGCTTCAAAAATCCATTTTAGATTTCTCATACAGTGAAATCGTTTATTAAAATATGAATTAAATTAAATTTCCAAATTTCCATGACCCCTTATTGCTAAGTGAGTCATGAAATTTTTTATGGCTGAGAGGACATCCAAGGTCCACCTTCCACCAGGACTCCCACCACACAATAAAACTCTTCAAATTAGCAATAGCCTGAATTTTTAAAAGAATGAAAATTATTCTTCTAATTCCTGCTTGGGTCCTTCTGTTGGGTGTCCAAGTTCCTGCAAGAAGTGTATAGTTCCTATTGGATGTCCAGCAGTGAGTTCCAATCAGGAAGAGGACATTGTCATCACAGGGGGATAGTTGGGGATTGGTGATCTGGGGATCAACTTGCACTGCTGGATTCAGGGTCCTCTGTACCCAAAAGTGGTTATGGTAGGGACTTGTAGGGGCAAACTAGGTGAGTATATCTGGTTTTACAAAGTAAGGGTGAAACCATGCATAGAAGGATGGGTTGGGGGGGAGGGGGATGGGGAAAAAACAGTGTTAGCCCACTTTAGGGCTTTACAATATTTTTTAAAATACTCAAAGAGACAAACATTCTATCTACAAATCAATGTGATTTTTCAATACCATAATGTGTCAGTGATTTATGAAATAAGAACAACATATTGGACACATTACAAATTTTGGATGCGGATTCCATAACAGCACAGAGATATAAATCTGCGTAACCACAGTATTCACAGTAATTTGTTTTTAGTGTTTACCAATACAACAAGCTGCAACATTTTAAACGCTGGCAAGTCCATTATATTTGAGTGAAAGTGGTAATGAGGTGGACTATTGCCTTCCATTCACCTTTGTCTTTCATAAACAGTAATGTACAATTAACTGAGGGATAGGGAGCCATTCGGCCAAAACGGTGCAGTGAAATACTGGGAATTCATTCTGACACGCTTTTGCTAATGTTTTTGTTTGTTGTGCAACTAAGTTTGGCAAAGGCTTTGCACCATGTGCCTTCTCTGTTGACTTAGAAAAAGCTATTACTAAATGTCCAATTATGAATAAAAGTACACAGATACCCATTAAAACACTTTATGAGGGGACTTTCCACTCAAAATAAAAAGTAGACAATTGTTAGTTCATACCACCATTTAATGGCATACAATCTCCTGGACTTACCAATATTATGATAGAAGGAAGTGGATGTGTGTCACATGTTTCTGTTTCAATAAATGAATTGAATTTTTAAGCAGGAATACAATTGCAATATAATATGACATAGCAGTAAAAGTACAGAGACCATCATATGTTGGCACAACACTTGACTATGTTCACATGTGTAACCAACAGTATATCTATACAATGTATGTTTACCACTGCTCAAGGTAGAGAGACTGCCAATCTCCAAGCACAATTCCTCCTGTTGGTGCTAGCCCAGCTCATGTGTTGCATAGATGAGAACAAAGGACGTCTGACCGGCTGCACTCCAAACAATCCACTTTATTGAACCAAGATAAAACCAATACAGACAGTGAAAATATAGTGGGGGACTGGCAGGTAAAGACAGCGCTTATTCATTACCCAGTGGACCCATGTACAAAGTGTTGGTTTCAAAAAGCTGGTAAAAAATGGCTTTAGATTGCTGTGCAATCCTTTGGATTTTTTATTTGCGTACACATATTCCTAATGGTTTGAATTTTTATGAGTAACTTCCTTGCCCAGCTATGGCCCCTCCCTCTCTGATGAGATTATGTTTTACCAGTTTTTTGAATATATGTGTTTATTTGACTACATGCATTTATTTGGTGCTGATCTTTTTTGATTATTTTCTGTGTCTCTGCCCGTTCCATCACATTATTAGCCTTTTTGGTCTTTATTATATCTGAGATGGAGAGGATAGGACAGAGTTTTTGGTATTGATTTGAGACATATCTATTTTTATAATTTGTATATCTTCTTATTTGGGATGGATCCAATTTATACTTTTATACACATTTATACTTAATGTGGTGCTTTCTTCATGGCATGTTATTTTTTGTTTCTTCTTCCTATACATTCTTCACAGCTTTATTTTATGGCAATTGGCAATTCTTGCACATTCTTGCACATATCCTGTGGTTGGTACATTGGACTTTATGTGTTGCACTTTGGGGATGTTAAAATTGTTAGTCGCAGAACTGTCTTTACCTTTAAATCGGTTTGGTGTAGCAGGAGGTGGACCCAGTGTTGATTAGGAAGAACAGCTGTTGCTGCTGCTTAAAACCAATACTTTGTACATGGGTTCACTGGGTAATGAATAAGCACTGTCTTTCGCGGGAAACGCATTTACCTGCCAGTCCCCCACTGTATTTCCACTGTCTGTATTGGTTTTATCTTGGTTCAATAAAGTGGATTGTTTGGAGTGCAGCTGATCGGACGTCCTTTATTCTCATATATCTATACAATAATGTACAATCTTTTTTTAATCTCTCCACTAAATAAATTAATTTCCATATCTATCCATGTCATGTATTTTATATCACCAGACTGTGTACTTAGAGCAGAGGTCTCCAAACCTTCTAAACAAAGGGCCAGTTTACTATACTTCAGACTTTAGTAGGGCCAGACTGGCCATTGGGAGTAGAAAAGGTCCTGATGTCAGCGAGAGGAATGGCGCCCCATCAGTGGTGTCATTGGGAGGAATTCTGTCCCACCATTGGTGTAATTGGGCCCCATTGTTGGTGTCATTGGGAGGAATTGTGCCCCTTCATTGGTGTCAGTGGAGGGAATTATGCCCCATTGTTTGTATCAGTGGATGAAATAGTACCCCAAGGGCCAGATAAAAGCAAGGAAAAGGCCAAATCGGGCCCTCGAGCTGCAGTTTGGAGACCACTGACCTAGAGCATAACAAAAGGGTATGCAGGCAATGGCTGTATCCACACATGTAAAGAGGATTATATGCAAAATGACACAAAGAGAGAAAAGTAGTAGGCTAGCATGAAGAAATCAAGGACGATAAATTAAGAACAGAAAGCAATAAAGGGTAAAAGGATAGTGACCAAAGTAAGAATATAGACACCTTACAAGGCTTCTATATAGACCTGGTGTAATATATAGGAGGCCAGTGAGTGTACCCTACCCCCCCATCCCCACCATGCATCAGAGATGTCCAACGCTATTGATATCCATCTCTGGATAGACTTGAAGTATCTAGGACTACAAAATTTGCAGAATTTATGTTTATTGTCCTAAATGCTCATCAGATGTTCATGAATCATGATATTATCTACCTATTGTTGGCCTTTTGGAAATGGTATAAGCTGCTGTCCCCAGCTCTTAGCTATGGTGGTGTATTAAATATTGTTCCAATTTGATTAAAAGGCTTATTATTAAAGTACAGTATAGGAGAGCCTGCCAAGGATTTTAGGACTATCTATGTGAAACAGAAAATGTAATACATGGAAACTTTTCTCCAGAATGACATTGCAATAGGGCAAGTTCACCATGGAGGAGGCATCACTAAATGGCGGACCATGGTCCAGATCTTGACCAAGTCACTGTCCCATTCAGGCCCATTTAGGTGCCAGTTCTGTCCCCCAGCTTCTGCCACTGTCATTATCACAGTACGTAGGACAATGCAGAGAGTGGGAGGCAGGACAAAGTGGAGAGCAGGAGGCAGGCCGGTGTGAAAAGCAGGAGGCAGGGGAGAGCAGAGAGCAGGTGGCACAGTAGCACTGGCTGGAGGGCGGAAGTGGGAGCTGCCTGAGTTAACTTTCCAAATTAACCAGCAGGTGATTGGTTGTTAGGACGCAGAGACATACTTGCAACCAATCACCAGCTTGTTGATATGCAAAGTTTCAGCAGTTCTCACTCTCTCCCTCCATCCAGTACTGTTGTGCCTCTCATTCTCCGCTCTTTCCTGCCTTCTGGGTTCCACTCTGTCCTGCCTCCTACTCTCCACTCTGTGTAGGGGGGCAGCTCTAGAGAATGGGGGATTCGGGGGATGCTTGATGGAAACTAGGAGCGCGCTATTGTTGAAGGATTTAAAGGGGCACAGAACACTACTGTATGTGGGGGGGGGGGTTATGTGAAGAGGGCAGAAAGCACAGTGGAGGGGGTTGATGGAAAGGAGCAGAGAGCTCTACTGTCTATTGTGTGGGGGGGAGGGTGATGTAAAGGGCCAAAAGAACTACTGTGTGTTTGTGTGTGTGTGAGGGGGAGGGGGTGATGCAAAAGGGCAGAGAGTACTACTGTGCAGGGGTGGAAGTTGATGTATTGGGGGCAGTGCTGTGGGGGGAGTGATCTGAATGTAACAGAGGAAATTAATTGGGGGGGGGGGGGTGATGTGAAGGAGGGGAGAGGAAGAAACTACTGTGGGGGGTGATGTGAGGGGGCAGAGGATACTACTGTGGGGGAGGTAATGTGAAGGGGGCAGAGGACACTACTGTGGGGGGATGATGTGAAGGGGGGCAGAGGAAAAAACTACTGTGGGGGGTGATGTAAGAGGGCAGAGGATACTACTGTGGGGGGAGATGATGTGAAGGGGGCAGAGAACACTACTGTGGGGGGATGATATGAAGGAGGCATACAAGGACACTACTGTGAGGGGTGATGCAAAGAATGGCGGACGACACTTATGTGGGGAGAAGGTGCTGATGTAAAGGGGGGTTGAGGACACCAATGTGAATGAAGGGGGGGTATGACAAAAAGGGGGCTGAGGATACTGCTGTGAAGTGTGAGACTGTGATGTAAAGTGAGGGATTGTGATATCCAGGGTTGACTGAGGACACTGAAGGAAGAATGGGATTGTGCTAAAAGAGGAGAGAGCGCTGTGATGTGAAGGATCTGAGTCACTGGACAAACATAGGATTCGGACCTCTGCTTGCAGAAAATGTTACTGATCGGACCTCCATGAATTTTAATTCAATACCCCTGCTATAGATTTACATGTGAAATTTGAACAATCTATGTAAGTTAATAAAAAATCAATGTCCCATTTTGCATTACTTTTAGTAGAGCCCTCATAAATTGTGAGCCATGTTTTCCCTAAACTGCCCCTGAAATGGCTACAGTTTCATTGGTTGTGGAGTACAGTAGCTTTCAGAGTTAGTGATGTTTTGAAATTTGATTTTTTGCATCAGTTAATGAATTGATTGATGAAAGTGATTGTAAAGTGTTTTTTTTTAACTACTTCCCACCTGGCCTATTGTATAATGACGGCCGACCAGAAACCCTATTATCCCGGGAGAACATCATATAACGTCCTCCCAGGATCACACCTCGTGTCCACAGGACATGGCCAATGACAGATCACTACACTGGCCCCCTGCCAGTGTCATGTGATCGCTTTTTACCAATCACCACATGACAGTTGTTAACAATTGATCAAATAGAATAAAGTGCAACAGCTCCAACCAATATTTGCTTCTCCCTCCTGGGGTGTGACGTTTGGAGGGGGTGGGGCCGGTCAGTCTGGAGAGCAGAGAGGAGAGATCGGAGCAGTGTGCAGGAGATCGGGGAGCCGGAGCTGGATGATCGGTGGTGAAAAGCTGAACCAACCCCTGAGGAACACACGCTGACTTCTGGCCTGTGGCTCTCTTATTATGGAGGGAGCCCAGGCTTTTTGAAGGTGCTCGATTCTTCCTGGCTTTCTGTGGGTTGCTGACTGATGTGCTGGATTAATCCCTCCATTGGCTGATGTACACCTCTGGGATCTCTGTCCTGCTGTCCTGGGAACATGACATCTAGTGGCGAGATATAAGATGACATCATCCTCTTCAGTGGCTTCATTTTCAGAGTACCAGAAGTAGGTCTTAATTACTCCATGCTCCATGTGCTGAGACATCTGGTTAGTGCAAGCTATTCTCAGTTCTTTACCACAAGAGTCACAAACTTTCTCCTGGTTTCTCAACCCTGGATGCACCACAGAAGTCACTAGTTTAATATGTTTAATGCTTTATTTTAATCATGAATTTTTGTTTAATTTATGCGATCAGGATATTATCTAGCATATGAGCGCTGCATACTTTTATGGTCAAGTTGTTAACAATTAATGGCTTCTTTACATGCCTTTCACTGCTTACAACTGTGCTGCGAGCAATGATACTCACAGTGATCATATGTACAGACTGGGCCACTCACCGCCCATCTGTAGCATGTGATCAGCTATGGTCAATCACAGCTGATCACAACAAAAACTACTGAATGAATCAGTTTCATTCAGTAAAAAAGCTTGCTTATATCATTTTAATTTGTTGGTATAAGCAATCATATGTAAAAAAATAAAATAAATAAAATCCTGATCACTTGCCCAGAGTAGTACAATGTTACTATGGTAACATTGCATTGCTCTGGTTAAAGGAGTAGAAAAAAAGTAAACAAAATAAAAACACAAATTAATAAAAAGTTAAAAAAAAAAAAAAATAAAATTAAAAAAGTAAATTTTTTATTTTTTTTTAACATACTATCACCAGTCAGTGTCCCTGATCACTGCCATGCCAGTTATATGATGATGCTGTACTGCATTGGTAACAGTATGTAACACTGAAATTTTCTTTTCATTTCTTAATTTTCCACAAAATTAGGGCAAAAATTACAAAAAACTCTCCAGGCCACTTACTAAATACCTTAGACTACAAAGGAAACAGAGCAGAGCGCCAGATTAGTGCATGGTTAAAAACAACAATGCCATATGTCACTGACATCTGAAAGACCTGTAGATTGCGCCAGGTGTCAGAGTGGTGGTGCGATATACAGCTCACCGCAATCTGGATGGACTGCTAGGGCTGCAGGGCACAAGCTGCAAGATGGTAAATCGGCAGGTTTCGGCTTGTGCCCTGCAGCCCTATTAGTCCATCCAGATTGCAGAGAGCTATACATCCAACCACCACTTTGACACCTGGAGCATTCGACAGGTCTTGAAGATTTAAGTGAGAAATGGCATTAAAGTGTTGTTTTTAACCATACACTAATCTGGTGCCCTGCTCTGTTTCCTTTGTATGCTCGTGAGGGATTACCCAGATCCACTGGCTAGGAGCTGCCGGACAGAGTGTGTTTCTCTCATCAAGCTTTCCAGCCATCCATCCACCTGCTTTGTGAACTCTATGGATTATTCACTGTGGACTTGAGTGATGATTGTGCTTGTTTAATCACAAGTTGAACTAAATACCTTAGACTGTCTACTTTCCGAAAAGCGGTCCTTTTGGAGGGTAATTGTACTGTCCTGGAGTTTTTGGGTCTCAATAAATTATATCAGCTTGACAGTACATCAGGATTTAGCAATTTTTAGATATACTGTACATTGACCTACGAGTGAATTAATGTACGAGTTTTCCAAGATATGAGTTGTCACTCGGTAGATTTTTCACTTTGTTACGCAAGCAAAAAATTGAGGTACAAGCTCGAGACGCCGCTGCTAGTTGGCGTAGTAAGCAGTGATGCTACAGCATCCCCCCAGCCTCCAACACGCTCTCTCGTTCTCTTCACGTGTTCATCTCGTAGAGTAAACACTGTGATTCGTTGTGCTCGCGGTTTCTTGCTTTTTTGCTTCGTGATTTGTGCAAATTCCTTTTTCTAACTTTCTTGTAACACTGTCTCCCAAGAAAGTAAGTGCTAGTGACAATACTGAGCAATTAAGTTCAGGGATACATAGTGTACAGTAGTGATAGCAAAAACGAGTCTTCCATCCTCCTCCATCTATCTCCTCTACCCTCCACCTCCGCCAGTGTCTTCGTTAGCTCAAGCCGTCTCATCTCCAAGGTAAGTACACTGTATAAAACCTTATTATATCTTTACATACTCTTTCTATTATGTTTTTATACAATATTTGTTATTTAGAAATGTATTTTCCTTATTTTATAACATGAAACATAAAATTTTGGGGTGGCATTTTGAGGGTTGGAACGGATTAAGGGCATTTTAAGTATTTTCAATGGGGAAAATTGATTTGATGTGCCAGCAAATTGAGTTGCGAGCTTGGTCACGGAATGAATTACACTCGTAGGTCAAGGTACCACTGTATATCATAGTTTGTGGACTCTATAACTTTCCTACAGACTAAATAATAAACACTGATTTGGTTTATTTTCACCAAAGACATGTAGCAGAATACATTTTGGCCTAAATTTGTGTGGAAATAATATTTATTTGCAAAATGTTATAACAGAAACGGTGAAAGACGATTTTTTTCAAAATGTTTATAGTGAAATATAAAATCCAGTGCTGATTAAACACCACCAAAATAAATCTCTGTTTGTGTGAAAAAAGTGATAAAAAATTCATATGGGTACAGTGTTGCATGACTGCGCAATTGTCATTTAAAGTGCAACAGCGCTGAAAGGTGAAAATTGGTCTGGGCAGGAAGGGGGTAAAAGTGCCCAGTAGGCAAGTGGTTAAATAGTGGCACACCTGTGGGCTCAATCCCAAGCCGCACTTCCTGCATCCATACACCCACAGACACAGACAGCACGGCTCGGCCCTGCCCTAATTCCTTCGTCACAGGATTTGACTGACAACAGCATGAGCCAATGACAAGAAAGCCTGTCACAGTGGGTTGAGCCACTACAGATGAGTGAGAACTCAGGTAAGTTTAAGGAGGGGGGGTTGAAGAGGCAAGAGACAGGTGGTCTTTGTAATGGTCATTGGCAGTGATATTCAAGGAGAGAAAAGATATCTTCATTCTTAGTACTGTACATATGGAAAACTCCATATCTGGTCAGGTGCTAAAACTTTACCTGAGCAAAATCTTACTGAGATGGGTATGTTACCCATATACAGTATGCTGTACCAAGAAAAGATGTATGGGCATCTCAGGTTTGTCTACTTTTCTGAAACTTTTCCAAAAAATTAGAAGAGGCCTGAAGTCCTACTAATTCATGACTCCTACAACCTATAATACATAATAATAAATATTCAGAAATAGCTGAGTGTAATTTTTACAGAATGAAACATTTCCATCAAAATCAACAATCCAACCACCAGTCCTTCCCCCGGGTGCTAAGGTGCTAGGTGTAATCATGGACTGGATCTCTCCATTTGCCTTGGCATGCAATCACTTTCCACATTTGGTATGCATGGGGTGGAAAGTCTACAGTTGGTTATTATCTGTGTCAAATCAGGCTTCAGTTGCCTGCCTACCACTATACAAACAAACATAAGCAAAGCAAAGGTCTCTTTCATTGTGGTCACCCATAGCATAAACACTTAGAGTGAACGTAAACCCTCATCTAGTAAAATAGCCCATTCATTTTAAAATAAAAATGACAGGCAAAACATTTGTGTATAGATATAAATAAAACATTATAACACCTTTTGTTGCAGTCTCACTAAGTTGGAGGAATACTGTTTTTATCAAGGAGCTCTTCTTAATACACTTTCGAAGGTCTACTACTTACGTGTAGCACCCGCAGATGATCACGGACAGCCCTTCTTTGAAAAATGGGAATCAGACCTGGGTACAATATTTACTGTGGCTCTGCCGAATAATATTATTAGATTCGCCTTGAAATCCTCGATTTGTACGGGAGTCCGGGAAATCAACTTCAAAATTCTGACCCATTGGTACCACACACCATCACCCCTACATAATTTCTTTCTAAATACTTCTGATTGGTGTTGGCGATGCCAGGTAGAAAAGGGGATGATGCTACATATTTTCTAGTTCTGCCTTAGACTCCACCATTACTGGGAAGAGGTTCAGAAAATTGTCCAATAGTTTACTGATTATAATGTCCAGGAAGACCTGGCTTAAGACTTTCTCCTTCATGTCTCCAAAAAACCCCCCTGCTAAAATCTATGAGAGATGTGTACTTCGCCATCTCCTTAATGCTGCCAAATCATGTATCCCTCTTACCTGGAAAAACTCCCAGCCGTTGACAATTGGTCTCTGGCTTAATTAGGTTGAGGAGCTGAATCGTATTGAAGATCTGATTCTTTCCTCGCAGCATAATCGAGAGGTTACACCAAGACCTGGACATTGTGAAACATGTTTGTCTACTCTTTTTTGATACAGGCTCCACTGGTTGAAGGTGCTGGTGGTGCTCTCCCTCCAAATATCCCAACACCCCCCCCCCCCTTTATTTTATTTTTTGCCTTCTTCTCTCTCTCTTCCTGTCCCTTTCCCTTTTATATTTACTCTTTAACTCCTTTAACTCTCCTCTGTGCTTTACATACACACCGTTTATGCTACTATGTGCTTCATATTGCCTTTATTGACTTGAATCCATCCTTGGTTTTTATCTGTTTTTTCTATTATTGCAGATGGTCTGCCAATCCGACATGTGTTTTGGATTTCATGCTGCTATGTTGTACTATAAGCTTACCTATCAAATGTTTATGGCTGTACCCTGTACTATGGTGTATCTCTACTTTACACTCACTGGCCACTTTATTAGATACACCTGTTCAATTGCTTGGTTACACAAATTGCTAATCAGCCAATCACATGGCAGCAACTCAATCTATTTAGACATGTAGAGGAGGTGAAACAAACCGAGGATCAGAATGGGGAAGAAAGGGAATTTAAGAGACTTTGAATGTGGCATGGTTGTTGGTGCCATATAGACTGGTCTGAATATTTCAAAAACTGCTGATCTACTGGGATTTTCACGCACAACCATCTCTAAGGTTTACAGACAATGGTCTAAAAAAGATAAAATATCCAGTGAGTGGCAGTTGCATGGATGAAAATGCCTTGTTGATGTCAGAGGTCAGAGGAGAATGGGCAGACTGGTTGCTGTAAGGTCAGAATTTGGCATAAACAACATGAAAGCATGGATCCACTCTGCCTTGTGTCAACATTTCAGGGTGGAGGTGGTAATGTAATGGTGTGGGGCAGGCCCAGACTGGCGATAGGGCACACAGGCATTTGCCCTGTGGGCCAGTGCCACCAATCCTATGGATGACCCATTGGACACACAACACACCATGTCTCTAGCCCCGAACACCCTCACACACAAGGGTACCAATAGAGATGGATCGGAGTGCCGGTGCCATTGGTGGACTGGGCATTCAGACACTGCCCAAAGGCCCGGGAGTGGTAGGACGCCCATGACAGGCTTCTGGAAGGATGGAGAAAAATGGATGGATGGAGTAAGCATGGCTGCTTAGTCCAGAATGTCTGGGCCTGATTTTTTGTCTCCACTTGAGCCTGGTGTGGGGGATATTTTCTTGGCACTAGCAAGATGTACCTAATAAAGTGGCCAGTGAGTGTATATTGTTTTCCAGAAGTGTTAGATGCTGCCTTTTTGATACATAAAGAATTCGAAAAAAATAAACTAACAAAAAACAAACATTACAGTATATATACTTTTTTTATATGTGATCACATTCTCTCCATTCTCAGCTGCAACAGAGCTAGGGGAGGAAAAACAGCAGCACACTGATTTTCCCAGTGAAAAGCTATGCAGGGAGGGGGTTTCAGGACAAGTCTGATCAATGGGGGAGAGCAAGCTGAGTTCCCAGCACAGCTAGAGAACTGGCCACGGTGTGTTCTCACGCCTAGTGTGGTCAGTTTTTAATAGGAAAGCAGAGGGACTGGCAGGAACACCAGGGATTTTCCGCAAGAGAAGCAATACAAAGAGAACAGGATACTATTTCATACAAGTACATGGCACAGCAGGCACATATCAGGAATATGAAATTTTGGGTTTACATAGGCTTTAAAGGATAAGTTCACCTTTCGGTCAAAAATAATGTAACATGTTCCAAAGGTGAACTTATCCTTTAAATCCTACAGTAATTGGCATCTTTAGCATTACATTGAATGGTTTAATTAAGGACTAGAACGACTTATGGGTAAAATAAAAGGCCTCCTTATAAAAGACATAGGGGTTGATTTACTAAAACTGGAGAATGCAAAATCTGGTGCAGCTCTGCATGGTAGCCAATCAGCTTCTAACTTCAGCTTATTCAATTAAGTTTTGATGGAAAACCTGGCAGCTGATTGGTTTCTATGCAGAGCTGCACTTTCCAGTTTTAGTAACTCAACCCCAAAGTCTCCATAGCTTAACAACACTACACGTGGGGCAGAGTTGAATATTAAACACATTCAGTATGCATAATCCATATAATTGCCATTACTATTATGGTTGATTTATATTTAATGTACATAACAATCAAACTGCATATTTAAAACAGGCTCAGTTATGGAGAAAAACATTGTGAACCAAATTGAAGCATTAACACCATACTGCCTCCTAAAAAGAAAACAGCATTTTTGTGACTTGTAAGAGATAATTACTTAGCAGTTTGATTTCCTGCCAGTATTTTGACTTGTATTTGTTTGCTTTTAAAATGTGTTATGACTGTGCAAAGTAGTTCAGAGTCCTCAATAGAGAATTACGTTTTGTAACATACTTTGCAACATTTATTTTTGTTAGGCTATACAATTGCTTTTTTAATGTATTATATGTTTAATATCTCAGATTTGTTCCATAAGATAACAAAGCAAAGAATGGCAGCCACTCAGATTGACTTATAACCAAGTACTCAACCAGATAGTCAGCACCAAGACATTTTCCATAAATGTTATACTTCCAACCTTGTAGCAACTTGCTAGGGAAAGCCCTTTTTTGTTCTGGCATAACTGTACCCAAACCAAGTCCATAAAGACATGGTCTGATGAGTCTGGAATAGAGTAACTCTCAGAGTAACCTGCTGGAACCCTTATCTCAAACATGCTAAACACTTCTGTGAATAATGTTTAGTTTTGTTTTGTTTTGTTTGTTTTTTTTTGGGGGGGGGTCTCTGCTTTGATGTGCTAAGTTGATCCCCAGTGAACAAAAAAAATGAACCGTTAAATTACAACACATAAAAAAAGTGCACAAGGGTACAGTAATGGACAAGCCTCTGAAGAAGAAGGACCTCAATCCCTGAACCCCCTGGGGCACAAGGCTCCTCACAGGGGCAAGGCACTTAAGGTCTGCCTAGGAAGAAGCTAGGTGGACTGCACTCCTTAGGGACTGGCTTAAGCTTCTCCCTCAAGTACCTGAAGAGGAGGAGGTTGGGAAGAGGAAGCAGAAACAGACCTAAGGGCCACAGATTGTTTCCAGAATGATGGGCCCCAACAAACCTGCACCCAAAGTCTCTGTGCAGAAAAAAAACCACATGTACAGTGTGGGTGCCCATGATCAATACATGAAATAAGTAAAAAGTGCCATGTGCAATGCTTAAGGTGGACACTTTTGGTCGCATCAGTACCTAACCTAATGAAAGCTCTTTTAGTGGAAGCACAAATTCCCACAGACACCCTGCAATACCTTATGGAAAACTTTCCCAGACAGTTATTGGTGAATCTGCCTAGATTCAATTTGCTAAGGGTTCAGCAATTTATGTTCATAATTTGTTGACCCTGAACAGAGGCAGATTATAATGAAGTCTAAAGGGAGAAAACTTCTTGAGTCATTTCTAAGCCTAACAGGCATACTACTGTAAAAAAAAAAAGACATAGGAAGCTGGACAAAGCCATGGCAGACATGTACCAATGCAAAGAAAAAAATTACCATACAATGGGGAAAAGGTCTTTTCTTGCTATTTTGAGGACAATATTAAATAAACACAAATTCTTTAACTGCTTTCCACCACAACCAGCACCCATTTAACTGCACTTTTACACAAAGGGGGGCTAAAAGGTCTGTCTAATCACGTGAGAACTGTGATTGGCTGTTACGGTGGTCACATGACCAGTATCTTGTTCCGCTGGTTCCCCATCTCTAGCACTACCCCTTTAAAGGTTGCTTAACAATTTTTGGGTTCCCTGTCAATCTGGACCTCTTATTGAAATCCCAGCCTCTGCTGACACAACTTGGTCAAAAAGAACAAAATAACACTTATATATGCAGCAATATAATCACTCTTGGCAATTGTAAGCAAAAGTGACAACATTCACAGTAAAGCAACAATAGCTGTTAGCAAGCCTGCTTTTAGAAATAATTCACTGCCTCCAATCTGAGGGGACTACTGAATCCCCAGTGAGCAGGAACAACTATTAAGAAACAGGTAAGCTCACTGTGGGTTCTCAGTGTTAGATGACAAGGATTAGATGTGAAAGAAAGAGAATTCTCATTTGAAGTTGTGCAATGTCCCTTTAAGAGTACTACAGTGTCTTATGCACGCTTGTTGGAGCCCAGTTGGTATGAAGTTGAGTTGGGGTGTGGATTATAAGTCTTCAGGATGGTAACGCAAAGATAGGGAGGGAAAAAGGGGGAGATTTAACACTTTTCCTCTTAATAATAGCAAATTAATGTGGGGTCTCCATAAAGCACTAAACATAGGGCTGGCTTGAAGTAATGAATAGCAACAATTGGCATAAGTGTCTATTGACAAAGACAACTTCCTCTGAGTATCGAAGGTAAAATGAACAGTAGTAGGAATCCTGCTTTGTTGAAAAAGAGAACTTGTTTCAGTTGGCACTGCTGTATCCTGGAAACTGTATGTCCTGTGATCGGCTTGTATGATGAACTGTAATGCAGATGTATCCCAACAATGGGGGCTGGGAGAACTAGGCTGCAACCTGGGCAACTATATCTAATGTTCACAACTATGTGCAGGTAGATAGCTGAAATTATAAAATTGTCAGTGTTCTCTTAGTTAGTGGATACTTGGGACTCTCACCCAGTCCGTGTAATGCGGCAGTTGATGGTGATCCAGCTTCATGTGCAGCTGGGGGCCCCATACATACTCTCCAGTTCTGATCTAACATCCCACCTGGTCTCATGCTAACAGACTGGCTTGTTGGGCAGCGTAGCAGGACGGGCGATCAGTAGACTCTTTCCACTCTTCCTCTCTCTTCAACCCTGGCTCCTCTGTCTAGTTCAGCATTTCAGCTGCCAGCACACCTCCTTTTCTTTCAAAATCTCCCTGTACTCTCCTGGCCAATATCCTGGGCTTTGATATTTATATGCCCCCACCCACACGCTACTTTTTTTGGGAAATGTGATCCCTGACTGCCCTGTTCACTTGCTGTTTAGCATACAAAATCTAGAGGGATGTTCTGTCCATGTGAGTGACCCTGAATGGCAGGCAGGTGCTTCCATGAGGCAAACTAGGTGGTTGTCTAGGGCACACTGTTACCTAGGTGTGCCTGGGCACAGCACAGGCCAGCACTCTGTCTGTGTGGGATGCCGACAAGTCATGAATGGTCCTTCATCCGAGAAGAAGGGTGGCAGAGGGGAGAAAGAAAAAACACAGGAAGATGCTCGGTGTCTGGGGCAAGTATAGCAGTTGAGCTGCCGCTCCTTCCAGTGTTCCTCTCAGACTCAGTCCCTTACTGCAAGCTGGCTGGTTGCTGCTGATCACTGTGGAGATCCAGCCCTTATCTTCCCATTCATCAGTGGAGGCGGAGCTGCGCCTGCTGCGGAAGGTAATGTCTGATGTCTCGTGTCTGTGTGAGTGTGACCCGGCCGGCCATCCATCACATGTGCAATGTGTCAGTGAGTGATGACATCGTCACGATCCCACAGCCTGCTCTTCCAGTGCCTGCTAGGCCTGCTGATCTGTGTCATGGTGTCACATCTTCTCCCCCCATTTTCTGGGGAATTCTAGCCTGGGATATGTCAGAGTGTGGATCCATCATCCTCCACTCACTGCAACTGTCACCCTTCCACTGCTAGCCACAGATACAGTCTGTCCTTGACACTGATTTTGTCTTTAATATTCATGCTGGTGGCATCTTATCGCACTTGCAAATTAAGAGAAATTTAGCAGTTTTATGTTTTGCTGATTTAATCTTATCTACTGTTTTTAAAAAAAAATTTATTTTTGTTTTTGGGGGGAGGGCTCAAGTAGCTGGTCTTGCCTAGGGTGCAGATAGTCTAGTTCCGGTCCTGATGGTAGGCCACCGTCATCTAAAGTCCATCTTTATGTGCTGCAAGTAACAACATTTCAATGGGTTACAGATCATTAGAGCACAGCAAGAGCTGTCCTTGACTGCACTGTCTAAGTGCTAGAAGCACACAATAGTTCACTAAATCACTATTCTCACTAATCCAAAGATGTTCAGCCACTGGACAATTTTATCAAGCTTTCTTTAAGAACTGCAGATGAAAAAGCAGTGTAAAACTTGCCAGCAGCAAGACATGAGGGGGAATCATCCAAATTGTACTAGACACAAATATAAAACAGGCGTTTTAGAATTGTGGAATTCAAAGAAATTTAGAAATGTGCAATTAGAAGACCACAGAGGACATGTCAGTTCAAAATTGGCCAGCAGAAGGACAACATTAATGAGCAATACAAAACCCAAATTTTCTAGAGACAAAGAGCACAAGTTGGAGTTTTACTACAAGAATTATGATATTGCACAGGTTGTAGTGGTGGTGTAAAATTCACCAGCAGCAGGACAGTTTTATTTTGGGATAGAAGGCCTAACTGGGGGCGTATTCACCATGAGGCAAACAAGGCGTTTGCCTATGGTGACATTTTTTAGAAGGCAGCGCTGCCCCCTGGAGGAAGGGAAAGAAGAAGGTACACATGGGAAGCATGTGCAATTCGTATGACTCTGTATTCAGAGCCTGACTCTCGTTCCCGGGGATGTCTGGAGCTGTGAATATGAGTGTATCTCTCTCACTGGGTGGGCGTGCTGGTGGAATGCTTTCTCAGCCATGGGGGGGTGGGAGGGTGGTGGTGTCAGTCCTTGTCAGTCTCTCTCCGTGGGGGAGAGTGGTGTTGGTTGTTGTCAGGCTCTCTCTGTGGGGGGGAGTAGTGTTGGTTGTTGTCAGACTCTCTCCATGGTGGGGAGTGGTGTTGGTCCCTGTCAGGTTCTCTTCCGGGGGGGGGGGAATTTTTGTATTGCCTAGGGAAGCACAAAACCTAAATACACCACTGGGCCTAACTGTTGTATGCTTACCTTTAATCTATAGGAATGGGAATTTGATGAATGTGAGCGATTTAATGAGTATATACAGTGATTTAGGTGCATACTATTCTTACACCTAGTTTTTTTTTTTTTTTTATACAACGTAGTGGCACGCTTCAAACACAAAGCAACTCCAAGCACAGATGGTCAGTTACAAGTGACTGCTCTGCTTTGAGCACTGAACACTAAAAAAAGACTTTATCAACATAAAATGAAAGTTAAAATAAAACAAAAATAAGACCCTAAAGAACCACCCCTGAAAAAAAGCTCACGCTTTTTAAAGGGAAGCCTTGCAGCAAAAAATAAACTTTTTGCTGAAAAGGCATCAACAGATTGATTGTCCAAAGAGCTAGCAATCAGTATTAAAGTACAGATTAACCCTAGTTTCTCCCTTTGCAATTTGTCAGCTTTCCCTACGCTTTCTCTGTAATAGCTTCCAATTCACTGACACTAAGAGGCTGAATTATTAAAACTGAAGAGTGCAAAATCCATTGCAGCTCTTCATAGAAACCAATCAGCTTCCATGTTTCATTGCCAAAGCTTAATTGAACAAGCTGAAGTTAGAAGCTGATTGGCTACTATGCACAGCTGCACTGGATTTTTTACTCTCCAATTTTAGCAAATCAAGCCCTATGGCTGCTCTGTGCCCTCTCATTTGGCTTAACCACAAAACAAACAAACCTTACTTGCCCTTCCAAACCTCCTCTTCTTAGTTCAAAGGCCACATTTTGTGGACAAACCTTGGTGCAGTAGTGTGGCCTTACATGTACTTGCAAATGTGTACAACTTAAACCATTTTTAAGATAAATGTTAAAACAATTTCTTTAGGTATATTTGTGCTGACTAGCTGGATAGTGCACTGGGGTTTTTTCACAGTGGGAATGACTGCTGTGCTTAAAAAGTTAATACCTTAAATAAATAACATTAAATAAATGACGTGCCTAAGTTGTGGCATGTGATGGACTTAATTAAAAAGGTTGTCTAGTGAAACTATAAATACACTCTCAAATGATTGCTCACACTGAAAACAATGGCCAGATTTGTCTCACTTACTGTCCGTATTAAGGCTTGGTTCACACTATTGCAGGCCAGGCAGCATTTGAAAGGGCTGCTGTGACCCCGTCTCCCGCACAAAAAAAGGTGCATGCTCCTTTTTGAAAATGTGGCTGCAGGGAAACTGCATGGTCTTTTTGATCATGCGGTTTCCCTGCTGTTCTTGCACCCGCATCCATGCTGCGGGCTGAGATGCATGGGGTGCCATTCAAAACAACCAGCTGGAAAAGTGTGGACCAGGGCTAATGGCTTACTGATCTCTCTAGACATCTCAGTCACTGGATATCTGGTTATTTTCTCCATCATTAGATAACATTCAAATACAACCACATGGAATAAGGAGGCTTTAAAAGACATTCTTATATAGAGGGCATCAGAGAAGGGAGCATCCAATCACTGACTAAATCCTGCCGCCTCAACCTCCGGAACATTTCCAAAATCTGCCCCTTTCTGACCAATGACACCACAAAAAAACTTATCCATGCCTTGGTTTTATCCCGCCTTGATTACCGCAACTCCCTCCTCACTGGCCTACCATTACACAGGCTATCCCCCCTTCAGTCTATTATGAATGCTGCTGCTAGACTCATACACCTTACCAACCGATCAGCGACTGCTGCCCCTCTCTGCCAATCCCTTCACTGGCTTCCACTAACCCAACGTATATAATTCCAAATACTAACCACAACTTACATCGCCAACCTCATCCACAGATACCACCCAAATCGCCCACTCCGCTCCTCCCAAGATATCTTCCTCTCTAGCTCCTTCATCACCTCCTCCCACGCTCGCCTCCAGGACTTCACCAGAGCCTCTCCCATCCTCTGGAACTCCCTACCACAGTATGTCCGGTCAGCCCCCACCCTGTCTGCCTTTAGGCAATCTTTGAAAACTCACTTATTCAGGGAAGCCTACCCCACCTCCACCTATGAACTGCACTTGAATCACCTCCACCAGATCCTCCCCTGCAGCTATCACCTTTTGTATCACCTCCCCCTTCCTTTAGATTGTAAGCTCCACGAGCCGGGCCCTCACATTCCTTCTGTACTGAAATGTATTGTAATTGTACTGTCTCCCTTATATTGTAAAGCGCTGCGCAAACTTGGCACTATATAAATCCTGTATAATAATAAAGAGTGTGTAAGGTATGGGCACTAGCTTAGGATCAATAACCAATGTAGCACTTTTTACTTTACCAGTTATTTTTAAGGTATTTCAATATTTTTTAATAAATACCGTATATATTTATAAAAATTAGGTACCCTAATTCTTATGCAGTGGATGGTGGAGCAACAATAGCACAAAAGAAGCTTTACAAATAGTTAGCAGGTGGTTAAGCAGGATATTTGAAGAACCAGTATGAAAATCGTTGGGTGTCCATGGTGAGTAAATCAGATAGAAGGGTAGTCAAGGATCAATAGCACACAGTCCACAACTACATGCCAAATTCAAATCATAATTCAGAGTAAGCAGTTAGGCAGGAGGAATTCAATGAGGATGGATAAGCATAGGTAGGCAGCAAAGACCAAAAAAGGTTATAGTGATGGATAACACCTACTAACTAAAAATATGCTACGATGGTCATGCTGATTCTAGTCTCTGGTGCTCTTAAAGTGTATTTGGCCATTAATACCAATGTGATTAAATGCATGAATACTTCATAGAACCAGAGGATGAATGAGACTTGGGGAAATCACAGGGGACCCTGAGCATGAAGAAAGGGCAGGGGAGGGCATAGGGTATAAGACAGGGAATGGTGGTGATTGCTGGGGCTTCTTTACCCGTGTTTCTACAAGTAGGGTAGCCCATCGAAATCAATTGGCTTCCCTACCCACAGAACTAAGGATGCACAAGTGTGAACCTAGGCTTACTTAAAAGAGATTTATATCTGTTTGTATTTTACAATATGTGGCCACATTCTTTGTTGGCCTACCTCACCACAGGCTGTCGGAAGAGTACCAGGAATTAGTTTGTCACTTGTTATCAGGCTACCTGAGACCAAAACCCAAAGTTTAAAGTGTTACTAAACTCTGGACCCTGCATTCACTATATCTGGTCTCCCACAGTACACACAACATGGAAATGCAATTATTTTAGTAAATGTAAACTGCTAAATACATTTTCTCATCAGCAGTTAGAGCAGTCTTGTGGCTTCTATCAGTGTCCAGCAGAGCACTGGTTAAAGCTTGAAGGAGGAGTTTTCATTCTCCTCTGACTGTCCTATGTGGCTGCATGGCCCCTGACCCTCTGTCTGGACAGTGCTGATTGGCCCTGTGCTGATCAGAAAAGAAAAAAGCTCTCTAGCAACCCACACCAAATTGAGCATGTGCAGAGTGCCTCTTAGGGATCTGTACTATCAACAGATGGATTGGGCACTGTAGAAGAAGGGGAGGATCACAGAAGACAGGATCAAACAGCCTTTTTACACAATGCAGAGCATTAACCCCTTAAGTTCCAAAGTCAATATGACAAGCATGCTTTACTGCATACTGTATACAGACTGATTTTACTGTTGTGGGTTTAGTAACAAAAAGAGGCTCCCTGACTGGACTAAATTGATGATGAATCATTACATAAAAGTAATTTTTAAAAATCTATTGGCATTATTTGTGCTTTTTCTACATACAAAGTATTATTGTGGCCTGTATTTTTTCACATACCAGGGCTTTTTTTTACAATCCAGCTACACTGACACCTTTTTTTCAGATAAGTTCATGGAAATGTGTTCTCACATTCCATTACTGGATATCTGTATGATGAAAGCTGATGTACCATTATTTTATTTTTTTTCAAAGTTGTAACCATCTGTAATCCTGTGTTCCCTTGCTAATCACAAAATAACTCTCAGAGTACCATGTTTTTTTTTCTTTTGTTTTTTTGGGGATTTTTTTGTAGATTATTGATATTTTCAGGTAAAAAAAAATAAAGAAATGCAGTAAGTTAAATAGTGACATGGGCACATTTAATCAAAGGCTACAGAGAGCTATGATGACAATATCACGCTTATTAGCCCACACTAGATCACATTTTATCATTCATCATTTTACAGTAGTCAGGAGACCAAATTTGTTTGAATTCTATAAGTGACAACACTTTTTTGAAAGTAAATACACTGCGTAATGTTTTCTGTTGACATTTACAGCATTCCATAATTCAGCCATTGTTTTTCAAAGACATTGAATAGCTCTTTAAAGCAGAGAAAATATTACTGGACTTATTTAGGAAGGGAAACCTTTAAAATTTAGTAGCCAATCAAAATCCAAATGCATTTGTTGAAGGTTATGTCATTTTGCATATTAGTTTTGCTCTCTGAGTTGCTTTATTGAATGACCCTGGATATGTCTCTTTGGAAACAAAAACAAATTATTTTACATTCCTCAGCAGGGCGTTCTGAAGTTTCTAGACAAGAAAAAATTGTAATTGTGACTTTGTAACTTTTTTGCCTGCCGTCTCTTTCTATTTGCCCTCTTATTCTACACCAGGGGTCTCCAAACTACATCCAGCAGGCCTGGGTTTGGTGGAATAGGGGGAATCTGATGAAAAGGGAAAGGGGCCATGATGTGATGGGGGAACTGCTGAGGATTGGGGGACTTTGATAATGAAATGAGGACACTGTTGTGAAATTGGAAGGCGAACTTCTGCTGTCAAGGGGGTTTTTTAGTAAAGATGTGGCTTTTAGTGTGGAAACAGGAGCCTGATTGGATTGTGGGGAGGGTAAGTTCTAATGTAGAAGAGGTAGCTCTGATTTTAAATGGGACTTTGATGTGATGGGTAGCTTCTGATGTGATGTAGGGAGTTCTGTTGTGTTTTGATGTGAAAGGGGGGACTCTGATGCGATGGGTAGCTTCTGATGGAAAAGGGGGACTCTGATGTGATTGGGGGGGCTTCTGATGTGAAAGGGGGGGGGACTCAGACATTAAAAGGGAACTCAGATGTGAAATGGGGACTCTGCAGTAATGGGGGTAGCTTCTGGTGAGAAAGGGAGGACTATTGATGTGAAATTATTTCTTGATTGTGGTTATTCATTTATAAAACTGATTTTTTTTTTGCCCATTAATATTTGGTAAATAAACAACATACTGAAAAGATTGGAGCCCTGCCCTGCACAAAAAAACAACCTGGACTCATAGATACAATGAGGGAGTTCAACAAAAAGCCTGGAGACAGAGAAGAATAAAAAATTATATAGGAGAGATATGACTGAGTATAGTAGTTTTGACTCAAAAATAATGTCTCAGGTTTAGTAAAGATCAGTAGTAAATAGGATACATGTAATCTCATTTGTAAAGTTTCAAAAAGGTCAGGGATCAAGCAATCTGGTTTATTGCTGGTGGTGTTTATGTATATCTCCATGTAGGTATGTGGAATTGTTGTTCTTTAGGCTCGTCCAGGTGTCCCATATTATCATACACCTGGCTATTTTAAATGTTCACAGTCAGGACCGAGAATAAGGGGTACCACCAGTCCTCCTGTACAGGGTCCAGACCAGCAGGGGGTCCCAGGTGAATTAGATGTGGACAGAGATGGTGATCGGCATGGCTAGGGGAATGATTCCTGGGATTGATCCCCTGTCTGACTCTCTCTGCTTCAGCTTAAAGCTGGCTTCTTCTCCTCTCCCTCCCACTGGCTTTTAGCTGAAGCAGAGAGAGTCAGACAGGGGATCGGTCCCAGTAAATGCCCCCCTTCTGCACCCATCATCCACCCTGGGCACCATACATTTAGCCCTACTACCAGGCCCCCTTGTGTGCCCCCACCCCTGCAGTGCTGCTGGCTTCCCTCCTCTCCTTCCCACCAGCAACTGCAAGCACACAATAGTATCCCTCAGGATGCAAAGTGGAGTAAAGGTCTGATAAATATGTCATATCTACCAGCCCCTTCCTTTCCTGAATGAACATAATGAGTGATCGGTACCAATCACTCATTGTGTTCTTTTATAACTGTGGGGGGTTGGTTAGGGGGGTGGGCCTTTCAAGTTGGTTGTATGGGGCCCTGTGGTTTCTAACAGTAGCCCTGATCATAGTGCAAAATGGACTGAGAAACTTTAACTTGAAAAAGTGGATGGGGTCAGGAGAGGTCCTATGTTGAAAGAAGAGATTTGATGGTTTTCTCATGAGAACGTAAATATTTGTTAGTCGTACAAAAGTTTGCAACACCTTCAGTGCATTTCATTGCATTAAATGGGCCACTTCTTCAGGGTTAATACAGAACAAAATGCAAAAGAGAAGGAAAATACAGTATCATATACTATAGGTCATCAAATTAGAGATATACAGTATAAAAAGGATATGTATAATACTCATAATAGTTAAAATTTCAGATGATTTAGATAAAAATAATCTTACGATAAAAGATATACAAATATATGAGTAAAGGAACTTATGATAAATATGTGATAGATAAATACATACAATGGAAAATATATGCAAAAATATGTGAAAAAATGATGATGTACTGTGAGTTTGAGCAATGATTTTATGATATGAATTATTATTACATTTAGTATAAATTTACTAGACATTCATGATAGTTAGTGTGTTATATCATTATGAGGGAGATGAGACTGGGTTTATTAAAACTGGAGAGGCAAAAAAATAATAGATACAATGTTGATAGTTTCTATATTTATTGTTATGCTTGCAGGTTATAAATACTAAGGAAACCATATATTTAGTAAATATGTGTGAGTGTGGGTACATACAAGTATATACACTATATTCACTACTCAAATAAAATAAAGGAACACTTTGAAAACAAATCAGATCTCAATGGGGAAAAATATCATGCTGGATATCTATACTGATATGGACTGGGTAATATGTTAGGAATGTAAGAATGCTCCATCGTTTGATGGAAATGAAAATTATTAGCCTACATAGAACTGAATTCAAAGGCACCCCAAAAATCAAAGTGAAAAATGATGCAGCAGGCTAGTCCATTTTTCTGAAATTTAATTGCAGCAACTCAAAATGGTACTCAATAGTTTGTATGGCCCCCACGTGCTTGTTTGCATGCCTGACAACGTTGGGGAATGCTCCTAATGAGACGACGGATGGTGTCCGGGGTTATTTCCTCCCAGATCTTGACCAGGGCATCACTGAGCTTCTGGACAGTCTGAGGTGCAACTTGGTGGCGGTGGGATGGACTGAAGCATGATATCCCAGAGGTGTTCTATTGGATTTATGTCAGGCAAGCGTGGGGGCCATTCAATGGTATCAATTCCTTCATCCTCCAGGAACTGCCTGCATACTCTCACCACATGAGACTGGGCATTTTAAGTGCGCCAGGAGGAACCCAGGACCCACTGCACCAGTGTAGGGTCTGACAATGGGTCCAAGGATTTCAACCTGATACCTAATGGCAGTCAGGGTGCCATTGTCTAGCCTGTAGAGGGGGGATATGCCTCCCCAGACCATCACTGGCAAATGCCAATCAAGCGCTATGGTGCCGGCCAGTGAGCACAAGGCCCACAAGAGGACGTCGGAGAGACATTCACACTAGTGGCCTGTTGGAGGTCATTTTGTAAGGCTCTCGCAGTGCTCATCCTGTTCCTCCTTGCACAAAGGAGCAGATACCGGTCCTGCTGATGGGTTAAGGACCTTCTACGGCCCTGTCCAGCTCTCCTAGAGTAACTGCCTGTCTCCATGAATCTCCTCCATGCTCTTGAGACTGCGCTGGGAGACACAGCAAAACCTTCTGGCAAAGGCACGTATTAATGTGCCATCCTGGAAGAGTTGGACTGCCTGTGCAAGCTCTGTAGGGTCCTGGTATCGTCTCATGCTACCAGTGGTGACACTAACTCTAGCCAAATTCAAAACTAGTGAAATACAGTCAGAAAAGATGAGTAGGGGTAAAAATGTCAGTGGCCTCCACCTGTAAAACCATTCCTGTTTTGGGGGTCATCTCATTGTTGTCCATCTAGTGCACCTGTTGTTAATTTCATTAACACCAAGTTGCTGAAATTGATTAACAACCCCTCTGCTACTTAACTGATCAGATTAATATCCCAGGAGTTTAATTGACTTGATGCTATACTCTGATTAAAAAGTGTTCCTTTAATTATATATATATATATATACACTATATTGCCAAAAGTATTGGGACACCCCTCCAAATCATTGCATTCAGGTGTTCCAATCGCCTCCATAGCCACAGGTGTATAAAATCAAGCACCTAGGCATGCAGACTGCTTCTACAAACATTTGTGAAAGAATGGGAATTCAAGCATGGTGTCGTGAATGGTTGCCATCTGTGCAATAAGTCTATTCGTGAAATTTCCTTGCTACTAAATATTCCACGGTCAACTGTTAGTGGTATTAAAACAAAGTAAAAGCAACTGGGAACAACAGCAACTCAGCCACAAAATGGTAGGCCACGTAAAATAACAGATAACACATTATGCAGAAGTCGCCAACTGTCTGCAGAGTCAATAGCTAAAACCCTCCAAACTTCATGTGGCCTTCAGATTAACACAACAATAGGGCATAGAGAGCTTCATGGAATGGGTTTCCATGGCCGAGCACCTGCATCCCAGCCTTACATCACCAAGTGCAATGCAAAGCGTTGCATGCAACAGTGTAAACCACTGGAATCTAGAGCAGTGGACGAATCACGCTTCTCTGTCTGGCAATCTGATGGATGTGTCTGGGTTTGTCAGTTGCCAGGAGAACAGTACTTGCCTGGCTGCATTGTGCCAAGTGTAAAGTTTGGTGGGGAGGATTATGGTGTGGGGTTACTCTTCAGGGGTTGGGCTTGGCCCCCTAGTTCCAGTGAAGGGAACCCTTAAGACATCAGCATACCAAGATATTTTGGACAATTTCATGCTCCCAACTTTCTGGGAACAGTTTGGGGATGGATCCTTCCTGTCCCAACATGACTGCACACCAGTGCACAAAGCAGGGTCCATTAAGACATAGATGAGACAGTTTGGGGTGGAGGAACTAGACTGGCCTGTACAGAGTCCTGACCTCAACCCGGTGGAACACCTTTGGGATGAACTGGAGACTGCGAGCCAGGACTTCTCATCCGACATCAGTGCCTGACCTCACAAATTTGCTTCTGCAATAAAATCAATGTATTTTTTTTAAATGGCATTAGGGACCAACCCTAATCAGAGTATACAGTACAGCAGGCTAGGAAAGGGAGGGGGGATTATGGAGCGCCCCCCTCCTGAACCAAACCAGGCCACATGACCTGAACATGGGGGGGGGGGTGCTTTGGGGAAAGAGTCTCCCCTCTCCAAAGCACCTTGTCTCCATGTTGATGGGAACAAAAGCCTCTCCCCCAACCCTGGGCAGTGGTTTTGGGGGTCACTGTACACAATACAGTGGCAATCATACTGGTTTCTGCAAGTGTTACTGAGCCTGTTACTACAAGTCGTCTTGTACCGTGACCACAAGTGTTCTACACCTTTTACTCTCAGTAATAATATTATTGCTACTGTCTGTGCTCGGCATGCATCCTTGTTATCCTTTAGCCTGCATTATTCTAAATATAAAAACTGTTAAACATTGCTTGGGCTTTGTGTGTACGGCTTCCTCAACTTGGGTACCTAGTCCCATTATATATGAAACTAGAAAAGCTACAATTTCTGGGGAAATTGTGTGAAGCGTTCTTGCCACAACCAGTAGTCTAGGGCTTGAAAATGAGGGAGTGATGGCAGTTTAGAAATCATGTCCTGATTTTTCAGCTCACACTCTAGCTTTTGTCAGCTCCCACTCTAGTTTTGAACATTCCGCCATTCATTCCTATGGGACCAATTTCACCACAAAAATGCAGATATTTCGTGATCCATTCAGCGATCTGTTCCACAAAGTAATAGCACACCAATCGGGAACAATCCGCACGTTTCTGTATATTACTGTCTATGTAGTGTAAAAACTGTGGGAGAAGGTAGGGTGGTAAATTTGGCTATAATAATAAGAATATATATGTGAGATAACAGTAAGTGGTCTTGCCATGCAAGAACACTTAATAAAGAATGTAGAGACTTCTAACAGATAGATAGGCAGATAGAATAATAGATTGGTGGATTGCTGTGTACAATGAGATATTATTGAGGATGATGATGATGATGATGCTTTTACACAGGGTCCCTTTCACAGACTCCAAGCAGTGATCCTGTAAATTGTAGTTTAGGGACTAGTTCATATTTCATACAGTCTGCACTCTCATATAAATATATAACATAGAAATGAGCATAAACACAATATGTGACCTGCTAGATTGCTGATGATTACCCACTTGCCCTCCAGAGGATTTACCCCCCTTCCTGACCAGGCCATTTTTTGTGCTGCGTTACTTTAACTGACAATTGTGCGGTCATGCAATGCTGTACCCAAATTAAATTTATATCCTTTTTTTCCCACAACTAGAGCTGTCTTTTGGTGGTATTTGATCGCCTCTGCATTTTTTATTTTTGCACTATAGAAAAACAAAATTTTTGAGTTTTTGCTGTAAAACATGTCCAGTAAAAAAATGTAAAAATCAAAGTTTGTCATAAATTTAGGACAAAATGTATTCTGCTACATTTCTTTGCTTAAAAAAATCCCAATACATGTAAATTGGTTTACGTGAAAGTTATAGCATCTACACATTGCGGTATATACTGGAATTTTTTTTTTTACTAGTAATAGCGGCGATCAGCAACTTATAGCGGGACTGCGGCGGGCATTCTGACACTGGCGGGAAACTGATTTGGTGTCATTGGCATGCCCAGTGACAGCAATACAGTGATCAGTGCTATTAAAAAGCACTGACACTGTACTAATGGCACTGGGCAGGAAGAGGTTAACATGTGGGGCAATCAAAGGGTTAACTGCTTGATGTGTGTTTTACTGTGTGCTTTAGACCGTAAGCACACTGCTTTGTATGGCTTTGCTATGCAGAGCCATACAAAGCAGTGTGCTGGAGCTGACAGGGGAGAGATCTATGTTGTCAATCACAGTGACCCGGTGAATGACAGCCGAGGCAGCGAATGGTGGCACACGCACCCCCTACCCGGAACTGCAAAATCATGTATATATATGTGATTTTGCACAGCTGTGCCACCCTGTAGCAGTGTTTCTTCTATAAAGCTGTGCATAAGCGGTTAATAATTACATTTAACCGCTTATATATTTACCAATATATTTACCAAGTAAAAGGAGCTAGTTTATATTATATTACAAAAAAAATTCAGCAAAAACAATGGCCAGCTTGTAATGAAAAGATCTTGTAAGAAAATGACTCTTATATAAATATGCTACCAAACGGCAGCACAGTGACTAAATGGTTAGCACTTCCACCTAGCAGTACCAGCAATGTTGGTTTGACTCCCAACCACGGCACAACCTGCCTGCAGTTTGCATGTTCTCCCTATGCCTGCGTGGGTTTCCTCCGGGTAATCCGGTTTCTTCCCACATTCAAAAGACATTCTGGTAAGTTAATTGGCACTAGTATGTGTATGTATGAATGCGATTTCGGGCCCTCCGATTGTACACTCATTGGAACTGATGTGAATGTAATATATATATGTGTGTGTGTGTATGTAAAGTGCTGCATAAATTGATGGCCTGTACCTGTAATAAATATATTATTGTGAAGCGGAACTTCAGGTTCCCAATCATTGACTATTTTAATCCTCATGCTGCTATAACAGATAAGAAGGTACAGTATATTTACTTTAATGTATATTAAATAAAAATTTAATTCACTTTTAAGGCGCTGTGCACAGGGGTAGTTTTATATGTTAACTAGATATGCTATTTAAAAAATTTTTTTACATTTCTTCAATTACTTCTTGGTTTCCATGCATAGACAAATAATGTCATACATCCCAGGTCTCTTCAGGAGGGAAGGAGGGGTTTTCTCACCTAAGAACACCCTCCTGCCTACATGCCTGAGTCAAGGGCAGATGAATTCCAGGAAGTAAATGCTACATGAATCATCTTCCCTTGGAAATGGGCAGAAATGCTAGGGGGTATGTTTCAAAGAGATTTTCCCAGCAAAATAAAGCATGGAGGCATGGAAGGATGGGGGAGTTTGTTTTGAATATTAAAAATTAATAAAATAGCATCAAAATATACAGGCGAGCGCTAATAAGCATATATATAAGAGCAGCTAGCACTTAAGATATAGGCAACAGTCCCAACGAAAATCTGAATATAGAATAAAGCACCTTACTTCTGGCATATTACACCATGAGAGATTATTCCTGTGCTAATATCATTTGGATGAGTGGTACATCTAGCTGAGACCAGGAGCCAGTGCACCTTGAATACCTACCCAATCTGATGAGAGGTCCACAGGAGGCTTGCTGAGGTTACCTGCCGGTGTTGGAATAAGATCCTGTAGGGATCCTAAAGGTGTGTAGGCCCATTGGGCCGCAGAGTGGAGGTGAGGGTGCAATTTAGCCACAGGAGAGTCACGCACCGTTACTAAAAGTCATTTGTGTAATCACCTGCATTGCATGACTTGGTTCAGTGTTGAGCACCATCATCTACCATTTATGAACTTTTTTTACCCACCTTGTATATTTGCCATCATCTATTCACTTATCAAGATATAAAGTGGGAGTGAAGGGGGCCACATGTACTGTGATTTATTCTGTGTTATTAACACAACTATAGGTCACCTATTATATTGTTTTTGCATATATTAACCTCCTTGGCGGTATGATTATTTCAGATTTTTGGTGCTGAAAGCGGTACCATTTTTTTGCATGGAAATATGTAGTTTTTTATTGTAGGTTGTAAATTTTAGGAATAACTCACTGAAATCTGTCCGACCAAGAGTCTATTAAACATTCCGGATATGATAAAATTTGAAACACGAAATCATAAATTATAATTTAATAAATAATCATAAAAAATAATAATATAATAATAATAAATTTAATTCAATAATATAATCAAACCAAAAACACTGAAATTTGAAATACAGAGGCAAATTCGCACATCGCTGAGCAAAGTCGCAAAATCGTTTTCAGTGTCTGATGACGAATTTCCCCACAAATCATTATCACTCAATTCTGCAAGTGGTTCTGATTTACTATCGCTGGTCTCTAGCTGCTCTAAAACTGCTTTTGCCGTAAAGGGACGTTTTTTGGACGCCATGGACTTTTCTCAGTTTCCAGGCAGAAAGAACATTCAAAATGCAGGCAGGGCACAGGACAAAGCAGTAGGGACAAAATATATGTGAAATGCATTGAAACAGCAATGACAGCAAAAATTACATTTTTTAAAAATGTCAAATTTCCCGACGGTTCCGTCGCCCGTACGTCCCGACGTCGCAGGGACCGGAACACAGAAGCCGGATGTCGGCATCGGCCGGAGGAGATGGACGGGGATGCTGCAGGGGACACATCGTGGGAGCGAAGAACAAGGTAAGTGCTGCAGGGACCCCCAGAGCAGCGCCGCATGGTAAGCCCGAGTGTAGCTCGGGGTTACCGCTTTTGGTATAGAAATTTTACCCCGAGCTACACTCGGGAACACCGCTAAGGAGGTTAAGAGCACGTGTGGCATATATACTGTGAGTTATTCATATTTGCACATTGATTTATTGATGTTACAGCGCTGCATTATCTTTTATATATTTAATGAATATAGAAGTGCAGCGCTAAAATCACATAAAATATATAAAAAGTGGAACAGTAAAGTGCAGCATATATGAATAAATGAATAAATAGCCTTGCATTTATAAAAATTCAAGAAAGTAGCAATAAAGAAAGTCTGCAAGTAAAAAGTGCTAATCTGTGCAATAAAGTGCAATAAAGTGAATTAATAATAATGTCCGTGACTGCATATATCAAAATGATAAATATTATTCATCCAGCGTATGTTAATCATAAAAACATCCTTAAGTTGATTATGTGCAAATTCGCCAAGTGCAGAGTATGAATTCAGATATGGAATCCACCACCTTGAATGGATGTACACTCACCAGAAGACATATAATATAAGGCGTATATACATGATATGATATTTTTTTTATATATTTTATGTGATTTTAGCGCTGCACTTCTATAATCATATCGAATTAAATAGCATGTTTGGTTTGCGGTGCTTAGATGCAGCGTAGTTCCACTTTAAGATGTTCCAAAAGCTTTCTTTTAAAGAGTGTATATAATAAAGTAATAGCAGGGAAAGAGGCTGAAGACAGCTTGAACAACTTGTTTCTGTTCTTATCTTATAAAAGCAGGCTACTTCAGGCTTTAACTAATAAACACAAACATTCTGCAGTTTCCACTCTGTGTTTCTCCCTGTCACACTCTCTAGCTGTAGCTAAGGCTCTACATTTTTCATGTGATGCAGTTGCATTATGGTGAGATTTTCAATGTATTTACCATTTAACCCTATGGAAGAAGTGCTCACAACACTTCAGATGCATTAAAGCGTATCTAAACCCTATAACAAAAACGTAACACATTTGTAGCTTATCATTCCTTAGATGTGATGGCTGCATGTGTTTTCTTCTTTGAGGCATTTTTACCTTTTAGGACTCATGTACACTGCAACTGATAAACTCACATTTAGGAGCTGTTCAGCGTTTTTTTTTCAGCAGTCCCTGAACTCACCCTAATGTTTTCCTATGTATCCATGTACACGTCTTCGTTTACAGTCCTTTACAGGCAGTTGAGTTTACAGTTGTTTTTTTGAACGCAGAAAACTTGCGTTCAGCAGTCAATTTTATCAGCGTTTCGAACGCAAAACGCTTGTAAACGGGACTAAACGCATTTATAAGCATTTGCGGCTGAATTTTTCTTTTAACTCTTCCTGTTCCCAATTCTGACCAGAGCCTTTTTTCATCATGAAAAATGCATGCAAAGCATTTTCAAGGTGCTCAGATGGACAAAACACTGAACACAGGATGTTCCTACCAAGCTGGTCACATGTTGTAAGGACCAATTCACACCTCAGACCTCTCCCACCCTTGGAAACAAAAGATATGTTAATGCCCATTCACACCTCAAATTCCTCATGAAGACCCCCCTGACAGGTGGCCTTACTGACTCACTCCACCAGACACCTTTCCCACCCTTGGAAACAAAAAAATGTCAATGAGCAACTCGGACCTAATTATCTCAACACATCCTGCTGTCTCTGCTTCTGCTCTTGTATTTCTCGGAAACAATCTGAAATAGTTAATAATTTACCACTTTTCAGTGCATTCTGGGCATTTGGGAGGTTCTTCTGTGCTTATCTTTAAAAAAACACTTTTAAACGCAAACACGCATTAATGCACATAAACATGTTATGCAAACGCGGCTAAACAGACATTTTTTAACCTACGTTTTCCAGCAGTCAGTTTCCATCATTCAGAAGTGTCCCGTGTACATAGAGCCTTATTCTCACTTGGTGAACCTGCCATTAACACAATTCCTGTCTGAATGCTCATTGACTGTATTATGCCTCTACTATGAAGCAGTAGCATTGTCCACCTAGGGAAATCTGTTAGGACTACAGAGCAACGTCCCCTTTCTTCATCTTTGTAACAGGGACAGACATGTTCTGTAGTCCACAGGGTGATCTGGTTGGACTGAGAGGAATCCTTGGGATTGCAGTGCAGCACAGGTAGGGTATTGACAGCTCAAACAGAAAGTTTGTGAATTCTTGGCAAGATCAACTAGTTTTTTTTATTTTTTCTGTTTGACAAGCTTAACTACTTATCTTCTTGAAGTTTTACCCCCTTCATGAGCATTTTTGCTATTTAGCACTGCACTACTTTACCTGGCATTTGCTCACAATACTGTAAGCAAACTAAATTTATAGCAATTTTTCACAGAAATAAGCTTTCTTTTGGTGATATTTGATCACCACTGGGTTTTTTATATTTTACTATATGAATGACAAAAGACCAAAAAATGGAAAATACCCAATATTTTCTAGTTTCTGTTATAAACATATCCAATAAAATGTTTTTTTTAAATATAATTTCTTCATAAATTTAGGACAAAATGTGTTCTGCTACATGTCATTGGTAAAACAAAATCCCAATAAGTGTATATTAATTGGTTTGTGCAAATGTTATAGCATCTGGTGGTATATACACTGGCATTTATACAGCTATTACGCTATACTGGTAAAGGTGCAGATCAGCAACTTATAATTGGACTGTGATAGTATGGCGGGCAATCTGGCACTAGCTGATTGCAGCTGGGAGGTACACTAGATGACAAACTGATACTGATATAAATAGTGACACTAATACAGTCATCACTGTTAATGCTGTACATTGTCACTATGCTAATGACACTGGCTGGGAAGAGGTTAACATCTAGGGGTGATCAAAGGGTTAAATATGTGCTTACAATGTGTAATGTGTAATGTGTTTAATATGTGCTGCTTTTACATAACTATCTGGCTGTTTTTTCTCCCTGCTTTGCGTTCATATGATTCACAGTCAGACTATGTTATGTCCCCCTTTGTCTGATGATATAATAGCTCTGTGATTATTTCGCTGAAGAGACCATAGCTCTTCACATTAGAAAGAATTTAAATTAGATGGTAATGATTTATCCCATTGGGTCTTCATAATCTCTTTACAGTCTTGTTGGGTAAAGGCCCATATGTTTGTATTTGCTTGTAAGATGGGAAAAGCATGGGATTTGGGTTTATACGGCAAAAAGGACATTCTACATTGGACCAGGGGAATTCTCCTCTGTCTCCGTTGTTTCTTCACTGTTGCATGAGGTTCACTTTCATTCCATAATTCCATTACATCATTTAAAGCTTTGAAATCTTCAATAGATACATTCTTCCAGATCTCATTCTCCTTAGATTCCAACCTGGAGAATGAATAATAATAATAATAATTCTTATCATATATGACCTAATACATTAAACGGCAAACAAACAAATGGATGTCATTCACTAAACTAAACTGATCTACCTTTTGAGTTGGGAAAAATGTTAAACCTAATTGTAATCAGGTGATAAAGTGTATGAAGATAGAATTATTATTTCAAATTGGGATTGTTGACCAAAACTTTCAAGATTTGGAGATTCACATTGAAGACCTTCTTGGGGTCCGCCTGGTGCTGTGCGTACAGCAAGGAGCATGGCATTGCTTACCTTGGTAGGTGCAATAGTGTTAGGTGTACAAGAAGTAAAGGAAACTGAGGCCAAACCACCAGTGCCAAAAGATGTAGATGAGGGTGCTGAAGTGACAGAAGAAGCTGCTACTCTAGAAGATGAAGATAGTGAACTGGTTCCACGATTTGTATTTTATTTTGAGAAGAATGTGATCGATTCAAAGAGTGATTTTCCCTAGAGTGGACCAGATAAACCTCATCCTCATCACCTTTGCATTTTTTGAGAGCATTTGTGATAGAAGAATCGTTTGCTGAGTCTGCTTGGATAGAGGAAATAGTGGAATAGTTAAAGTGGTTGTAATACTCAAGGTTTTTTACCTTCATGCATTCTATACATGATGGTAAAAAAACCTTCAGTGTGCAGCATCCCCCCCAGCCCCCCAATACTCACGTAAGCCCCCTCTCGATACAGCGATGTGCACTGAAGTCTTGGCAATCCCAGGACTCCCTCTCCTCATTGACTGAGACAGCTGAAAAGAGAGAGGGGGTGGAGCCAAGCCGTGGCTCCATTTGTAAATGGACATACTGAGCAGAAGGTGCCCCCATAGCAAGCTAGGCAAAACCACTACACACAGCAGGTAAGTATGATGTGTTTTTTTTTTTAAATTTAATTTAAGCCTTTAATATCACTTTAAAGGATACATCTGAATCATCTTGGTATTTCAAGGTCCTGGAGTGGCCTAGCCAGTCTCCAGATCTCAACCCCATAGAAAACCTTTGAAGGGAGTTGAAAGTCCGTGTTGCCCAGCGACAGCCCCAAAACATCACTGCTCTAGAGGAGATCTGCATGGAGGAATGGGCCAACATACCAGCAACAGTGTGTACCAACCTTATGAAGACTTACAGGAAACGTTTGACCTCTGTCATTGCCAACAAAGGATATATTACAAAGTATTGAGATGAACTTTTGATATTGACCAAATACTTATTTTCCACCATAATTTGCAAATAAATTCTTTCCAAATCAGCCAATGTGATTGTCTGGATATTTTTTCTCATTTTGTCTCTCATAGTTGAGGTCTACCTATGATGCCAATTACAGGCCTCTCTCATCTTTTTAAGTGGGAGAACTTGCACAATTGGTGGCTGACTAAATACTTTTTTGCCCCACTGTATCTTAAAAATTTCAAAGAATACGAAGATCACAAGAAAAAAGTATATATATATATATATATATATATACACACACACACAGTGGATATAAAAAGTCTACACACCCCTGTTAAAATGTCAGGTTTCTGCGATGTAAAAAAATGAGACAAAGATAAATCATTTCAGAACTTTTTCCACCTTTAATGTAAACTATAAATTGTTCAACTTAAAACTTTAACCTTCTTCTGGTGAAGCCATTCCTTTGTTGATTTGCATGTACAGTATGCTTTGGGGTCGTTGTCATGCTGAAAGGTGAAGTTCCTCTTTATGTTCAGCTTTCTAGCAGAAGCCTCAAAGTTTTGTGCCAATATTGACTGGTATTTGGAACTGTTCATAATTCCCTCTACCTTGACTAAGGCCCCAGTTCCAGCTGAAGAAAAACAGCCCCAAAGCATGATGCTGCCACCACCATGCTTTGCTGTGAGTATGGTGTTCTTTTGGTGATGTGCAGTTTTGTTTTTGCACCAAACATATCTTTTGGAATTATGGCCAAAACGTTTAACCTTGGTTTCATTAGACCATAACACATTTTGCCACATGCGTTTGGGAGACTTCAGATGTATTTTTGCAAAATTTAGCCGGGCTTGGATGGTTTTTTTTCTAAAGAAAAGGCTTCCGTCTTGCCACTCTACCCCATAGCCCAGACATATGAAGAATATGGGAGATTGTTGTCACATGTAACATGCAGCCAGTACTTGCCAGCTATTCCTGCAGCTCCTTTAATGTTGCTGTAGGCCTTTTGGCAGCCTCCCAGACCAGTTTTCTTCTCGTCTTTTCATCAATTTTGGAGGAACGTCCAGTTCTTGGCAATGTCACTGTTGCATCATATTTTCTCCACTTGATGATGACTGTCTTCATTGTGTTCCATGGTATATCTAATGCCTTGAAAATTCTTTTGTACCCTTCTCCTGACTGATACCTTTTAACAATGAGATCCCTCTGATGCTTTGGAAGCTCTCTGCAGACCATGGTTTTTGCTGTAGGACACGACTAAGAAAATGTCAGGAAAGACCTACTAGATCAGCTGAACTTTATTTGGGGTTAATCAGAGGCACTTTAAATGATGGCAGGTGTGTACTGACTCCTATTTAACATGGTTTTGAATGTGATTGCTTAATTCTGAACACAGCTACATCCCCAGTTATGAGAGGGTGTACACACTTATGGAACCACATTATTTTAGTTTTTTTATGTTTACTTCCCCCCCAAAAAGATTCTTTTTAAATTGAGTTGTACAGTTTATAGGTAACATTATAGGTGGAAAAAGTTCTGAAATGATTTATCTTTGTCTCATTTTTTTACATCACAGAAGCCTGACATTTTAACAGGGGTGTGTAGACTTTTTATATCCACTGTATATATGTTCTTATTATATCTAAAAAATAGAATGAATGAGAATATCATAAAAGACTCCCAATGGTGCAAAAAAGAAAAAGAAAAAGGGAATTGCAAATAACATAAAACAGATCTTGTATATATAAACTGATGTTATTACAAAAATATCAGAAAGCCTATGGTTTCGTTTAGACCAGGGGGCTTTCTAGCTTAGATACACGGTCACAAATGCATTTATGAAATGCATTGCATCAAGTAAACAGCACGTTTAACAATTGATGGTAAATCTAGGTGTGTGTTGTTGCCCGTTGGGCAGTAAAATAGATTTTGACCTGTTGACAATAATTGCATCTGCAGCAAGGAAAGGTACCCGTCCTCCGAGTGGGTGATGCAACTTCCCCAACAAAGTGATTCTGTACTAATTGGTCCTTCAAGGACCTAGATCTTTTAAATGTAATTTCTGGTTGGGTACCAATATATTTAGAGACAATATCATCTGCTTGTAGAAGGTACCAGTACTTTCTAGTATGTGTCGTACTTGTTTGTGTTGGCCAGTATATTGGGTAACAACTCTGGTAGTAGAGGATTTAATACAAACTTTTTTTGGTGGATTAAAGTGGCAGTAAAGCCCACCTTATTTACTTGTACCTGCAGGTAAGCCTATGATAAGGCTTACCTGTAGGTACAGTAAAAGTCTCCTAAATGTGCACCGTTTTGGAGATATTCACAATAGTGGCAGCCAATGATGCTGTCTATTGAGAGAGCCATGACACGGCTGTGCTTCCCAAGCGCATGTGCGGAAGTGATGGCATCGCAGCTCTGCCATTCAAGCAGCCACAGCCTATGAACCCGGAAGAAAGACAGAGTGAAGATGGAAAAGCATACAGCAGTAACAGCGCGCCACTGGAGGGCTTTGTTTTAAAGTAAGTTTTACATATTGTGCTAGTATACGATGCATACTAACACATTATGCTTATATCCTGTAGGGAACCTTTTTTTTTTTTGCGGTTTACTACTCTTTAACCACATGCCGCCCAGCCACTGTAGAAATACGGCGGCAGGGCGGCACGGGCAGGCAAACCACGTTTTAAAACGTGTGTTTTGTAAACAGGTAGGGGGCGCACGCGAGGCGCGCCGCCGCCCTACCTGTCCCGACGATCACAGCCACGGATGTCAGTCATCGGGTCCTGGCGATTGGCGGCAATAGCTGACAGAGAGCACAGCTGCAGTAGCTGTACTTTCTGTCAGTTCCCTGACAGCTCCAGGACAAGCTGATCGGGACAGAAGAACTTCTCTCTCCCAATCAGCGGTGTCCCCTGCGTAGTACACACCCCCGCCCCCTAGTAAAACACTCCCCCTCACACAGATAACCCTTCCCTGAAAAATAAACCTAACCCCTTCCTCCCCAGTGCCATTAGTACAGTGTCAATGTTTTTTTTTGCACTGATCACTGTATTGGTGTCACTGGGGATGTTAGTGACCCCCCAATGTCTGCCGCAGTCCCACAGTCCCGCCATAAGTTGCTGATCGCCGCCATAAGTCCCTGATCGCCGCCATAAGTCCCTGATCGCCACCATTATTAGTATAAAAAAAAAACTAAAAATCCCAGTATCTTTCCCGCCATTTGTAAACGCTATAACTTTCACGTAAACCAATTAAATTACACGTTTTTGTTTTAGCAAAGACATGTTGCAGAATGCATTTTGGCAGAAATTTATGACTAAATTTGATTTTTAATTTTTTTTTACTGGACATGATTTATAGCAAAAGGTCCAAAATATTGTTTTTTTTTCCTCAAAATTGTCAGCCTTTTTTTTTATAGCACAAAAAATAAAAACCGCACAGGCGATCAAATACCACCGAAAGAAAGCTCAATTTCTGGGAAAAAAAAGGAAGGAAATTTCATTTATGTACCGTATTGCATGACCGCACAATTGTCCATTAAACTAGCGCAGCGCTGTATAGCAAAAAAATGGCGTAAATTGCAGTATCTATACCATAGTTTGCAGACGCTATAACTTTCACACAAAGCAATGAATATACACTTATTGGGATTTTTTTACCAAAAACATGGAGCAGAATACATTTTGGCCTAAATTTATAACCAACTTTGAGTTTACTATATATTTTTTATAGCTGAAAGTAAAAAATATTGTTTTTCTTCAAACCTTTTGGCCTTTTTTTGTTTATAGCGTGAAAAATAAAAAGCGCACAGGTGATCAAATACCACCGAAAGAAAGCTCTATTTGTGTGAAAAAAGGACGTAAATTTCGTTTGGGTGCAGGATTGCATGACCGCGCAATTATCAGTTGAATTAGTGCAGCGCCGAGTAGCAAAAATAGACGTGGTCATTAAGGGGGGTAAATCCTCTGGAGGTCAAGTGGTTAAAGTAGATCTATCGGCTTCCTTAGCACGATTGTATGCTTTCCTCAGTCATTATTTACTATATCCTCTCTGTAGGGGAAGTGTCTGCAAGAACATCTAGAACTATAGAGTGTAAGGAATACTTGAAACAAAAGAAGTAGGGTGAGAATTGGTGGCTTGTAAGATGGTGTTTCCCACCAATGGCTTCCTAAACAGAAATTACCCAATACTGACGTCAGGATGGATGTTTTCAAAATCAAGAAAAATTATACACTTTTAACCATTTCAATACCGTGCAATTTTACACCTTCCTGCCCAGGCCATTTTTCAGGTTTCAGCGCTCTCACACTTTGAATGACAATTGCGCGGTCATACAGCATTGTACCCAAACTAAAATTTTATGATTTTCTTCACACAACTAGAGCTTTCTTTTGGTGGTATTTAATCACCGCTGGGGTTTTTATTTTTTGCTAAATTAACAAAAAAAGACCAAAAATTTTGAAAAAAAAACACATTTTTCTTTGTTTCTGTTATAAAAGTTTACAAATAAATAATTGTTCTTCATAAATTTAGGCCGAGATGTATTCTGCTACATGTCTTTGGTGAAAATAACCCAAATTAGGATGTATTATTTAGTTTGTAGGAAAGTTATAGAGTTCACAAACTATGGTATATATCTGAAAATTGATCAATCCTGAAGTACTGACAGCCAATCTAATTTCTTGAGGTCCAAGAATGTCAGAACAGTACAGATATCCCCCAAATGACCCCTTTTTGCAGAGTAGACAGTCCGACGTACTTCATAAGAGGAATGGCGAGTTTTTTGAAGTTGTATTTTTCTGTCATAATTTTTCGGAAAATGAAAAAATTAAAAAAATTATTTTCACTATTTTTTTTTTTACATACTGTCACCAGTGCAGTACAGCATCATCATATAACTGGCATGGCGGTGAACAGGGACACTGACTGGTGACAGTATGAAAAAAAAAAAAAAATATATATATATATATTTTTTTTTTTATTTTATTTTTAATTTTTTATTACATTTTTTTTTATTTTTTTTAAGATTTTTTTTTCATATTTTACTATGACCAAAGTAGTACAATGTTACCATAGTAACATTGTACTACTTTGGGGAAGTGATCAGTATTTTGTTTTTGTTTTTTACACAATTTGCTTATAGCAAAGAATTACTTTGCTATAAGCAAGCATTTACCTAAATGAAATCGATTCATTCAGCTTTTTTTTTTTGCTTTTTTTTTTTTTTTTGTGCTTAGCTGTGATTTGGTCACAGCTAATCACATGACATGTGCATGTGATTAGCTGTGACCATTCACAGCTAGGCACTAGTATACAATGGATGGCATGAATGAAGCCATCCATTGTATACAACTGTCATGTGACCTGCTGTGATTGGTCACAGCAGGTCACATGGTACCAGCAACGGGAGCCGGTACTCGGATCTGTCATCGGTCGTGTCCCAGGTGCACGGCCGGTGACAGATCGCGCTGCTGCGCCGCTCTGCATTAGCGTAAACTGCGCATGTGCGGGAGCAAGCCAAATGGCGTGCACCCGGAATGCAGGAACACTTTTGAAGCCGCCAAACGGCCATTGGCCGGGCGGCTAATGGTTAAACACAATTCCTAAAAAATTTTAAATTGAAAGCCATTCACCACCAAATGAGACAAAAATGTCTGTAATTCATGATCGGTAACCAGATGAACAAAATATCATCAATAAAACGATGCCACATGAGGATTCATCTAGCAAATCTTCCCTAGAAAATAACTCACACCCTCCTAGGTACATGTTGGCATAAGAGGGGGCACAGCGGGTCCCCATAGCCACACCCTTCACCTGTAGGTAGTGGGAGCGCTTGAACATAAACACGTGGGCGAGGATAAATCGTAACAACTCCAACACAAAGATTGTTAGAATTACAAGCCATTTAGTCACATTCAGAGAGAAAAGTACCTACAACTTCAACTCCCAAGTCATGGGGTATCCAATTATAAAGGGCCTCAACATCGACTGCAACTAACCATGCTCCTTTAGAAAAGTGCATCCCATTCAAGGTTTTGAAAAGGTCTATAGTGTCCTCGGCATAGAAGGACAATGATTTCACATGTGGATCTACAGTAGGTATTCACCAACAAGCTGGCTGGCCTTTTCAGTAAGGAAACAGTTGCCGATACAATTAGACAACCTGGGGGTGCATTTGCAGTGCAATGATTCCCCTTCTGACTCTATTGCTGGTAGTCCAGTTGTTGCAATATCTTTTACATCAATTTTGTTTCACTTTCAACGTTCTTTAATTTTCTTGAAGTAACATTTGCAAAAACAAAGTATGCGTGTTTTAAAAATGGCAAAAAATACATTTGTATTGATTATAAGCTTTGTAGTCTTCTTTCTTCAACAGTCCTTACATAATGTCATAACAGTAAAGATATAAGTAAGAAAGCAAAATACTTAAAACACATTGGAAGTAGAGAAAAAAGGAAGTGGGGGCTAATTCACTGTTTCTTAGAATAGTGTTCTGTATATGAACTCATCCCCAAAGGGTTAGGACAACCAAAGTATAGCAATATGCCATAGTCAAGACACATTGACAATCAAGTGTTCTTAAAATAGACAGGTAAGATAGTAATTAAAAGAGAGAAGAATGAAGAGTAAAAGTTTGGGGGAGGGAGAGGTCAGGGATAAATAATATGTAAGGAGGAAAGAAGGAGGGAGGTGGGGATGTACTGCCAAAGACGCTCAATCATCCCCTCGCTAACTTTCCTTTTCATAAGTAGATTAGCTCTCAGAAGAAAGTGAAAAATAAGAATATTGAATCCAATGAGCCAATATTTTAAGAAATGTGTCGTGGATATCTGTTATTTTGCTAGAGAGTTTTTCATTAACTAATAGGAATCTACACGATGCTTCACTTTCATGAATTGCTTAGGTGGTTGCTTCCATGTACAAGCGGTAATTTGTGATGATTACAATGATCATTTTTACAGAGAGTCTATGGCTTCCAGTCAACTTTTGACAATACAGTTTATTGCATCAATTAAGGCAGCTTCATTGTTTGTGCTGCATTAAATGATCATTTTTTAGATCTGAACAATTAAAACTATTGGATGGAGCAGCTGCCATGAAAAATTGATGTGTGTGTGCTGCCAACATGAAGATTTGCTGGTTACTGGCTAATGCTGTTTTCTTTAAAGTTGTTGTAAACTGCTGGCATGAAATATGAACAAAGAATATCCCTCTATAGTGTGTGCTTGTCTAAATCCAGAGCACTGTCATTTCTGTCCACTGGTGTATTCCGCTGCTTTACGCATGAGTCACTTCTGACAGGTTTTCCAGACACCAAAAGAAAAGTGGTGACGGGGAGCTACAGACTGTGTTTGACAACCTCAGCTCTATTCCTGTGTGCTGTATGGAGGGGGTCTCTTCCCTCCAATCAGCTCTCAGAGCTCACCTTTGTGAGTGTAACTGCAGCTGCCCACCCCCTGCTTTTTAGGGTTGATCCTGTGCACATTCTTAACTTTGAATAGATGTAGGGGAAAGATTACTGTAGATAAATAGGTACAACTTATGTAGGAGAATTTGTTTCATCTATGCGTATCTGCTGAGACCATTCATTTCACTGAGCTTATATAAAGGTTTACATCCACGTTGAAGGAAGAACTTTATAAATGCTTTTGCAGGGGTGTCAAAATGGCGGCCCTCCAGCTGTTGCAAAACTACAAGTCCCATCATGCCTCTACTTTTGGTCGTCATGCTTGAAACTGTCAATCTTGCAATGTCTTGTGGGACTTGTAGTTTGGCAACAGCTGGAGGGCCGCCAGTTTGACACCTGTGCTTTACAGTGTGCATTCAGAGATGCAAAACAAGCTAATAATAGAGAGAAGTTGTGGAGATGCAAAAAGGAAAAAAGTACAGCAAAGAATAATACATGTGCCAGGATCTTAATATATGTTCTACTCTATCAGAGGGAAGTCCATTTCCCTTATGTCATAAATATCAATTAATAACAGCCCTATGCTCGGTGCTTGGGAACATTTTATATCTTCAACCACTACTTATCAAGTAAAAATAATTATGAAGAAGTAATTATAGGCAGAGCTTGTTTTGAATTATTTCACAAGTATAAAATTAGATTTCCAAGGTCATAAATTGTGTTGCCTACCTAGTCCCGGACTAACTGAAGAAATGCTATTGAACAATCCTCAATGGGAGGAGGTGGGCCAAACACACAAGGCATTTTGGC